>NC_143139.1:61900833-62203863 GCF_059928025.1 Delphinapterus leucas
AAGTGGGGAGTTAGAGAAAGCATCATCTGTAAGTGACAGTGAGTGCTTCATCAGTGTCTATCCACATAAACTAGTTTTGTTCTTTTTTTTTTTTTTTCTGTTGACATCATGCAGAAGTATGACCCAGGTGTGTATCTGTATATGACTGTGTTAGGCTACTCTAATAATTTTACTGAAAAATCTTGCCCACTTATGGTTGCTACTACTTTATAGAGTAAAACTACTTTATCAATTTAAAACTAGCCTAATATTTATTTTTATTTTCTTTTAGTGTGCTGATTCTTTTAATTTAGACTACATTTGTTGCATTTTTGTGCAGTGATGGTAAAACAGCATCGTATAAGAGTTAAGTGTATTG
Source organism: Delphinapterus leucas (assembly GCF_059928025.1). NCBI lineage: Eukaryota > Metazoa > Chordata > Mammalia > Artiodactyla > Monodontidae > Delphinapterus > Delphinapterus leucas. The sequence continues at coordinate 61,901,192 of NC_143139.1, forward strand.
GGATTATTCTCACAGGTGTTGAGGACTACTTGAAATTATGTTGGAGACTGATTAAAGATCTGTCTTCTTAAGATAAAATACAAAGATAAATCACTGTAGAAGAGAGGCTTAGGATAGATTCAGCCCTTCATTCTTTGATATTCTTGAAGGTTGGACTCATTACACAGTGCTTTATTTTTTTGTTTGTTTGTTTGTTTGTTTGTTTTTGGCTGTATGTGGGCCTCTCACTGCTGTGGCCTCTCCCGTTGCGGAGCACAGGCTCCGGACGCGCAGGCTCAGCGGCCATGGCTTACGGGCCCAGCCGCTCCGCGGCATGTGGGATTCCCCCATACCGGGGCACGAACCCGTGTCCCCTGCATCGGCAGGCGGACTCTCAACCACTGCGCCACCAGGGAAGCTCTACCCCTAACTTTTGTGTGTTCAAGGGACAACTGTACATTGAGCAGCCATTTTGCACTGTTATTATATAAATCTGGAATACTGGTGTAGACACAAATATGAATATCAGCTTCACTAAGAAACCAGTACCGGCATTGTGGCACATTGTGATGCCGATTAAGACTGCCTGTAATTTCTTCCTCTGCCCCTTCGTCTTTTATAAAAGGATGCTATAAACAGCCATCTCTAAGCCACTTGACCTGGAGTTCTCTAAGGATGAATTAGATAAGGTGAGCTCTTTTTCTGCTCAGAAGTGATTCTAGAAGCTTCTCTTTCAAATCTGAACTTGGATAGAACCTCCTTTAAAACTTCCTCTATTATATCATTCATGTTCCTCAAATAGACTTCTGAAAGTTTGTATGGCCACTGGCCTTTTTCCTTCCGACTACATATATTTTCAGTGTAAACAGACTTGGGATAATAGAAAAAGCTGGAAATAGATAAAAGTAAACACTGTATTCCATGCTTCATGGTTCTTCTCATTTGTTGTAAATTAGACCATGTTCTTTTTCCTGATTGGTGGATTTAAAGCGTCAACAGATATAATGACCACATAATCTGCATATAAATAGACAAAATAGACAAGTTTGAAATATATGATACTTGAGTTATATATGTTTTGAACATTTTGAAGGCAGAATTATATATAAAGTGTTATTATGGTTATTAGTTGTCATAAATTATGATCTCAGTATTAATACAAACATATAAGGTTTAGTAAATTTTAATTGCTGTTTTTTCATAAATACCTTCCTCTGTCTTGATATTAGCACGTGAGTTATTCAGGCTTTTATTATTTCATGACGGAATGACTGAGACTAATCTTTTTCTAAAATATATTGAAAAAATATGTACATATACAATGTAGAAAACTTGTACTACACTAATGCACTGATTTGTTCTCACCTTTTTATACATATATCATTATATTTTAAACATATATTTATACCTATTATATATAAATATGTAACTTTTAAAAGCAAATATTATAATATTTGCTGCCCTGCCTTGAATGGCCAATCGTATCATTGTTAGTTTCTCTTTAAAATTCTGTTTCTAAAGGGGCTGGGACTGTTCTCCATTTGACTGTAGAAATATGTACCTTTGAACATAGCACAATACTTTTAAAACAATAGTTCAACCATGTCCATTTGCCTCACTTGAGGTTCCAGATGAGTATAAACATGAGGACTGAGATTCCAGAAAGCTTACCCTGAGGTAGCCACTTGGGTAAGAACCTGTGAATGCATGAATACATACCATTAAAGAGGGCTGAGTGTCAAAATCAGGAAAACAGATTTATTCCTCATTTCCAAAGCCCATAGATTTGAGGCTTATCACAAAATCAGAATACAAGTTGGCACTCGAATGGAGTGGGGAGCAACAACAAATGTGTCAGCAGAGAAGAGTCAGAGGGGTTGGGAGTGCGCTGAGCAGCTTGATTCATTTCTGTGGATAGCATGCTACCTGCTCATGAGCAGGGCCACCTGATTTAAAGCACTAGGACCAGGTGGACAGAACTTTTCGTGTTTTCCTTCTATGAAGACTGACCAAATGTTTCCAAGACTGCTGATATTCAGTGAGGATGCAATGCCCGGGATAAGAGTTACACGAAACAAAGCAGATTTAATAATAGGTGGTGAAAGCAGTGGACATAAGAAATTCTGTTAATTTTATATGCAAATGTGGAAAAATCGAATGAGAAATAAGCAAGAAATCAACATCTTTCCTCTTCATAGTGTTCTGAGGGGTAGCAGCAGCAGCTTTCTCATCTGGGAGCATGTAAGGAATGCAGTCTCAGACCCCACGCTAAACCTGCGGAATCAGAACGTGCATTTGTAACAAGACCTACAGGTGATTCTGATGCACAGCAGTATTTGAGAAGCACTGCCCTAGAGACCGTGTCTGAGAGGTCCTCAGTGGGATTAAGGACCTACTGTTGTCATAAGATGCCCTTTATTTTCTGTCTTCTGGTTCTAATCTCCCATCCTGACTTCCCTCCCATATTTCCTGGAATCGTCAGCCAAATCAACTCCTTGCATTTGAATCATTGTTCCTGGTCTGCTCTGTGGAAACCTAAACTAAGACATTCTATATCGAGAGTTCTGGGCTAGCGTTTGGCTCTGTGTTAACACAGCTGCTTCAATTTAAATTTTTCCAGAATTCTTTTATCCTTTTTATTCATTCCCATTGTACTCTTAGACATCCCCAGTGCACACCCAGATAGATGATAGCATCAACACTTGCACAGTATGGCTGGCCCTGACTTACACACCCTCAGTTGACAGGTGACCCATTCACAGGACAGCTGCTGCCTCCTCCCACTGTCACCCCATTGTTGACGGTCTCTGCAGCTGAAATTGTCCCAAGCAGTTGCTGAGGAAGCTGCTAGCACCTTTTCCCATCTCCTGCCATTACCTGATTTACTAAAAAGAAAACCAGACACAATTATGAATCATTCATTGAATCTGGTGCTTGGGATTTGAGGTGAGATTTTATGTGAAGTCTTCCTATTCACTCCTCTCTACCTCTAAGTTTCCCTGCTGAGGAAGCTAAATTTACCACTGTTTTGTGGTAAATGGGAACAAAGGAATAGCATTATAAAAAGAGTGTATATATATATATATAAATGCTTCTAAACTGTCCTAAAAGTAGATCATCTCTGAGAAGATGTGATACCTTAGGTCCAGTAGCCAAATCTGGGTTTTCTAGTCCTGCAAAGCTAGAATCACTGCTCCACTGAGAAGACCTGAATATACTAACCAAGTTAGTGGTGTGGATGACAGTGGACAGAGAGAGACTTCCCAAAGAGGAGGACCCTGTTAGTTGAGCTTACCACAAATGAGCAGTACAACAGGAAAAACGTTGAGGCTCCTGACCCTACCTTGAGCAGAAAAAAACACTGCCCAGTAGTAAAACATGGCCCACTATTTCACTCATGACTTGACCAGTAGGCTAGCAGCACCTTCGGTAAGGTCTAATAAAAAGTAGTGTAAGGAATAGTTAGGAGCAAAGGATCTAGAATGACTGCCTGAGTTTGATTCTTGGCTTTGGCATGTTGTCAAATTACTCAGCTCCTGTCTTCTCCTAGTCTTCTGTTTTGTTATTTCTTAAAATGGCAGTAGTGAAAATAATCATATACAAAGCATCTGGAACAGTGCCTCCCATGCAGAAACTCTCAATAACTGGTGGCTGTTGGGGGTGAACTAAGGAGTTGAACATGGTCCCTCCTCTGGGGACAGAGGCAGAATGTGAGCCGAAGGGTAGGAATGTTACTACCCTCTCATCGTTTGACTTCCTCAGAAGCCTTGGAAGAGCTGATGTCGAATGACTTCCGGGTTAGCTGCAATCACGGCAGCCCATCTTAGACTTCTCTCTCCCATCTGCATTTAACAAACAGTTTAGACACTCTTCACGCCAGAGTCCCCAAAAGGTGAAGGGCTTCTTTATTTGGGAGTGGGAACAAAACGCACGTGTGCGCGCCGTGCGCGCGGAAGTGGAGCTTATCAGTCAGTCTTCAATTCTCCACACTAGCCCTAGGGTAGAATTACCCTGTGGGTCCCAGTGTTCTTTCCTGATTTCTATTAGACTTGGTATTAGTAGCTCATCTGAGGCTAAGGCTCAGTTTGCCTGTTTCCTGAAGAGGGAGAGAGAATAGTTGGTGCTCGGGATATTTCATTCTAAAATATGGATCAGAGTCAGCCATGTGTGACTAGAGCTCAACCCTAGAGCCGGTCAGAAGAAAGTCTGTGAGTTCAAAGGCTTTATTTCCCTTAGGATGACGAATTATTCAACCAAAATACTTTCTGGCCATGGCATGTTGACAAGTACAAAGTTACCCTTAATTCATGGTACATTTTAAATAAAAATTTACCTTGTAAATTCTAAATGTTAGTATGGATTTTATTTCAGTTTCAAAGAGTAAAAGAACATTGAACATAGGGAAAATTCTCAATACATCAACTAGCTCAGGATTTATCTCTCTCATTTCCAAAGTGAGATTGAGAACATAAAAATTGTATACCACAAAGATATGTGATGAAGCAAACATAGTAAAATGTTAATTGTAGAGTCTAGTGGTAGGTATATAGGTGTTCACTGTAAAATTATTTCAACTTTTCTGTATGTTTGAAAATACATACAAAACAACATGGGGGGGATATGTTTATAAGATGTAATGCTTGTTTTCAATGTATTTACAGTCTAGTGGCATATTTATAATTTTTCTGCCTTACTTCCCCAAGTTTGATCCTTCTCTTCGGTGTAACTTGGGGATCAAGAGAGCTTAGAGGATTTTAGAGGAGTTAAGGGAGACTGCTGTTATTAGTCTTTTTAGTGGCACTAGGTAGTTTTTAACATTCTCCTGGGATTCTAAGCAGCATTTGTTACATGATATGTATGGGAAATACACAATTTTCAACAAGGGACTTAAAAATCAGATTTAGGACTCCATCCCATATGTATGGAGTTTTCCTTGACTTAGAGATAAGTTTTGTATATTCAATCATTTGTATGTTTCATAGAGGGGCACGATTATTGTGCTCCAATTTGAGTCTGGAAATGTCAGTTCCAAGCATTAATGCAATAAAAATAAATACCTTTTTATCATTTTTGGAATCATTCTCTATGATCAGTTTTTCATATTTTGTAGAATAAACTCCATTATAAATGCTTCTCAACACATATTTCACTGGACAGTGTAGTTGGTTAAAGTACATTAAAATGTGCAATATTATATTGCCTGTTTAGAAGCTATTTCTTATAAGCATTTTTGCATAATGGTAAAATAGTTCACTAGTGCCCAATGGGTACAATTCTTGGCTAAGAATTTTCTACAGTGTATTCAGAAGACTCTACGTATTGCTTGATACCTTCCAGTTAACTAACTAGGTTTTGAAAAGTGATTGTGTCAGAGAGAGAGATGGAGGTTAGTAGATTCAGGTTAGTGATGCTGCCGTTAGTTGTATTATGTATTTTATTTTAGCATAATATTTTGTTTGAAGGTGGAAATTATCAATTTATGAATTGTACACAGATTTGAATGATACAGTATTTTGGTTGAATTCAGTGTGCATTTGTGTATTTATGGAGTGCCGACTAGTGCCCTGTGGTAGGTAACAGTAATACACTTTACTGTGTTAACTGCATTACTAATGAGTTTATCCATTTATATCCATCATATTCCTTTTGCATAACAAAGTGGGTTAGGCTCCAAGCTAATATTTGAATAGCAACCTCTATTTTACAGAACACTTTTCCTTGCATTTCTATCCACCCTTGCAGCTCAGTGGAGCTGTAGGTCAGATGTCCATTCTTGTGAAGGACTTGCCCAAGGTCAGAGAACTCACCAGGTTGCATCTTTCTGTTTTGCTTAGTGGTCTGTGATTTTATTTAAAATTTGTATCTACCTATGTATAGCATGTTTTCTATGTGCATGGAAATTACATATCAAATACTTCCTCTTCTTTCTTAAAAACATTTATTAATGCTTTATTAAAAATCCGTTTGAAGGATATAAATCTACGAAAGCCTTTCAAGTTTTCTATTCAACTTTTCTGATATATGAGTCTGAGTATGATATACTTTCTTTGAGCAAATAGTTTTCAAAAGCTACCTCCAAAACGACTTGGAAAAGGTGTCAAAAATGAGAATCCAGATTTGGGAAACTGCAGTTCTTTGTTGGCATTCAACCTGGCTTGGTCACATTAGACTTGTCACATTTGGGAACTTAGATTCAAGGTTCTCTACCTTATTAAAGGTGACAGGTTGCATTAAATCACATTAGGAAGCTTCATTTAGTTTTTGGAAAATATGTTGTAAGGAACACAGGTCATGTTTAAATTTGATGGGCTGCACAGAGAAAAATCACCAGTCCACGCAGGTAGGGCCACACTCCATCTCAGCTTCTCAGTTTTGCTATCCTCATCAGCCACTGGATAATGCACAAAGCTTGGCTACCTGGTCTGCTGGCTGTGCCAGTGACACATGTGAGGACACGCAGGTATAAGAGCCGCCTTGCTCTCCTGTAGTGAAGCAGGATGTTCTTTTGGACCCCACTCACATTCAGAATGAATGCTCACCCTGGTGGAAATGAACGGGAAGTAGGGCCCACCCCAGAGGTAAGATTGCTGGCCATTTCCAGGCACAGTCACGTCATTTTTGAGGGGATATTAAAAAATAAAATAAAATGGATTTGTGCCCATCTTTAGACCTAATTTACTGTATGTTTGATTTGTTTGATGCAAAATGAAGATGAGATAGTGTTCTATATAAATGGCCCTTTTGATATTCTACTTTGGCAATATTCTTTTTTTTCGGGGTTTTTCTTTTAATTACTTTTTTGCTATATTTTTCAATGGTTCTCTGGCTACAGGTGTCACATTTTTCTAATGTTTGTGTTTTCAACAAATGCTAATAATAGCTATAGTGTACTAATCAAAATGTGGCTATTCCGTTCTGAGGCAAGGCTGCCTCTTCTTAAGCAGGTGATGGAAACTACATGAATTTTCTTGCTTGCTTTTCACATTTTGCTGCCGGTAGTTAATTTTATACTTTGTATTTTTCATTAAAATTAGATGTTCTCCTTTGAAACCCTTACCAGCTCCTTGATTAAACAACCGTGTTAGGTACAAGGTAGAAGTTTTACCTTAATGCTGTCTCAGTAAGAAGGACCTCTGTCTTTTAACAGTTGCTGGTATTGGCAAATCGTAATGTTTGCAAATAACAGATAAACAACACCTTGTGTATACATGTATCCTCTAATTAACGCTGGGAAAAGATTCAGAGTTACACTTTAAAAACAATGTAAATTTTGTAATTAATGTCTTAGTCTGCTTCACTCTGTAAAATATTTTTATATAATTATGAACTGATGCAGTGATTTTCACATTTGGGAGAAAAGTACAAAATAATGTTAAATAAAAACTGCACCTTAATATTTCTGTAGCACTTGCCATTTATAAAATGTCTTTCATAGCCATCATCAGGTACTAAATTAGCAGTCCAGCCTAGTATGTGACACTAAGAGTATTCATGAGTGTAACCATGATTTTTTTACAATGCACAGTGCCTCCAGATTTATCATTTGCCTTCCTAAAACCCTTCAGTGACTTTCCAGTGCATTCAGAGTACAATCCGAGCTCCTTAACATGGCCTACGGAGCCCTGTGTGATCTTATTTTCATTCCCCCCCCTCCAGTCTTGTCTCCAAGCTGCACTGTTCCGTGTTCCTCCTTTTCAGGTCACATACATATACTCACTTCCCAAGTATTAGCTGGTGTCAGGGACGCTGCATCACACCTGTTTGCAAGGTCTCTCCTCTCCAGGCACTTACCCTTAGACATCAGCCACCATTTTTTTTCTACTGTCAAATGCAGTGTGCTTGATTATACTCTCTTTACCTGGATAGTGGGCTTCTAGTAAAACTTCCTTGGACCTTAGAATCAATTTCAATGACTTCAAGATAATTTCCAACAACTCTTTTGCTGGGGAAGAGAAAACACAGAAATGAAAAATAATTATTCTCTGATGAGCCATACTACTGTATAAAAGACACGATGTCGTTAGGTTTGTTGATTTCTTTACCTCTGAAATATTATGCATGTCCATTCTCAAAAACTTGCTATAATGTTATTTTGTAATTTACACTGACCATCAGTTTCTTTTACATGAATTCTATTCTGTAAGGTCTTATAATATCGATTGGCCAAAAGTATTAAGATTTTTTTCCTGGAAGGAAGACTTTATCGCTAGTGCTTAGGAGAGCGCTTTCCCAGGTAAGAAAATGTAATCGGCCCTTTTTGTGCTAGTTTTATATGACTAGATTCTTTCCGATATTCAGAAAGACTAGGGGTCCATTAGCACGCACTGCTGTTTTATTTTTTTCTCAGAGATAATGGGCTTTCATACTCTTGTTTACAAACATAATTAAAAATAGGCTTTTGTAGAGAGGAACTTAATTTTAACAGAATGTTGATTAACTGAAGTGTTATTTCGTTTTTTCTAAAAGTCTTAGAGAGCACCTGACAAAAATTTAAGCTTATTTCCAAGAGCAAGTAAAGCTAGAACAACTATTGCAAAATAGAAACCAGAGCTTAGAAAAGCTTTGAATACTTTGTGCTTACTGATACAGTATTCATTAGCCACTGTAGATATTACAATTTAAGTTAATTAAAATTAAATAATTCGGTTCTTCAGTTGTACTAGCCATATTTTAAGTGCTTAGTCATTACCTGTGGCTAGTGGCTACCATATTGGACAGCACACATATACAACAGTTTCATCATGGCAGAAAATTCTTTTGGACATCACTGCTGAAATGTTGTCCTGGTTAAAATGCCATGGATAATGGGATATTAGGGGAGTCAGAGTCAGGGATAGACCAATGCAAGTCAAAGGAAAAAGCAGTCATGGAAGATATTTTGTCATCTTTTAGTGCACAAAATTGGAATGGGAGGCCATCATTGTTCTGTGATAGAGGACAGTAACCTTTTCTCCTGCCATAAATTTAGAGCAAAGTGAGAGGATCTTAAAGGTCAGTTAGACCAATTACCAAATTAATATTTGAACTCTTTATATTGCTTATTCTTGCTTACATGGAAAAACCCAAAGCTCCCTATCTTAAGAAGCAACATACAATGAGTGAGATAATTAGTTTTGCATTATATATAAAGAAAACATTGAATTACCATAAATGATTATCCATAATAAATTATTTGATAATAAATTTTCACTGCTGCATTAAAATGAAGACTTTCCAAAATTGCTTTCCACGATCTCACAGGGAACTAAATGCTGTTTCAAATCTTAGAACATAATAAGGTCAGGCAACAAATTAGTTAGTGTCAGGGCAAAGGTATTGAGGTCAAAAAAAGAACTGTAAAATACTTACAAAAATGCATGCATAATATTTTCCATCATTTTAGCAAGTGATTTAAAATCATAATTGTACCCATTTATATTGTAGTTCAACTCATCTGTTATATATATTTATTGTTTTCTTGCCAAAAGATAAGATCAATAGTGCCAATATGTTTCCTAAGCTTCTCTTAGACAGAAATTTTACCAAAGCTAGAACACATAAAATGTTAGCCAGTCAGCAAAGGCATCATTAGGTAAATTTGTGTTCCAAGTAGCATTGGTCCAAAATATGTATCACAGAAGCCCATTTTCAGTGAGGTAATATCAGACCAGTTTAGGTACAAAATGGAAAGCTTGGCAAAACCATTATATTCATTAAAAATGAAAGAATAGCATGGAGTTTGACTAATAATACAAATATGTTACATGAATACTTAATTTACCAGGAATGTTAAGTCTTAATAGACTGAAGTATGTGTTCCATGTAATAGTTACAGAATTTTAAAGCCCCCCGCCCCAAAATCTTAGAGATTACACAGGTCACTCTGAAGGCGAAAAATCTGAGGCCCAGAGTGGCCATGTAACTTTCTCAAGGTCATAGTATCAGAGCTGTGATCAAAGACACATATAGACTAATAGCTGCAGTTCCAGCAAGGAGATTTTTTAAAAATTAGACTGTCCATTGCAATGTTTAACAGCTTATAATCTTCACATGTTTTTTAAACATACATTTATGTATACCAGTCATTCCCAAATTTAATACAGAGAAGCTTGTCTTAATGTTATAAGCCAATACATGTTTACTGTTACATGTGACCGGTGATAGGATAGAAACAACCCACTAGGACACTTAAATTGAGCATCCTTCTTTGTCTCCTTGGCAGTTTCAGACAGTGGTGTCCACATACCAACTTGTGATGTAGTTCTTAATGGACACCTTTGCTTATAACCACAGGGGTTCAGGAACTTTAAGTTCTAGGTCTTAAGTACCCCCGTATCCCCGGTGCCTAGCATCAGGCTTAGTGCAGACTACCTATGGTGTTTGCCGAATAAACGAATGAATGGTCATAACCTCCTCTCCAATAAAGATCTTACTTCGGTGCATACTTATAAAGAAAGAAATTCACATGAAAAGTATAGGGCTGATTTGCAAAAATACCTTCTTTTTCTATTCTTCTAAAAGCAAAATTGTAATTTTAACACAATATTGCTTTCTGTTTGATGAGAAAACCAAAATTAGGTAACTTTGATTCTCTTTTTCAAATGTTAAATCCCTTTTGGAATGGAGTTTGAGCTGGGTCTCTGGATACTGAGCAGTAGGAGATGAAGGCAGTGGGTTACAAGTTAGGAGTGGGCACAGCAAATTAAAACCTAGGAAGGAGTGAAGAGATTATCCAGATGGGTGATATACTAGAGCTTTCAGTAAAGACAGCTCAGCATCCCAGAACCTAAGCTTCTGTAGGTGATATAGGAGCCTCAAGCCCCATCAAAGCCAAAGCAGCCTGGATTAACTGAGCCTGGAAATAAAGGATCTAAATCCTGAGACAAAGATTGTTTTAGGAAGGAAACATTTTATAATTTTTCCCCTGTAGGAAGATTGTGGTAGTATGAAAGAGTAGGAAAAACACAGGCCTTGAAGAGAGGGAGACAGTCATTTAAATCCTGGCTCCTTTACTTAATAGCTCTGTGAATTTGGTTCAGTGACTTAACCACACTGAGCTTCAGCTTACCTCATTCATAAAATGGGTTTGTAGTGTTAATTACCCTTTTTAGAACATGGCCTGCTCAGAGACTCCTAGTTAGCGAGCATTCTCTGACATAAGGAAAATGTGAATGCTATTTTTAAAGCACGTTTATCGTCTCTATTTTGTAGATGATGATAGTCAAACTAAGGGTTCCAAAAAATATATTGGACATTATCTTAGTAAAAAGGGAACTGCAAAAGTACATTTTCTTAAGACAAAAGAATTTATAAATAATATTTGTCCATGCTTGGATTAATAGAGTATGAGTATACACATATACACTGCATGTATCCAAATGTATCTGAAAATGACAGCTAAATTTATAATCAGATATCATATATAAGAAAAATCAGCCTACTGAATTAAGATATGAAAGCCTTAACTTACATTTGGGTCATAGTTCAAAAGAAAATTAAGCCATTATTTTGTAATAAGTTTAAATGGAGAATAATCTGTAAAAATAATGAGTCACTATGTTGTACACCTGAAACTAATATATAATATTGTAAATCAACTAGACTTCAATAAAATAAATAAATAAACTGAAAAAAAAGAAAATTAAAATTACACTCTTCTTGGAAATGATTTCCCGATGCTCTTATGGAGAGAACTTCTTCCTATTCCTGGACTCTTGTGACACTTAGTTGAGTCCTATGATTATGGAAGAGGATAATTGTCCACAGGCCACTGAAAAGGGCCACAACATTCTCATCCATGACAAAGATGTCAGTGGACTCTGGAAAGGATAGTTTTAACTCATATTTGATCTCCTTGAATTTTATCATCAAAAGTATAGAGTCTTTTGCTGAAGCCTTATTTTTTGCATACAAACTATATGAAGAACCATGATATGGAACATCTTAAATTGAAGTTGAATTTAGTTGTCCACCATGTATGTTTTACAGAAATTCACGTTAAGAGCCTGGGCTCTGGAGTCAGGCAGGCTGGGTGTGAACACCAGTTCTGCTCTTTCCTAGCTGAATCACCTTGATCAAGTTGCTTAATCTTTGTGTTTGAGTCTCCTTGTCTGTAAAGTAGGGACAGTAATAGTCTTTCCTTACAGGATTTTTGAGAACAGGAAGGAAGACAATTCATATAAACTTGGAACAGAGTGAGCAGGTAGTACAGATTAGGGTTTAGTGGTTACTATAATTCATGAGTGATACACGACCAAAACAGTCTCAAAGCTCTGTGGGGAACAAAAAGCTGTCTAGGTATAGAGTCATCATTCCATTGGACAAATAACAATTCCGGGAAGAGGTGGTGTACCTGTATCTGCATTGGGCACTTTAGGTCAGGTGATGGCAGAACGTGGACAACTGGGAGATGGGATTGTGGATGCCATCAGTGATGGGTTAAGCTCCTAGCCTGCATTTTGCTGAGGCCTTCCCTCCATGACTAAGATGAGAAGACTCAATGGCAGATGGAGGAATGAAGTTAAGACCCCACCTTGTGGTTTTAATTATTCACGTCAATGTGCTCATTCATGGAGATGGATCATCAGGAGTTTATACGTAGAAGCTTACGTGGAATTTGTGAATAGACATAGAATTTTATAGTGATTAACAGAGAAGCTTGCAGAGTCCTACAGATCTGAGTATGAGTGCCAAGAGTACTCTTTCTCTTCTATGTGATTATAGCCCTTTTAGCTATAGTTTATTTATCTGAAAGATGGGAGTCATAATAATACCCACCTCCTTAGGTGGTTATTATAATAAGGGTGATAAGCCATGGAAGTCCCATTGTATAGTGCTTTCTGTGTAAGAATGGCTCAAGGAGAAGAGGAAGAGGAGGAAGCGATATCAGGCAGGCAGTGGTGACTCATCACATCGCTTCCCTTGAATGCTGCTTGTAGTCATTTAACTGGCAAGTTGGAGGAGAAAGCAGAAAGTGTATGAGATAAATACAGTTCTCCTCATGTATATTAGTTATTTTTTCTAAATTCCTTGCTCATTAAAGTGACTATCTTCTTAATCTCTGTCATTTTTGAAACCTTATTTTTTAAAAGGAAAGTTGTAATTTTAAAATGTTACTTCAGTTCATCTCAAATACATTGAAAGATATTTGTCTATTTAGTTTTTTATGGACAATGAAATATATCTTACCTGCCAGATTTCCTTTGTAAGTTTTTAGGATTATTTGCTGTGGGAAACTTTACAGCATGGGGGAAATGCTTGTGATGTTCCTTATTTAATTATTTTGTACAAACTTTGAAGTTGGAGATATTTCTGGAAAATTTCTAAAATATACATGGCAACTCTACACCAGTGGAAGAAGCAGAGGAAGCTGGTGCTGCTAATTTCTTGAATCAGCCAATAGAGATAAATTGAGTGGTCGGGAAACCTTATGAATAAGAATTTGATCAGCCTTATTTAGATGTGTCATTTGATTTCTAAACCACTTAAACATAAAGCAAATTATTCTAGATATGCCTATCTAAAAATGAGTGCACCAGGAGGCAATCCTATGTAAATATAAAAATATATGCACATATATATTTATATAAGCTTGGATGTATGTGTCTGTATTATATGTGTGTTTCTATATATGTGTATATGTACATGTTCCTATATATCCCTATGTATACATATCTGTCTAAGTACAATACCATGTTTATTTTATTACTGATGGATCAGAAAGTCTACCCAAATTTTAGTAAAATGTAAAGAGTATTACTGAATTTCTGAGATGGTCTGTGAATTGTAAAATACACTTTCCTGTTGAAGCAAGCCTTCTGAAACAGGAGTCAAGTGGTAGGTGGCTGCACAGTTGTTAGAAACTAGAAATTCTGGGCTTCTTAATGGGCAGACACTGCAGGTGCTTTGCACAGTGTCTGGCTCCAAAACCAGCTTTGGATCCTGCCTGGCTCATTACGCTTTCCTCCCAGGTTTCCTCCTCAGAAAATTGAAGGCCAGCTGCTGCCTGACATTAGGAAGCTTATTGAAAGTCAACATGGAGTTGGAAGCTGGCTGGGGGCTGATGGGGCACTGTCCACACTCTGACAAAAGGGTCACCTAGAGAGGGCCTCTGCTAATGCTGCTTAGGACTTCCTGCATAATGCTCCTGCTCTACAAGCAGCCCCAAAGAGGTAATAGATCAGTTCCAGAATGTTCTATTGTTGTAGATATATGTCACATGCCATATGTCATTCTTTGGTCTCATGTAAACATTATTATGGTTGTATAAAGAGATTCCCTTTGTGTTACTCTGAAGCTTTAATTGAAGTAGCTCTCAGTCCTTTCCCTTTACAACAATCATGCCCACCCAATCCTTTTTGTGATAGAGTAAAGCCTCAAGGGGTGATTTATCTTCTGACCTTCCTTAATGAAGATAATCAGATTACGCCCTGTAGCCTAACAGTTGTTCCTAGCCTTTGGTCTGCTATCTTGATTGGTGCTGCTACGTATGTTGTATTTGTTCACATATGCTAAATTGCAAAACTCTTCTAAATTCCTCTAAATATTTTGGCTGAATGATCTCCTCTGGCAGGTGATTACCCAGCTTACCCATATACTGGGTATTCTGAATTCACCCTACATGTATCAAACCATTTCACACAGTGTCATATTTTTGTTTAGCGAAGCCTATCGAATGAAAAGAAAATGCTGACATTTGAATGGAAAAGCCAGAGGCCTTAGGAAATGCCAGAGGAATTCTATAAATATCCTTTCTCAGTGGCCGAGACAATTGGGATCTAATTCTTCTTGGGCAGCAGATGGAGGTGGTAAAAAACTGAGCTAAGTGGCACAAGTCTCTGAGTTAAAGGGTTTGGTGCTGTGCCATGCAAACAGTCCTCCTTTTTTGTAGCCTACAGCAAGGATGGAAGCCAGCTTTCAGAGAAGACTGGGCTTGGCAGAGAAAAGAGAAACCCAAATCACCCTTGGGTGTCTAGAAATGATCATAGTTGAAAAAATAATGGATCTCTTGAAAAGGAATGCCACTATTACACCAACACTATCAACACTCATTAACTCTGTGCACGTATGTGTGTGTGTATGCATGCATGTATGTACCCCCATGTGTGTGCGTGTATGTATTTTTATCCTTTAGGTTTAAATAATATAAAGCTGATTACATCTTATTCTAACAGATTTAACTTCTCTCTCGCTCTCAGTTTCTCTCCCCCTCTTCCTCTTTTCTCTTCCCCCCCACCCCCTGTTTCTCTCCCAAATAGCCTAAGTGTTATATTTTTTTGTGATATTTTTGGGGGGAGGGGGCAGTATTTTGGATAGAAGAAAGAGAAAGTAGATGTTTATAGCTTGTTAAATTGTCAAATGCCTTTAATTTTTTTTTTTGTCAAATGTCTTAATGCTCCTTTCTCAATATTTCCTCTCCTCTCAATATCACATGATTCTTCTACCTTTGCAATCTTCAGCATATGAAACTACATATATACTGGCACAATTTATGTCACATAATATTCACTTACTAATTTTTGAACAAATTTCACATAATTTATATCTCTTCTCATTTTCAGCCAGGAGGTCTACTTAATGCCAGTGACTAACAAAATCCTAAAAGGAAAACCTTACTAAGACCTTTTGCTGTTGGAACAACAAAAAAGATGCTAATACATTTAATGTCTTTTAGCAGAGGAATTATGGGTATTTTCTCACACATTTATAATTACAGACATTTTATTTAATCATTCCTACTGCCCATCGGGGAGGTGGGGATAGGAGGAAGTAGCTTGTCTGCTGTCCTGAAAATACTGTCACAGAGAAGAGAGCAGCCACTCAAGATTCTATAAACATCAATCTATAATCATCTGTCTGTTCTAAGGAAAAAAAAAAACAAACAGCTTAGCCCTTCTTCCAGTGTCTAAATAAATGCACCCAGTTATTTTAACCAGTTTCCACTGACTTGTCAAAAATCCTTGTGTATAATAATGGTCTGCCGATGGCAAGACTGAACAGAAATACTGTACAGCAATTGATTTTGTTAGTTGAACATCTGGCGGAACAGCCTGGATATTTACTTGGAAGGAATGTTCTCCAACCAGAGTAAGTTCGCTGTTGGGTTTTAGGGCACTAAAGTGCCAGATCAGGCTGCTCTGGGCCTAAAACACATAGGTTGGCAACAAGCAAGTGCATCAATAAAAGAAAAAGAGGAAGAGGTGAGACGCTCTTCACACATGGATTGAAGGTTAGAGGACATTCTTCCAGGACCGCCTTACTGGAGTTCAAAATGGAATCCAGGCGATATACAAAAGGATAATTGTTTTTCCATCATATGATTTGTAATCATCTATTCTTTTCCTTAAATGCAGTTTTGTTTAATCAGTGCCAAGTAAGGAAAACCCAATTATGAGAAAAAAAGGAATTCAGTATCAGTATAATGCTTGAGAAAGTGCATCTATGATGTAAGATCCTACTGACTGGAATGCAGTACGGATTATGATAAATAGTCATTGAGCTTGTTTCTTTTTTTTTTTTTTTTTAGCATCTTTATTGGGGTATAATTGCTTTACAATGGTGTGCTAGTTTCTGCTTTATAACAAAGTGAATCAGTTATACATATACATATGTTCCCATATCTCTTCCCTCCTGTGTCTCCCTCCCTCCCACCCTCCCTATCCCACCCCTCCAGGCGGTCACAAAGCACCGAGCTGATCTCCCTGTGCTATGCGGCTGCTTCCCACTAGCTATCTACCTTACGTTTGGTAGTGTATATATGTCCATGCCTCTCTCTCTCGCTTTGTCGCACCTTACCCTTCCCCCTCCCAATATCCTGAAGTCCATTCTCTAGTAGGTCTAGTAGGACACAGTCTTTATTCCTGTCTTACCCCTAGGTTCTTCATGACAGTTTTTTTTTTTCTTAAATTCCATATATATGTGTTAGCATACGGTATTTGTCTCTCTCTTTCTGACTTAACTTCACTCTGTATGACAGACTCTAGGTCTATCCACCTCATTACAAATAGCTCAATTTCGTTTCTTTTATGGCTGAGTAATATTCCATTGTATATATGTGCCACATCTTCTTTATCCATTCATCCGATGATGGACACTTAGGTTGTTTCCATCTCCGGGCTATTGTAAATAGAGCTGCAATGAACGTTGTGGTACATGACTCTTTTTGAGGTATGGTTTTCTCAGGGTATATGCCCAGTAGTGGGATTGCTGGGTCATATGGTAGTTCTATTTGTAGTTTTTTAAGGAACCTCCATACTGTTCTCCACAGTGGCTGTATCAATTTACATTCCCAACAACAATGCAAGGGCTTGTTTCTTATCTAACAGGTCTCCATGTGTATCTGCATGTGGAGTGGTTTAATTGTTTTTCTCATAAATGTGTGATTTTGACAACAATGAAAAGTACACAGTGTGTTCTGTCTATAAGCTACAAATTGTGCTCGAGGCCGTAAAATGTTGTGAATATTTTTGTTGTTTATTTAATTCTAAGGATCTTGTGGTAGCGTATTATTTTCTTGTGGGACATTAACAAAAAATGTTTTCCAAGGAAATGGTCAATTGTACTAAGCATGAATGGTAGGATATGTTGGCATGACCTCCTTATTTGTATCCCTCCAATTGTGGTAGTTAATTCATTGTACCTTCTAAGGTGGATTTCCCAAGAGACTGAGATTACCTTGTGGGTAAGACTATATCGTACCAATTTTTATATTCTATCCAGTTACATATAGTAGATTATTAAGTGAATACTTATTGAACAAATCCCTCCATAATGTATTTTCAGCACATCTTTTATCATGTCAAAAAAGAAGTTTATGGAAGAAGTAAACCATCCTATACAAATGTGAAGTGTTGCTTATCTCTATATGTTTAACTTGAATATTTGTCATATTCACGTAGTTCTAATTAGCTCTGTGACAGATACATTTGTCTGGCAGATAAATAATAAGCAGGAAAGTAATGCACTGAATTGTGAAATTGTTTATCTCAGGTAGGGAGAAACTTGCCTTAAGAATGCTGGAGAGTTAGTGGATTTATAGTTTTTATTCAACTCTCTGGCCCATTCTGGCCATCTCTGAGCAGCTTGTCATTTTAGTCACATAACTAGTGACTAAAAGTTTAGGCTCTGAGGCCAGGCAAATCTGAGTGCAAATCCCAGCTCTACCACTTTCATGTATGTTTGACACTGGACAAGAGGCTTGATCTCTCTGAATCTCGTGTACTCAAGGAGAATAATAATAGTTCTCATGGGATGGTTGCAGTGTATCATAAAGCCTTTACAAGTGCAAGATATATGACAAGAACTCAGAAAATGGTAGTTTTTGATTATTTGAGCATATCAAAATAACAGGTTTTGTTTGTACATACCCTGGATTTGATCAAAGTTTAGCCTTTTTTATTGAAGCATAGTTGATTTACAATGTTTCAGGTGTACAGCGAAGTGATTCAGCTATATATATATATATATATATATATATATAGCTATCTATATATATAGCAGGTACTGAATAATTATCCAACGTCATATTTATATATATATGAATGTTCTTTTTCAGATTCTTTTCCATGATAGGTTATTATAGTAAAAGAATCTGAAAAAATTTAGACTTTTATCAAATCCATTTTAATATTTATTGATTAGTACATTGCAGCATAAATATTTTACTCTTTAAATACCAGTAAAATAAAAATTTAAATGTAGTGCTACCAGGGTCTATAATTGACAGTTCAGATTTCTTAGCTATCAAGTAAAATTGCTTAAATTTTTTTTCTCAGATTTATTTCAGATGATCACATGTTCAGCCAGTTTCATAGCTTACAGCTAGAGTAAGTCAGAATATTTTAGCAAATCTTTATACTTTCAAATTAAAGATTTGTTAAACAATCTATTCTTTAAGCAATCATTTCCAGATGCTGCACTAGGTGCTGAGAATAGACGATGTAAATGACAGTTTCTCAGAGACTAAGAGAGAAAAAGAGTGTAATAGATTAATCAATGAGACAAGAGAAGCTTGTGTAGTGTACAGAGATAATACAGAGGAAGTAGTGATTAACTATTGGAGGGGTGGACTTAAGTAGCTTTTGGCAGGGGGGCATTGTGTTTGAAGGTGCAGAGACCTGAACTAGGCTGGTGTATTTGGGCATCCATATGCAATTTGACTTTGCCAGGAAGTAAAGTTGCTAGGTGGGATGGAGAGAAGTAAAATAAAGTTGTTAAAAATGAGATCATGGCATGGCTTATAGTCAAGGCATGGCTACTTCCCTGTGTATACGTTGATTGGATTCTCTGCCAATTCAGGAGCATGGAATCACGATCACGCTCTTTAACTCAAAGAGCAATATGCTGATAGAGATCCGTGTATATCATCATTCTAAAATTGGGCAACATTGGCCAGCTCAAGACGCAAAATGATATCTAATTTCTAATGTGGAAACCCTGAAGAACTCTTTAGAAGGCAACAGTTGTTGGTAAGAGTTAAATGATCGTTAGGGTCCAAAGTAGTGATAATTCCTTTCTTCAGCCTGTTCTCTCTTTGTTGGGATAAGTATGACATCACCAATAAGATATGTCATTACTCACTTCTCTGTATTCCCACATCAAATTTTACTGGCCTCTATTTGGAGTCATATGCTATGAAATGACTTGTTTCTATGCCCGTCTCCTTCACTAAGCCGTGAAGTCTTGATATCCCCAGTGTACAGAGCATGTACTGTATAATTATCCAACATCTTTATCTTCTAGGCTTAGCCATTTTCAGTGACATTAAGGAAACATCATTTTTTACCAATTGAATAAAATTTTGGCTAGCATAGTGATTAGGTATGTGATTAAATTTTAGAGGATCTTGAGTTACTTAATTGTATTTTCAAGGAGGGATTTTCATAGACTTTTATTTGAAATGCATGGAACAAATATTGGGTATTGGGCACTCTCCTGAATGCTGGGAGTATAAACATGAAAATACATGCTTTCTTGTCTCAAATAGCTTCCAGTTTCTGCCCTGTGATACATGCAAACAACTGAAATACGTTAAGAAAACAGAGGTGTGTACAAAATACAGTAACAAAGCTGTACCCGAGTCAGCTTGAGATAATCAGAAAACTTTGATGGAGTCATGGAACATTTGACATGGTAGCAAGATATGAGTTTTCAGGTTAATACGCAGGGGGTGGACTAGGAGGTTTATTGTGGAGTTAGTCTTGGAAAGGAGGATGGAAACCATCTTACATCTCTGACAAGGGGGAAGAAGGAAAGAGAGAAAAGATGGGAACAAGATGGGTATAAATAAATTCATGAGGAAGTCTCTGAGCACTGAACAACTGCATGCCTGGCAACCATTGTATTTCAATTGTGTAAAAATCCATGCCACCTTCCTACAAATAGCTTAAAATTAAAAAAAAAATTATATAGCCATGTATACTTATTGTGGAAGGTTAGACCATTCTTCATATTTCTTTGAATATATTTATATGTAGATTTTCAGCAAATCTGTGATTTTATTATACCGGCTGTTTTGTTATTGGAAATTTTTATCTCATAATAAAGTAGCCCTTTAAAAAATACATAAGAATTATTCTACAACCTCATTTTAAATGGTTAAATTTTCTTTATGGATGTATCCCAATCAAGTATCCATTTCACTGTTGTTGAGACTTTATTTCCATTTTTATTTGAGATATATCACACCATTGAAATTATTCCCAACTAAAGTTTGCTAAATCTTTCAACACATCTTTCATTTTTAGGATAAATTTGTAGAAGTGGAATTTTTAGATAATAGTTATGCATATATTTGAAGATTTTATAATAGTGCCTAATTGTCCACCAGAAATCTTGGAATAGTTTTAAGCATAACTTTAATTAATTAATTATAAGCAGCTTAATTGAGGTATCATTGGTATATTCAAAAACTGCACATATTTAATGTATACAGTTTGATGAGGTTGCACATATGCGTACACCCATGAGGCTATCACCACAATCAAGGTAATAGACATACCACCACATATTTCCTTAGGCTCTT
This sequence comes from Delphinapterus leucas, assembly GCF_059928025.1. Lineage (NCBI taxonomy): Eukaryota > Metazoa > Chordata > Mammalia > Artiodactyla > Monodontidae > Delphinapterus > Delphinapterus leucas. The sequence goes on from NC_143139.1 coordinate 61,922,172, forward strand.
TTGTTTTTTGATTTTTGTTTTTGTGTTAAGGATATTTCATATGAGATCTACCCTGTTAACACATTTTTAAATTGCACAATACACTGTTGTTATCTAGAGACACAGTCTTGTACAGAAGATCTCTAGAACTTATTCATCTTGTACAACTGAAACTTTATACCCATTGAATAATAACTTCCACCCCTGAGCCCCAGGCAATCATTACTCTGCTTTCTGCTTCTATGAGTTTAATTATTTTAGATGCCTCATACAAGTGAAATTAGGCAGTATTTGTCTTTCTGTGAATGCTCAAATTTTATCCATGTTGTTGCATATGGCAGGATTTCCCTTTTTAAAAAAAGAGCTGAACACTATTCTTTACCATATTGTCTTTATCCATTCATCCATCAATGGACATTTAGGTTGTTTCCATATCTTGCCTGTTGTGAATGATGCTACAGTGAACATGGAGTGCAGATATCTCTTCCAGATCCTAATTTCAGTTTTCTTGGATGTATACCCAGAAGTAGGATTTAAGCATGACTTTTGAATGTTCTATTCTATGATTATTTATCTGGTGTACTTACCAATAATGTGACTTATAAGGATAATGCTGAGTCCGTTTGTTAAAATATAATTTGCATACCATAAATTTCTCACTAGTCAAAGATAAAACAAAATTCTGTAGAAAACCATTTCAAGATAGAATATTTAACTTTTTGGTAATAGTGATAAATATTTATTCAAGTATTTTCAAACCCTTGTTTTTTATCATCAGTTATCATAGTCTTCTTGACGATTGTAATTTACGAAGTCCTAGTATTTCCTCAGGTTTTCTGATTTCTTTAAACATATTAGTGTTATTAAAAGAAGATTCACATCAAGTTTCCTTCTCTAATAAAATGCTGTGACTTACATTTGAGAGATTGTAAAGTTTTAATCTGGTTAGTTTCCAGTTTATAAGCTAAACACAAACAAACCCAAGAAATATAGAGCAGGAAGACACATTAACAATTATCCAGTTTTTAGTCCAATCTTCTCACACTATGAATGGAAAGTCAATTTGCAGAAATATTTTGCCATTAGGCCAGTAGAGCAGCTTTTTAATTATTAAAGAAGACTGTCAGATCTTTGAAAAACTACACAACATCACAGATTTTCTTCCGCTTTGTAGCTGTACTTGCTGTCAGAATATATTTAGAAACATTGATGCTTAAGCAAATGTGTGATGCATGTGGTCAAAGTAATGCAGCATTAAGTGTAAGTTTACCCCAGGGAAAGCAAAACTAGAGTTTTGATGTTTGTGCTTAAATATTTAGTACCTAGGCCAGCTCTAGGCAGAATTGGTAAAGCAGACCTTTGGTGTTCACTTCTTTCATCTTTTTTCTATATATTATTACTGATATACTGGGTTTACGTCTGTGATCTAGTACTGACCACTGCCCAGTACATCTTAGCTCTCTCTTTTACTGAAGTTTCCAACACAGGTCCATCTACCCTCCTGACTGTTCTCTCCAACCCATCTTTCCACTTTCAAGTCTTTCCCAAGCTTCATACTCAGCCTCTGATGTAGGAATCAGGAAAGACAGTAGGGTATGGACTCTTTGCACTACAGGGTAAAGCCACAATGTAGATACGGTCTACATATCAGAGACGAGAACTTAGCAGAAACCTAACTGGCAAGTGCATTATCTCAGAAGGGGATAAAAACACATCATAAATCAGGGCATGAGCATATGAATTGGGTGCTAAAGGAAAAGCATCCACTGGATGGCAGAGCTGGAAAGGAAAGTACAGAAATTTGGTCAGAGAGGCGAGTCAGGTTCATCCCAGGACAAGTGATGATGGATGATTGTTAGATAGGAATAAAGGTCCAGTTCAGGACCAATCTAGCAGACATTGGGCTCTGGCTTCCAGTATTTTTAGAGATATCTCTACAGGTATCTTTACATGTTCTGGGCCTTAAAGCGGCAGGCTTCTTCCAGGCATCCTGTAACCTTGGAAACGTAATTATTTATGTAATAATTAGCCAGTTTTAGAAATGTATCCCTGCCTGGTAATAATGAGAAAAGATAGCAAATGATTAGCCGTCCCCACCGTTCACTCACGTCTCTCAGGACCCTCTTTAGCCTTCCTCGTGACATTTTGTTTTTGAGATTGTGAGAACAGCTAGCCCTAATATAGTGCTTAGTGGGGCAGTTCCCGTTATAAGTGCTGCATATGGAAACTCATCACATACCCAACGCATGTACATTTTTTATATATTTACAACTCATTACATATTCAAACTTATAATATCCTCACAAATACCATATTAGGTGGGAATGATTCTTCCTTTCAGATGGGGAATCTGAAGCACAGAGGGTAAGTGACATGCCCACGGTCATACAGCTGGTAAGTGGCAGAGTTAGGATTTGAAACCAGGCACTGTGACTTCAAAGCTCATGCACTTTACGATTCCTCAGCTACCATGTCAGCTATTGCTTTTCCTTTTGTAACCAAAAAGAGGGATTTGATGGGGGGAGTCCTGGCTGAATGTAAGGGAGAACTATCACCATTATTTATTTTAATACTGGTAGGATGCTTCCTTACATTCATAAATCAATCTCTGTAGACAAGCTGCTTAAACTTTTGAAGGATTTATGCAGTTATTAAAAAAATATTTGCTACCGTTCAGTACATGCCAGGGTGATAGAGATACAAAGATAAATAATAAAATGATTTCTATCCTTCAGAAATCTAGAGTGAGTCAGACATACAAATAGGTAAATTAAAATACAATTTATGACTGCGTTACAGAAGTCTAAGCTAACTCATATAATAGAACACAGTTAATAGAGCAATAATTTCTATGGAAAGATTTCTAAGAGTCTTCATTGATGATGTGACATTTATACTGGGACTTAAGGGTTAAGTAGGTGTTTTCATGACCAAGAAGAGGAAAGGGGGTATTTCAATTAGACTTCAAGAGCAAAGGCATAGTGTCATAAGAAGGCTGAGATCATTTTGAAAATAAGGGGAACTTCTGTGTGACAGGAGCATGTGGTGCATAGTGAGGGATGATAAGAAGTGAGAAGGATTCCGAAGATAGATGTATACCAAGCTAAGAGATTGGGATTGTATTTGGTAGATACTGGGAAACCTTCAGAAGATTTGATGCTGAAGACTGATAGCAAAGGATATATTTGATAGGAAGGTTTTGCTATAGGCTGTTGGAGGATAGACCATAGTGTAAGGAGCATCAAATATGAGACTTAGAAAATTCTAAGCCAAAGGCTTTGGTAGCCAGAGCTCAAACAGTGTCCCTGCACTTGGAGAAGAGGAATCGAATTTGAGATTTTTAAAACTTTTTTTTTTAGATTTTTAAAAATTGATGTATAATATTACATAAGTTACAGGTGTGCAATATAGTGATGCACAATTTTTAAAGGTTATGCTCCATTTACAGTTATTATAAAATATTGGCTATATTCCTGGTATTGTACAATACATCCTTGTAGCTTATTTTTTACGTAATAGTTTGTATCTCTTATTCTCCTACCCCTATATTTCCCCTCCCTGCTTCCTTCTCCCCACTGGTAACCGCTAGTTTGTTCTCTATGTCTGTGAGTCTGTTTCTTTTTTGTTATATTCACTAGCTTGTTGTGTTTTTTTAGATTCCACCTGTAAGTGATATCATACAGTATTTGTCTTTTTCTGTCTGACTTATTTCACTTAGCATAACGCCCTCCAGGTCCACCCATGTTGCTGCAAATTTCATTCTTTTTTATGACTGAGTAGTATTCCATTGTACACATATACACACCATGTCTTCTTTATCCATTTGTCTGTTGATGGACACTTAGGTTGCTTCCGTATCTTGGCAATTTTAAATAATGCTGCTATGAAAATTGGGGTGCATGTATGTTTTTGAATGAGCGTTTTTGTTTTTTTTGGATATATACCCAGGAGTGGAATTGCTGGGTCATATGGTAGTTCTATTTTTAGTTTTTTGAGAAACTACCATACTGTTTCCACAGTGGCTGCACCAATTTACATTCCAACCAACAGTGCACAAGGGTTCCCTTTTCTCCACATCCTCACCAACGTTTTTTATTTGTATTCTTTTTGCTGACAGCCATTCTGGCTGGTGTGAGGTGATATCTCATTGTGGTTTTGATTTGGGCTTCCCTGATGATTAATGATGTCGAGCATCTTTTCATGTGCCTGTTGGCCATCTGCGTTTCCTCTTTGGAAAAATGTCTGTTCAGTCCTTCTGCCCATTTTTTAATTGAGTTGTTTGTTTGTTTGACGTTGAGTTGTATAAGCTGTTTGTATATGTTGGACATTAACCCCTTATTGGTCATATCATTTGCAAATATTTTCTCCTGTTCAGTAGGTTGTCTTTTTGTTTTGTAAGTGGTTTCCTTTGCTCTGCAAAAGCTTTTCAGTTTAATTAGGTCCCATTTGTTTATTTTTGCTTTTATTTCCTTTGCTTTAGGAAACAGATCCAAAAAGTATTGCTTCAGTTTATGTCAAAGAGTGTTCTGTCTATGTTTTCTTCTAGGAGTTTTATGGTTTCTGGTGTTGCATTCAGGTCTTTAATCCATTTTGAGTTTATTTTTGTATATGGTCTTAGAGAGTGTTCTAATCTCTTTGTTACACATGTAGCTGCCCAGTTTTCCCAGAACCACTTATTGAAGAGAGCTGCCTTTTCTTCATTGTATATTCTTGCCTCCTTTGTTGTAGATTAATTGACTATAAGTGTGTGGGTTTATTTCTGGGCTCTTTATTCTGTTCCATTGATCTGTGTGTTTTTGTGCCAGTACCATACTGTTTTGAATTTAAGATTTTTTTCTCAGATAGAATGAATAAGATTTGATAAATGATTGAAGGTAGGGGATGAAATACTGATGAGAAGTGCCTTTGAAATTTCTATCTTGAGATGGTGTGTGTATTATTTAGAATTCTGGTTGGCTGCTGTACCAAAAATCCAATTTAACAATACTTTTTTAAAAAATTGGGGTATAGTTGTTTTACAATGTTCTGTTAGTTTTAAGCAAGGCAGAAGTTGGTGGGTGAATGGATCAAGGAAATGTGATATGTATATATACACAATGGAATATTATTAAACCTTAAGAAAGAAGGAAATCCTGCCATTTGTGACAACGTGGATGAACCTAGAAGACATTATGCTAAGTGAAATAAACCAGTTACAGAAAACAAATGCTGTATGATCTCAGCTGTATATGGAATCTAAAATGGACAAACAAATAGAATCAGAGAGTAGAATGGGAAGATGCTGGTCAAAGAGTACAAAGTTTCAGTTATGCAGGATGAACTTCTGTATAGCAATGTGACTATAGTTAACAATACTGTATTGTGTTTATGCTTGAAATTTGCTAAGAGAGTATATACCTTAAGCATTACTACATTAAGAAAAAAGAAAGAAGAAAAAGGTACTTGTGAGGTGATAGATACGATAATTAGCTTGATTGTGGTGATTATTTCACAACTCATACATATATCAAATCATCAAGTTGTACGTCTTAAATGTGTATAATTTAAAATTGTCAATTATTAAAAAAAATAGGCAAAAGTTAATTTCTCTTTCAGGGAAACAATCCAGGTTTAGCAGTCTAGAGATAATATGGGGTTCTGTGGTATTGCAAATTCAGATATATTTTCTTGGTTCTCTACCTTCCCTTAGGGTGATACCCTCATTCATATGGTTGAATAGGTCTCTTTACCAGTCCATCAAATAGGAAGAAGCATGATCAGGAAGCCTGTTCACATTCTATTGCCACAACTTAGTCACGTAGCCATTTTTAGAAGTAAGGAAGGCTGGGAATTATAGTCTTTATTCTGGATGGCCATGTACTCAGCTAAAACTTGGGGGTTCTGTTGTTAAAGGAAAAAGAGGGAGAATGAATTCTGAGGTATAATTAGTAGTTCAGCTGCAGAGTGTCTGATTACCACATTAATAGAGATCTGAGATGGAGGAGGTAGGACAGATTTAGGAAGACATGGGGAGATAATGAGTTCCATTTTGGATATTTAAAGTTTTAAGTGTCTGTGAGACTCTCTGATAGCTATGTCCAATAGGTAGTTTGGAGTAAGGATTTTGATAGTGACAGAGATAAATTTGACAGTCATCAGCACTTTATTGCTGTTTCAAATGAACTGGGGAGGGCATTAGTAGTGAAGATTAAAGGCTAACAGCAGAATCTAAAGGACAGCAACCTTGGAAGGAGTAGATAGGAGATAAGAGCCGAAGCCAGTCAGAAAGGTTAATAGAATAGAGGGGGAGATGGGGAAGATTGACATTAGGCTTCTTTTTCGAAGTTGTGGAACCCATTCCACTACTCCTGTAGCAGCGGTCTATAACATCCTTGCATAGATTACCATCTGTCAGAAGACAGCTTCCAGATTCCCTGAGAGTCCAGTCACAATGGCCTTGAAACATGGCCTCAGTCTACTGCTCACTTTATTCATGCGAAGCAAAGACCAGTGCCACAGGGAACTCTAAGTAATATTGAAGCACTTAGCCCTTAATTCAGAGAATTGAATAATATAATGTCTGTCAATTCCTTGCAATAATTCAGTAGTTATCTCCTTCCTTATTATTATTAAGGAAATAGCTTTTAAGGTGATAGACTTTAGAACTGACTCACAGGCGGTGGCCCTTAGGTTCACCTGTAAGCGCAACAATCCATGCTCATTGGTATGTGGGAACCAAGAAGGAGTGAGTATTGAGAAGTCGCAAGTGCTGAACAGAGATCAGTTGAGGTGAGAACTAAAACTGGGTGTGGGGTCTGACATTAATGAACTCTTCGGTGATTTCAGCAAAAGGCATTTTAGTACACTGGTATTAGTAGAAACTGGAGGCTCGTAACTTGTGGAGTAATGCCCACTGAGCTGTAGATTAACAAAAACTGAGCAAATGAAGACAAAATGTAGACTGTGATGCTTTCAAAGACTTTTTGCTGGTGAACAGAAGCTGGATGGATGATTATGATGAAGGGAAAGAGAGGCAGGATAGGACCTTGAATTGAAGACAAATCTCTAATGAGTTATATTCTTTCTTCTTCCCGCCTTCCTCCTTATTTCCTTCTTCTCTTACTCCCTTCTATGTGGAAGTTTTAAATGTGTTTACAGTCTCAGAGGAAGAAGCCAGTGCGAAGGGAGTTGCTTAAAGCATAGGAGGGAGATGTCTAGTACATGGAGGAAGTCCTTCATAAGAAAGATAGGAGCGAAGGGTATAAGAAAATAGTCCATACTGGATACGTTTAGAGATGATGTTTGAGGAGACAAGTTGGGAGAGTTCCTGTTTGATATGTTCTCTGTGAACTAGAAGGCTGGTTTATCAACTGTGTATAATGGGATGGTTAGAGCGGAGAACATAGGAAGAGTAAAAGGCTGCAATGAGAATTATGAAAAGGAACTCGCTAAGGACAAATGTGGTGAGGGCAGAACCGTGCCAGTGGCCCAGATGGAGTCAGAAACCATCAATCGTACTTCAGTTGGCATAGATGACATTTTTAGCAACACTTTCGATTGCAAACATTTAGGGCAGAGTGGATACTTTTTTATCCAGGGCAGAAGGGTGGGTGCAACAGAAGAATAAGAGAGAAAGTGAGTCAAGAATGCTGGAAAGTTTGAGGTTCCAGACTGGCTAGGAAAGTTAGTTTGGAATGAAAATGCAAAACTAATGAGAAAAGGATTAGCATTCTCAGAAAGATGAATACTTAAAACCATACATACTGAAATCTTAATAAAACTATGAACAGAGGTGTTGATAAAGAACCTACAACAATGCCCAGTACAGAGTAGCCCCAAATAAACACTCTTTAAATGACTTTTCTTTCCGCTCTAAGAACCATACATTATTCTTAAGTAGTTTTGGGGGGTGGGGTCCCATTTTGGAAAAATAGCTCTATAGAATGCAACTGAGATGCAAATTGACGATTGGATTGTGTTGCTGTTTCTTTGATGACATTTCGTTCCTTTTGAGTGTCTCCTAGGCTGTTTAGTTTGTGCTGATATAGTCCATAGTTCATTTCTGTTTGTTTTGCCCTTATTTAGATAGGTTTAAGCTTTGTATGTAGGTGTAAACTTTGTACATAGTTGGTAAAATTCTGACTATCTTGGGGATGTTTAGGTAGCTTATTAAGAGGATTTATTCACTGTCTCTCACAAAACTGGACTCGAATTAACACTGCACTATGTACAGAAATAAACCTTGTTCCTTTAAACTCTAAATTTAAATAAAGACTTACTTAACTATTTTAGATGGTGCATTTAAAAAAAACAAGGCAAATGGAATACTGTGAAATGGTTGTTTGCTTTAGGAGTTGACCTTATGTTGCCTCAGTATTTGTCGAGAGACTAGTATCTAAATTAAGCTATAGCTTCAGTTATGAAAGATGGACTGAGGACTCAATACTTACGGAACAAGAGAGAAGGGGCTGCATCATCACTAATGATAAATCATTTCAAAAGCAGTTCAGTTTTCTATGCTGTAGAAATGCCTCTTAGCTATAGCAATTCTAAATAATACGGTTATGAGATACATTAAAATCATGCCTAGCAAAATGCCTTACAGTCATTCATTCGGTCAAGTCATTTAAGCTCTCAGAGTCTCACTTTCTTGTCTGTAAAATGGGAATAATCATCCAAACAAGGTAGTTATAAAAATAAAATTGACAACACTTACACCTTTAAATATTAGTTTTCTTGCCCACTTTGCTGTTAAACTAGAAGATTCAGTTAATCAATTGACTCTCATTATATTCCTTTCTGAATGACAAAAAGTCAAGGAAACAAATCTCCAAACCATACCATCTGGTTTTATTTGTACAAACCCACGTAAAAAGAGTAGGATATCAGTTCTTTATTTCTGCACATTAATTTATATTGGGCCTTCTTTAACACGTTCATTTTGTCCCCTAAGATTAAAGATATAATAAGAGGTAAGTGCATGAAATAATCATACTTCCTGAGTCTCTGATTATAGTAACAGTGTACACTGTAGAAGAATGTCAGTACGAGCATTTGTCTTGAGTTCTTTATACTCTTTTACTTGCTTTCATATCCTTTATTGCATATGATTCCACAGGGAACATTTCGCTTATAAAGGAATATGTTTTAACATCCAGCTACTATTTTACCACGGTGGTCTTTTAAAAATTGCAGTTAATTTTTGCCTCACTGAGTTTGTTGACTTTCAGGTCCCCAGAGATTCCTTCTGAAAAACCCCTCAGGTAAAATGAGTTACCTGGTAGCGGCCTAGGAGTTAATACTCTGCATTTTATTCACTGGAATGTCTTCATCATGCTGCACAGTAAATGACAATTTGTTTCAGAATGAGTTGGTGACTTCAAGGGGCTCAATGTTGGGTGACAGTATTAGTATTTGGCATTTAAATTTAGGCAATTCATATTGAATGCAAAGGGACTAGCCATGCTGTTAACTGGTGGATGGTTATACTATATATAAGATAATGATGTAGTTTATTCTGACTTTTTGTTAATTTTTTAAAGTAGGTTTTATTAAACCAGTGCTGGATTAGGTCCCCTTCTTTCATAACATTCTGTCATCCTGTTTACCTCCTTAATTCATTACCACACTATATTAGTTTAGTTGTGTTTTTGTATTTTTTTTAACTTTTCTGCTACAATGTGAGCAACTTCAGGGAAGAATTTATGTCTTTTTCTTTGCAGCACTCCTAGAACCTAACACATAGCATGTGCTCAATGTATATTTGCTGAATTCAAGAGTCAGTATGTATTTAGTTGCAGGAAAAGGGAAAACCTGCTAAAAATGCCTTAAACAATAAAGGAATCTGACTTAATTTAGGCGTAGTTCAGTCAAGACTCCCACCACAAACTTCACCCTCATGCTTGCTTCCCTCAGGCTGTAATAGGTACCCTCACAGATTTAGGACAGAAGACAGGGTTTGTGTCCCAAACTGCTGAAACTCACTCCAATTGGATTCTTTTAGGTCACATGCCATTCTTAAACCCATGACTGTGGTCAGGCCTAGAATCTGCAGATTGACTTTGCTGGGATTATGCTCTGCCCCTAAAAGATGATTGGAGTCAGGAGATAAATGAATGCAAGGATGTTATAAAAAATATTTACTACAGCTAATGAATGGAATTCCAGATCTTCTGTGCATTTTATTTAATAAAGTGTAGTGAAATGAGAACATTTAAAAGGTTTTTTTTTATCTGAAATATCTGTCATGGTTCAAAAATAGTTGCCCACATGTTTACACAAATAGTTTTAAATCTGTTAATAATAATTCTGGCTGTACACAATTAACTAAAACCCAAGATTTAGCTTAGCAAAAGTTATACTGTATACTTATTTTCATGATGCAATTTAGGAAAAATCTTCTACCACCCCCATCTCCACCAACCTATCCTCTTAACTCTATGAGGAATTTTAGCCTTCAACAAGGAATGGATTTCTCTTTTGATAATGAGGAAAATGACTGAATAACTGGATAAGGGAAAATGGAAGGAAACAAACTTTGCAGATGCGATTTTGCCTAGAGCCATCCCAGATATTTTAGGCTTCTAAAAAACTTGATTTGTGTGAGCATTTACACTTCGCAAGAATATAGATGAGTGAATGAAGTATCTGAGGATGGGGGAGGGACGGTAGCCAGGAAGCCAAAACCAATATTGGCGGGGGGAGGGGAGGGGGAGGGGCGGTGCCACGCATGAAACGTAAGTCATCAACTTGTAGAATATGTGTTTATCAAGTATTCCGTGGCAATTCCACTTTCTTCCGTTTCAACCCCAAATAAATCCTACTGTCTGATCCATTCTTCTCTTAACTGCCATACAGCTTTGCATTATCATTTAACTGTTTTTATCTGCATATATTGTCTCGCTAAACAGAGTGTAAACCTTCTGAGAGCAAGAACTTTGTCCTGTCCTCTGGAATTAACCCCAGCATTTTGTAGAGGTGTATTGTAAATAATTGGAGCTGAATAAATGCTTGAGAAAATTGGTTCAAATGTTCTCTTTCACAGTGATTTGGGCAAAGGTGATTGGATCACAATGATGTGAAAGTGTTTCCTTAACTTTTTTTTTTTTCCCTGAGAAACTCAGATTAAAATCTAAATATTGCCGTGCAAAGAAAAAGGTCCGGTAAGAAAGGAGACTGTTAAAAGATTTGCAAAGGGAATGGAACCATTTGAAATTATTTTCCCTGCTTTTCTGATGCCAGGTTTCTAATGACTTTCAAACAACTAGATAATAAAGGAAGAAGTTTTATGGGTGTGTCACTGCATTTATATGACTTCCATAAAATTCATAAAAATGTCAAGATATGGACATACTATATCATGCTATTCAAACATTCTTCTCAATTAGATGCGGGGAAACGAGGAGAGATAGTACAGTATCATTATTGTTTCCATATTTGTTGTTGTAAACAGTGAAGTCCTTGTCTTTTGTGAACTGTCAGCTTCAAACATTCTGCCAAAAACCTTCTAAAGCAAGTCCTTATTAGAATTAATCACAAGTGTCAGTTGAGACAGTATTATGCTTTCCGTGTAATTGAAACAGACTGTTATATCCTATGTGAAAAATATTTGCTTTGTTTTAGATGTGCAGTTGGGCCATAACAAGATGCTAATAAGAGAAAGAATCTTTTGGCTTGCTGAGGCTCAACGTGCTAAGCAGCTGAGGTCTTACCCTCTTGTACATAGTAATGCTATTTTCTAGGTCTCTACCTTGATTTTTCCAGGCTGGTAGCAGATTTCCCCAGTCACATTCCAGAGAAAACTGGGAATTCTCCATTTCATTCTCCTCATCTAATCATTTGTCAAATCCCATCAGTCCTCTCTTTGAAAATTCTGGCTATGTTCTTCTTTGGCATGCAATGTGATATGGGAGGAGTACCTGTGGACTGGAGACAGGTACGATGAAAGAGTTGTGCTGGTCACGGAAGGAGCTGGTGATGGATCAGTAGCTCTGTAGTTGAGATCTCATCCTAAAAGTCTGTCTGGAATCAGTTGGACTCCATTTATTGAGATTCAGAAGAAAATTTCAAAGACCATCTTATTTGTGCTTGGAACTATAGGGCTTCCTACCTCCAGACAGCACTAAAAGAGTCAAGTTCTGCTGAAAGGCCTGAGAATGGGAACCCAGACTCCATGGACTCAGAAGTAAAGCGCCTCTTTTTGCCTATTTCTTTGGAAAGTGGGATATTTTAAGAGACTAAGTATATTTGACCCGAGATGTGTGTGATCTGTACACTTTTAGAAATAAAATAGACAAGAAACTAGAATAAGAGAAAAGTAAAAACTAAACCCTTGAGAATGGAGGATGTCTAGTTTTCAGGTAATTTTGAAAAGTCCTATTTAAAAAAATTTTTTTAGTTCTGCTTAATAGTAATATTCATGTTTGTGAATTTTGACTACTTTAATAATACTTTTTCATTTTATATGTCAGTGTGAGAAGAGTTTATTCTCTTGTACCTAATAACCCACATCAGAAGGTGGAAATAAAAGTACTTTAACCAGGGCACCCTGCAGGGCAACACTTCCCAGTGAAATCTCCCTCCTGACAAAGCAATTTTGTTTTCTAATTTTCCACTTATTTTAATGTTCCATTTTGTTCATCTTTTCCTGTCAGAAAGCTTTTTCCTTGAGTTGGAGAAAATCAGTTGCAATGCCTAGAATGCCTCTCCTTTCTGGGGAAAAAGAATTATAATTTCAGTTGAGTTTGATGAGACTGGGCAAAAGGATGAAATGATAAATATAAATACTAGCTATTTATTCTCCTATAAAATATTACATTCTTACTTTGAAAAAGTTGAAACAATTTTAAGAGAAATATGTGCATATAGTAGAAAGTTCAAATGCTTAAAAATATATGAAATGAAAATTCTTTAGGAAATTTTTCATCAGTCGCCAGTTCTACTCCCCAGAGGCAATCGCCATTAGCAGGTTTTTGTGTATCCTTTCAGTTTATATAAAATACACATACACACGCCAGAAACTGAATCATGCTCTATATATTTTACAAAGCTTTGATATTTTTCCTGAAGTGTTTTGAAAGTGCACGCTTAAAAATGATGAGCAAAGTTGCTGTAATAAAAGCAGAAGAAATAAATAATTGAGGATCGCTTATCAAATGTAATTTTTTTTTTTAACCTGAAACGGATTAACAGTACTCTATCCCTTGGGAGAAAAGGGCACAAACGTCTCTTCATGTTTTAAATTGTTGATTCAGGAAGTTACTCAAGGATGTTTGCTACCACTCATTGCTTTTTTTAATTCTATAAATGCTGTTAAGGAGCTAAGGAGATAATGACCCCAGAAACATCACCTCAGACATTTTGGATGGTATTTATTGTTATGATTTCATTGTACATTTCTAGTTTCAATTTATTTTTTTATATAAATTTATTTATTTATGGCTGCCTTGGGTCTTTGTTGCTGCGTGCGGGCTTTCTCTAGTTGTGGTGAGCGGGGACTCCTCCTCGTTGTGGCGCACAGGCTTCTTATTGCGGTGGCTTCCCTTGTTGCGGAGCACGGGCTAGAGAGCACAGGCTTCAGTAGTTGTGGCACACGGGCTCAGTAGTTGTGGCTCGCGGGCTCTAGAGCGCAGGCTCAGTAGTTGTGATACACAGGCTTAGTTGCTCCATGGCATGTGGGATCTTCCAGGACCAGGGCTCGAACCTCTGTCCCCTGCACTGGCAGGTGGAGTCTCAACCACTGCGCCACCAGGGAAGCTCCTGTAGTTTCAATTCTTAATGAACTATTAGCAAAACTAATTTTTAGATTATTTGCCAGAAAAGACTAGACCTTGTAAGTTCATAATCCCATAGTAAATAGTGCAAACAGACTTGTAGAAGCGTAATTGCTGGAGAAATTATTTTATATTACAATATTATTTGAAATATGTGAATTTGGTGAAAATACAGCTATTATTTGGCCTTGGCTGTGGAAGAATCACTCTTCAGTTATTCATGTGGAGGGTACCTCCCAATGATGATCTATATTGTAGAAAATACGCAATTTTGAGTTTTTATAGAGCGAAACTTAAGTATCTGATTCACTGTTGGATGATAAATCTGTAATTTCTGTAATTATGTCTTTCTTCCTGGCAGAGGCAGTTATGTGAAAGCAAATGGTATGTTCTCACAGGTAGATCTTGTCAAATTGCTCTCGCTCTTTGCATCGTCTAGTCTTCAGAATTAGCACTTCCTTCCCCACCTGGAGGTGGGAGTCAGCAGGGGAGAACAGGTGCACCTTGGTGGTATCAGTGTTGCTTTTCCAGGGTAATTTGGCTTGATGAGGGCATGCATTTATCTAAGCCGATCACTACTTCTTGTGGATTTAGAAGGCACCCTGACAGATTTTGGAGCAAGGAGATATTTTTCTCTAATGTTGCTTTATTATTTTACAGAATTACAGTTTTCAGGAATATTTCTGAACTATATTCTTTCTTCTCATTTTTAAAATGTCACCCCCTGCAATTTGAAAGGAGTCTCCTTTAGTGGCAATTACCAATCTCATTGAGCTCTAGACTCATCTTGCCTTGGAAGCAGAATAAACGAGATTTTACTTATTTGTTTATTGGCCAGTTATTTGCATACTTTGCTCAGAATTCTAAATACTACAGTGAGTGATTTTTATGCACGTATGAGTCCTCTACATGCATAAAATGTGTTCTTTGTTTAAAAAGGCGCACAACAACTTTCATTTCTCGTTATCAGTGTTTTCAGTGTCTAAGGCAGTTGATTATATTGGTGCGTCGTTTGGGAGGGTTTGGGAACATGGCAGTAAAGCGAAGTCTGGGAAGTGAAGTTAGCAACCTTTAGCCTCAAGGAGGAGTAAATAGCCTTTTTACATGAAAATTGTGCTCTGGCGACTCAGGTGTCCTCTGTCCTTGAAGTATGCTGTCTCATTTCCCATCATGTTGTCTTTTGCCCTTATTTGGTGTTCACTCTGTAGAGAATAGCAGAGGGAAATTCTTGGTATTCAAGGCAGCCTGTGTTCTTCCAACACTTGTGCCCATGACTTTCAAAAGGGCCTTGTTCTCAGCATTTGTGGGTGAGGCTGGAAGGAGTATGTGGGGAATAAATGGCCTTTTCACAGTATAAACCCACGTATGATGTCATTTGTTTCTATGCTTTGTATGACAGTTCACTGAAATTTTGTCACTTCTCTGTGGGATTGTCTTATTGTCTATTAGGGACTCAGGGGTTTTTCTCCAAGAAACCGTTTATAATATTTAACTACAAACCAAGTTGACCGGGCAGCTGTTGGTTGATTTGGTACCGGGGGGCCTGTTCTTCTTCTGGCTGGGCTTTCCCCATATAACATTGTTTGTGATCATGAAAAGGGGGAGCTTGGGCCTTTAGACCAGGCATCTATGTGTCTAGGCCTTGCCACTTCATTGAACCTGTGATCCCAGCAAAGCCACTTTGTCTTTCTAAAACTCAATCCTTTCTTGTGTGAAACATTGTAGGGTATTGTAATGTTTCTAGATGCCTAGCCCATGGTCTGAATACCAAGTAGGTGTATTCAGTGAATAACTCTCCTTCCCACCAACCTTTGCTTTTTTTTTCTGCTACCTATATATTCCTTTTCAAAAAAAAAAATTTGTTCCCATGTTAAATTTCTTATTTAATATAACTCTTTTATTGAAGTATAGTTAATTTACAGTGTTAACTTCAAGTGTACAGCAAAGTGATTCAGTTATACATATATATGTGTGTGTGTGTGTGTGTGTATGTGTGTGTGTGTATATATATATTTTTTCAGATTCTTTTCCATTATAGTTTATTACAAGATATTGAGTATAGTTCCCTGTACTGTACAGTAGGTCCTTGTTGTTTATTTGTATTATATATAGTACTGTGTATATGTTAATCCCAACCTCCTAATTTATCCCTTCCTCCTTTTCCCTTTTGGTAACCATAAGTTTGTTTTCTCTGTCTGTGGGTCTGTTTGTGTTTTGTAAGTTCATTTGTACCTTTTTTTTTTTTAGATTCTACATATAAGTGATATCGTATGATATTTGTCTTTGATTTATTTCACTTAGTGTGATAATCTCTAGGTCCATCTATGTTGCTGCAAATGGCATTATTTCATTCTTTTTTATGGCTGAGTAATATTCCATTGTATACCACATCTTCTTTATCCATTCATTTGTCAATGGACATTTAGCTTGGTTTCATGTCTTGGCTTTTGTAAATTGTGCTGCAGTGAACATTGTGGTGCATATATCTTTTCAAATTATGTTTTTCTCCATGTATTATATGCCCAGGAGTGGGATTGCTGGATTATATGGTAGTTCTATTTTTAATTTTTTAAGGAACCTACACACTGTTTTCCATAGTACCTGTACCAATTTACATTCCCATCAACAGTGTAGGAGGGTTCTTTTTTCTCCACACCCTCGCCAGCATTTATTATTTGTAGACTTTTAATGATGGGCATTCTGACTGGTGTGAGGTGGTACCTCATTGTAGTTTTGATTTGCATCAACCTTTACTTTTGATGTTCTAGTGTCCTCCGAGGTCAATGTTCATCTTCCCAGAAGTCATTTTCCAAAGCATTGGTATCTCTCTCTTTTGCTCTTTGATATTGTGGTTTTTTTTTTTTTTAACTGCTATTTAGGATATAAAACATTATGGAATTTGGAGGCTAGTGGAGATTCCTTAAATATTAATCAGCATATTAAAGTTTAGGAGGGAATATATATTCAAGATTAGCTTGGTCTATAACGCCTACTGACATTTTAGGTTAGGCAAGTCTTTGTTGTGGGTGGCTATTTTCCACAGAGTGGATTGCTTCCCAGCATCCCTGGCTTCTATCCACTAGATGTCAGTAGCACTACCCTCTCAGTCGTGACAACCAAAAATGTCTCCAGCCATTGCCAAAAGTCCTTTGGGGGCAAAATCACCCCTGGTTGAGAACTTCTGATCTGTAAGGAAAGGAAATCTGTGCATGGATATGTCTTAAACACATAGCCTTTATAATGCAAGTGTCATCCTTTATTGTGGCATTAGGAATCCTGTATTTTCTAGAAACCTTTTGTTCTCAGTCTGACTATAATAGTGAGAAGAAACTTTTAATTATTAATAATATTTAAAATTTAATCACTCTAATATTTTAAATCACTTATTTATTTTTTGAAAAATTCAACTGGACACCTATGTGGACCAGGCACTGTCCTACGTAATGAGTATTTTAAGATAAATAAGGCAGCATTCACTCAGCAGTTAAGAGTGTGCGTCCTAGGGTCAGACTGCCTGAGTTCAAGGACTGGTTCCAGCATTTCTGGCTATGTGATCTTCAACAGTGAGTATCTCAGTTTCATCATATGTAAAATTATAGTTATAGTACTGCTTACTTTCATATACTTTTTGATAAGGTTAAACAAAATCATATGTGAAGCACTTAACACAGTGCTTGGTGCACAGTAAGTTCTTAAAGAATGTTAGTTGTGGTGGATATTATCATTACCTGCATCAACAACATTATCATTATGGGTGATGCTCTCATTCAGGAGAGCAGCACCGAATCTTGAGTTGGGGGGGTGAGAGCAACATCAAAAGTCTTTCTAAAAAAGAGGAGCCCTGAGCTGAGCCCTGTAGGACTAGGTCACCCAAAAGGTAGTGAGGTGAGGAAGAAGGGGGGAAGAGCATTCTAGCAGAAGTATTACCTTTTTTTTAAATGTCTAATCTGTGATATAGAAACAAATAAGTATCATTTAAATATTTTAAAAAGTAATATTTATTTTTCACCCTGTATTTCTCAGGCCACAACTCTTTATACTTTATAAAAGTTTATTGTGCTATTAGAAGTTTCACAAAGTAGTTTTATACCATTTTAATGAAGTATTGACTTTAAATGAAAACCTTATTTTTCCTTGAAAACTATATGATAAAAACTATATGATAGCCTTGTCTAATTTTAGAATTCCTTCTGACCGCAGACTCAGGAAAGCCTGGCTATTTTCAACTTCCTTTTGCTTCTTTACAAATAATGTCAAAGCATAAGTTTTATTTAATGGATTTGTTTTTCTGTCGTCCATTTCCATGTTAGCTATCTTATTTATATGAGAATAGGGATCTAATCATCCTTGGGCAATTCTTGATGAATGCTCAGCTGCCCTGGTGATTCAAGTATAATATTCAAAAATAAACCATACCCGTTCCTAACATATATAAGGCCTAGTGCAATCTCCAACACATCCAGAGGCTTCTGTGACCCATATAATAACCCATGGGGTAGGTAGGACAATTTTAGATGTAGGGAAACTGTTCTCAGAAATATCGTTACTTGCCTAAGTCGACCCAGATATCAGAACTGGGCAGGGAAACCAGGTCTTCCTGACTTCAAAGCCTGTTATTTCTACTACATACACAATCATATATTAAAGTGGATCCTGTGCAGTCATACGTCTCCTTTTCAGAGACCCTTTTATTAACTGTGAAGGTAGGATGGTGTTCTGCAGAAAAGCTCAGTATCTCTTCTTTATTTCTTTTATATTTTATGATCCTAAGCTACTGCCAGTGGACTTTAAACTCTTCACTAGTTTAATCCTTTTTTTAATTATTCAAGAAGAATGTATTAGAATCCATTTTAGCATTAACATGATTCTGAATAATCATTTATCTTGCTCATTCTTATGAGCTTCCTGAGGACGTCTTCTGTGACTTTATCTTTGACACATTTCACAGTTCTGCTCATTGAGTTCCACACCTACTGGAAGCTCTTTGGACAAATGACTATTGAATTTTCTAGGGTAGATCGACAGTTCTTAAGTTTTGACCATTTTACAGGATAGGTGATTGTAGTAGACAGCTTCCAAATGTTCCCCAGTGATCCTGTAAGCCCCTGTATTCATGCCCTTAAGTTCCATCCTACATGGAGTAGGGCTGATTTGTGTAACCAAGGATGTTGCTATCAGACAGGGACTGACATCCAAACCTAGGTCTTAAAACTTCCATCCTGCTCTTTTGGATCACTTGTCCTGTGGGAGAGCTAGCTGCCATCTTATGATGACACAGCCATCTTATGAGGAAGCTCTATGGAGAGACACATAGTAAGGGACTGAGGCCTGTCTAGACCCTGTGAGTAAGCCATTTAGGAAGTGAATCCAGCCACAGTCAAGCCTTCAGATGACAGCAAACCCTGGCCACTGTCTTGACTGCAGCATCATGAGAGATACTGAGCTGGAACCATCCAACTAAACTGCTGCCAAAGTCATGACCCACAGAAACCAAAAAATAGTACATGTTTACTGTTTTAAGCCACTAGTTTTGAGGATGATTTGTTATACTGAGCAATAATTAACTAGTATAGTGTTTATTTGAAATGATTTTAAACCTGTTGATAGTCAGGTGCTGTTAAAACACAAGTGAAATATTAAGTGCTCTACATTTTTTTGTCTATTCCAAATGGCATACACCTTTTATTTGTTCATCTATGCCAATATTATAATTAAACAATGATTCTTTTAATTGATTTTGCTGATGGTCATTTAGTTTTTTTGTTTTTGTTTTTTTTGCGATACGCGGGCTGCTGTGGCCTCTCCCGTCGCGGAGCACAGGCTCCGGAAGCGCAGGCTCAGCGGCCATGGCTCACGGGCCCAGCCGCTCCGCGGCATGTGGGATCCTCCCGGACCGGAGCACGAACCCGTGTCCCCTGCATCGGCAGGCGGACCCCCAACCACTGCGCCACCAGGGAAGCCCATCATTTAGTATTTTTAATTTAAAATAAAGGAGATAAATGGAAAACATTCATAAGACTGAAGTGTTAGGCAGTTATAATCTATTGAATTAAAATCACTTCTAAACTGTTACAATGTGTTTTAACATTTATATGATATCTCATAATATTAACAAAATAGCTTGAAGAGATTCCCCCTTAATAAGAAAAAATGGTTGTAATCCTTGAATATTACTTTTATCTTAGTATTTCATAAGATTTAGTCATTGATCTTATAATACCTCAGAGAAATAAGGACAGAAGGAAGAAGAAAGGAGGGGCAATAAATAATAAGGCAATAAATATTATTAGCCCTCATCTACAAATAAAGAATTGAAAGCACACAAAGTCTAAATTGATTGTCAATAGCCTGGTAGAGGTTCCTTCTCGTATCCAAGGAGCTTATGTTTCTTTTAGTTGCATTGTTAGGATAAGCTTTGTATTGTGTAAACAAAAAGTGTAGCTTTGAAACCTAAGGACATAAAGGATGACTCAGGAGATTTGCTCACAAAATGATAATCTTGTTGTAATAATCATTGAAAATATGTTTTTATAAGCCAAGTTAGTAGTATATCGAATGCTTTTAGTATTCAGTTTAGTATTGAGCGCATGTTATTGTGCTTTTAGCACGATACATCTCCTTCATAAAACAATTTTACTTCGCCATCTTTTGAAAAAGTGGTTTATTCTATTGGCATAACATAATGATCACTGCCAACCATGATTCTCCATGCTTCCTCAGAAAATAAAGCTGTCTCTTCAGCCCTACTTAAGTTTATGAGTACTGTCAAAAGCCACAAAGCTTCCTGAAATATTTAAAAGGAATGTGTATTCATCAATAATATTTTTTAGATTCCATAAGCTTCTGCTGATTAAGACCATAAACCACATCAGATAGATCCAGAAATCAGACTCTTAAGTCTTTTCTACTGGTCCTTTGTTCTGACCAGAGCAATTGCCTTTCACGATTGCCTCTTACTTTGACAATTTTCTTTATTGGTAAAGTAAATAAAATGTATGTATTAAAAACGTAACTGCGAATCTTAGCATATTTTCTTGTCTTGAGCTTTGATGGCAGGTGTGCTTGGCCTTCTAAGCAGGCATTTCACGGTTGCTGCAGATGGTGTGTCCTGTCAGTTGGATTCACACATGATGTATGGTATTAATTGTTTCTGGACTATTGAAGGAATGAGTGCTTTTACTATCACAGGGAACACGGGGGAGAGAAAAATGAGTAAGTAGAGTTGTCATGTGTGAATTACTTTCTTTAAGTCACCATTTTTCTTCATGTGTATTTCTTAAAAAAAAAAAAAGAGGAACACGGGGGCACTCCATTCTCAAAATGACTTTGGAGTGAAAGCAGTTTTTAAGAGAGGAGAGGAATTGCAAATTTGGAATGTCTGTTTCTTTTTTTCTGTCTGTCTGTCTCTCTTACACACACATGCACACAGACACGCACACACACACACACACACATACACACACCCAGTTTGGAAGATTTCAAATGTTTATACACCCTTCTGGTAAAGGGTTTATTAAAAGGATGTGAAAGACAGATGATTCTGAACTTACTTCCATTGCCAAAATAGAAACAAATTTCCTTCATTGTAAGATTAAGGATGCTTTCCATTTGGAGAGTACATTTTAGACCAAATCATAAAAATAAGTGTCATTTTGGAAAAACTAGAGATGTGCTAGTCTCATACCTGAAATTCAGCCTTTACCTCCTCCTGTGCCCGACTTTGCTACCTATGAAACCTTCTGAGCCTCATCTTTCTAATCTTTATAATGGGGTTTTTGGAAGATAATCGATGATGAAAACTTCTTTATCACATGCTACTTCATATAGTAGTTGCTCAGTAAATGTCATTTTTTCTACTCACAATGATGTTGGCAGGTGTTACTGAGACAAAAATGTAGATACCGCAGTGAAATCCATTCACACAAAGATTACTTGTGCTTGTGCCCAATCTTCAAAATAACACTTCTGATTTTGAACATCCATTTTATGAAAAAGAGACCAAAATAGCTGGTTGCTGAAAGAGTACAGAAGGAAAATATTTTGGCATTTATATGAATGAATTGAATGAACAGTTAAAAACCTAGACGTTATGAAAACCAAAAGTCATAAAATACTCGAATCAAAGAAAGAGTTGAGAAACTTAGGTGACATCATAGTAAAAGTTTGAAGCAGGCGTAGACATGGCAGCATGAGTATAGAGAAGTTGGAGAAACTGATGGAGGGATGAAACAAGTGGCTCAAGTTTTTAAAAAGCTATTCTTGAAGAAGAATTGGATTTTTGATGTATTTGAGTTCATTGTGAAACTCAGTCTGTGAGACGTACTAGAAGTGATAAGCAAACAATTATGTTTGCCATTTACAAGTTTATCGTTTATAAAATTATTTCCCCTATATTTTCTGGGTCAATCACTATGAAACCCCAGGGGATGGTAGTTAAGAAGCCTTCCTACAACTTTTGGGCCCTATTTTGATAATGGAGCTATAGAGACTGGCGCATATAAGCAACGCCCTACCCAACAAAGCACCCAACAGCCCAACAGATGTGAGAAATGAACCACTGTAGCCTCTGGATAAAACCATCATTTTGTTTAAACCCTAAATAAGTAAGCAGAAGCTAATACAGCTGTCATTGAGCTCTCCCTTTCAACCACAAAGCTGCGTTGCATACCACCTGTGAGCTCAGGAAGTCTCATCAAAAGAAGATGATCCCCCACCCCAAATGACAGTCACACAGGTTCCATTTTACTGCCTGCCACTACATCATTCTGTATCTTAGAACCTGAGAAATAATATTTGAGTGAAATGTATAGGCTTCAGTGATGCTGGTGGGGAATGGTGGACAAATTCAAATTTAATGTTCTTATTCTTTCGACAGGAATGTTTTGGTTCCCTTATCTTTCTAGCATAGCACTTGCCCCAGTCATTATTATTATTATTTAATTATACAAAGGAGGAAAAAGAGTAGAGGAGGCAGGAGACTCACAGCATTGAATTTCAAGTCTTCAGTGTTTTTCCACCACACCACACTAATCAAGGTCCATTGTGCTCTACATGAGGCTCATCCTTATGAATTGTTCATTGGAAGTTGGAGGAGAAATGATTAGCCAAGCACCAAGAAAGCATGATGCATAAGCTAGTTGTACTTGTTCCAAAATATTTAGAAAGGCAATAAAGTCCTCACGTTTTAGTTCCTGGCTTCCACACATTGTGTTCTATCAATCACATTAATTTTGTTCCATTTACTAAATGAATTTTGATGTGGAGAATTTATGAAACATAAAGTTGGATGAAATATGTATGTGTGTATCTATAATTTATATACTTTAAAAAATGCATTTGGTGTCTGAAACAGTACTGAGAGTTAGATGCAGACATAGCAATTCTTTTGTCATCTAGGTAGGTGTGAAAGTGCATATCTGTACGTACCCGGAGAATGTGCTATAAACACATAGTGATTTTCAGTCGATGATATTTGTAAGACCATTTTATGTTAGACAGTCTCATAATAGAAAGTAATGGATGCCAAACTGTATTGACAGAAGTGTGACTTGGCAAATATCAGGGTGGGAAGAGGAATGACTCATCACAGTGTCTGCTTTAGATGTCTTGGTATACTATGGTTTTGAGGCCAGAACACATTTGTATCAGCATGAGTGTGTTTTCTTCAGATTAAAATATAGTATTTTTCTGTTACTGAAAATGGATTGATTCTTTTATTAAAATACTGTAAGACTAAAAATAGAACAATACATTAAACTAAAATTAAAGATAACAAAGGCCTGTTTTTACCCATTGTCTCTTAAGCACCAGAGAGCCATGGGCAGGGCATCGCGATTAGAGCTGTGCTTCAGGAGGTTAATCTGAGGATAATATATTCAGTGGATTATAAG
Organism: Delphinapterus leucas; assembly: GCF_059928025.1. NCBI lineage: Eukaryota > Metazoa > Chordata > Mammalia > Artiodactyla > Monodontidae > Delphinapterus > Delphinapterus leucas. The sequence continues at coordinate 61,945,792 of NC_143139.1, forward strand.
CAAACAGAATTAAGTCAGACTGGGAGGAGAATATTACAGAATAAAAATCAACCTCAAGTGTTTACAGACTATCACAGGTTCTTAACTGGGGGTGTGGAAATGTCTGGAAATGTTTTCAGTTGTTACAATCCCTGGGGGATATCTCTGGTATTGAGTTGGTGGGAATCTGGAAAATGAAACATCCTACATTATGAAAGATCTCCTGCACAACAGAGAGTTTCTGATCCCAAGTGCAGGCACAGCCCTTGAGTGAACTGTGTAACTCAGTCAGTGGGAGTTTGGGGGGATATTATCTAAGAGGCAACGTAATAAGGGCTGAGAAACTTCAGGGGAGTCTGCTTTACTTCTGTGCACCATTCTTAAGGTCTACCACGTTCTCTGAGATGGAGGTATCTTTGTGTTCTTGTTCTTGTCTTAAAAAATACTAAAATGCCAGGATTTTCCCTGAGTTTTCTCTTAGAAGAGAATTGAGGAAGATAATTCTTAGCAATAACATAAAGACAAACATTTCAACGTTTACATTATTGACAGCATTTTACAGGGGAGAATTATAGATAAAAATATCTGTTAAAAACTCAGGGCAAGAGCTTAGGATTCAATCTCCTTAAAGAAAATAAGATGATGAAGAATTAGATTCATTTATTACTGTACTAGTGAAATGATTATAAGAAGAAATTTTGTTTCTGAATTCATCCATTCTTTCAGCAAATGTTTTTTCAGCACTCATTGTGTGTCAGACACTGCTCTAGGAATTAAGCACACAACAGTGTCTTAAGGGAACTTGCATGATAATAGTGAAGACAATTTAAATAATGTCAGGTAGTGTAGTTAAGCACTAGGAAAACGGGTTAAGTGGATAGAAAAATGACAAAGGGTTATTTTAAAGGGGCAGCCCAAGAAAAGACCATCGTGAGGAGGTGGCGTTTTGAGTAGAAACTGAATAAAGGGTGGATGTCAGCATATGAATATGTGTGGGGTAAGATATTAAGCAGAGAGATCAACAAAAGCTCTAGGATAATGGTCATGTTGAAGACCAGTGAGGAGACCAGAGAGCAAGAGGAAAGTTGTAGAAACAAAGTTGGAGAGGCAGCCAAGTGCCCAGAGAGATGGAAACTCCGTGTTAGCCCAAAGAACAGCTTATATTCAGAGGCACCTTAAACACCCCTGCAAGATCCTGAGTATAGAAGGGATACAATCTGACAAATGTTTCCAAAGGATCACTCTACACTCTGTAGTTTTCTTGGTCTGGCAAGAGTGGAAGCAGAGGTTGACTTAGGTGAAAGGGCAGAATTGTGAAGTGGCTCTTGAAGATAGAGTTTGCAGGATATGCTGAGGGAGGGATGGAATGTAGGGTGGGAGAGAAAGAGAAGAATCAAGTATGACTCCAAGATTTATGAATTACTCTCAATTTATGGGATGTTCATTTGAGAAACATGTTATTGCAAAGTTAAAATCAACATTATCTACCATTTAACCTCTTTAAGCCCGTTCAAACATTGCATTGTAATTAAAGGCAGACATTCCTAATTCTCAGGGATATTTTAGTGGCTTATTCTATTTCTTCTTTTTTTTCTTTTAATTGAAGTATAGTTGATTTACAGTGTTGTACCAATCTCTGCTGTACAGCAAAGTGACTCAGTTATACACATATAGACATTCTTTTTTAAATATTCTTTTCCATTATGGCTTATCCCAGGAGACTAGATATATAGTTCCCCGTGCTATGCAGTGGTACCTTGTTGTTTATCCATTCTAAATGTAATAGTTTGCATCTACCAACCCCAAATTACCAGTCCATCCCTCTCCTTCCTCCCTTCCCCTGGGCAACCACAAGTCTGATCTCTATGCTGTGAGTCTGTTACTGTTTTGTAGATAGGTTCATTTGTGCCATATTTTAGATTCCACATGTAAGTGATATCGTATGGTATTTGTCTTTCTCTTTTTGACTTCACTTAGTATGATAATCTCTAGTTGCATCCATGTTGTTGCAAATGACATTATTTTGTTCTTTTTATGGCTGAGTAGTATTCCACTGTGTGTATGTACCACATCTTTATTATCCATTCATCTGTCGATGGACATTTAGGTTGTTGCCATGTTTGGGCTATTGTGAATAGTGATGCTATGAACATAGGGATGTATGTATCTTTTTAAAAAATATTTATTGGAGTGTAGTTGCTTTACAGTGTTGTGTTAGTTTCTACTGTACAGCAAAGTGAACCAGCTATATGTGTACCTATATCCCCTCTTTTTTGGCTTTCCTTCCCATTTAGGTCACCACAGAGCATTGAGTAGAGTTCCCTGTGCTATACAGTAGGTGTTCATTAGTTATCCATTTTATACGTAGTATCAGTAGTGTATATATGTCAATCCCAATCTCCCAATTCATTCCACCCCCCCTTTCCCCCTTTGTATCCATATGTTTGTTCTCTACGTCTGTGGCTCTTAAAGACCTAAATGTAAGGCCAGACACTATAAAACTCTTAGAGGAAAACATAGGCAGAACATTCTTTTTTTTTTACCACTATCAATATTTTATTAATATAAATATTATTAGGCATATTTTAAATATGTTTATAATAAATATAACTTTAAAAATAACACAGCATACTCATTAAATAGCTTGATGATAAGTACAGTGAATATTACTGTTAGAAAATTTCTATTTTAACAAAATTTACTATAAATAATAAGATAAGCTCACTAGTATGGGCAGTCTTCTGGGGAGATGGAAATAATTTTTAGAGCTGATATCTGTTAAAAATAGGAGTCTGCTTAGTGTGGTGGTTAAAAACAGACTCTGGAATCCAGACATGGGGGCAGAACATTCTTTTTTTTTTTTTTTTTCCTGTACGCGGGCCTCTCACTGTTGTGGCCTCTCCCGTTGCGGAGCAACGCTCCAGACGCGCAGGCTCAGCGGCCATGGCTCACGGGCCTAGCCGCTCCGCGGCATGGGATCTTCCCGGACCAGGGCAAGAACCCGTGTCCCCTGCATCAGCAGGAGGACTCTCAACCACTGCGCCACCAGGGAAGCCCCGGGGGCAGAACATTCTTTGACATAAATCACAGCAAGATCATTTTTGACCCACCTCCTAGAGTAATGAGAATAAAACCAAAAATAAACAAATGGGACCTAATTAAACTTAAAAGCACTTCTGCACGGCAAAGGAAACCATAAACAAGACAAAAAGACAACCCTCAGAATGGAAGAAAATATTTGCAAAGGAAGCAACTAACAAAGGATTAATCTCCAAAATATACAAACAGCTTATGCAGCTCAAAACCACAAAAGAACAGAACAAAACAAAAAAAAACAACCAGTCAGAAAATGGGTGGAAGACCTAAATAGACATTTCTCCAAAGAAGACATACAGATGGCCATCAAACACATGAAAAGATGCATCTTTTGAATTATACTTTTGTCTGGGTATATGCCCAGGAATGGGATTGCAGGATCATATGGTAATTCTATTTTTAGTTTTCTGAGGAACCTCCATACTGTTCTCCATAGTGACTGCACCAACTTACATTCCCACCAACAGTGTAGGAGGGTTCCCTTTTCTCCACACCCTCTCCAACATTTGTTATTTGTAGACTTTTTAATAATGGCTGTTCTGACTGGTGTGAGGTGATACCTCATTGTAGTTTTGATTTGCATTTCTCTAATAATTAGGGATGTTGAGCATGTTTTCATGTGTTAGTGGCTTATTCTGGATTGGAGATTTTTCCAGCCTTTGGCTTTGGTTTTCTGTAGTTTTGTAAACAGTCAGTATATAGGATGAGGTTTAAAAATACATGTAAGAAATACTTTTGAAGGAGTGAAGTATAAATAATAGGGAAGTTGTTAAGAGTGTGAATTCTAGAAGCAGACTGCCTGGGTTTTAATGCTGACATCACCACTCATGAGCTTTGCAACTTTAAGGAAATTAGTTACCCTCTTTTTCCTTACCTGTAAATTAGAAATAATAATATTGCCTACTTTAGAGGATCATTGTGAGGATTTAATGGTTTACTACATATAAAATGCTCTGAGCAATGCTTGGCACATAGTAAGTTCTTAATAAGCATTAATGATTTTTATTATCTATTAGTACTATTGCTAATAAGAACAGATATGTAGTGATTTGAATTTAAAAAGAGGCAGTTTCAGAAACAAAAGACCTAAATAATCCATAAGCTGAACAAGCCAAAATGAATAATTGAAAGTGAGTTCTGCATAAAATTAGTGGAAAGAAACAAAACTCAATAGATAAATTCATATGTAAAAAGTTAAAAATTATATCAGACTATTCTTGCCTAACAACATGCTTAAAATTGTAACCTGAGAGAAGAAACATAATATCAGCAAGAGAGACAATTTTTTCAATTTTTATTTGTATCATTAAAGTATAATTGTCACACATTTGCTGTTTTTTTTTTTTCTGTTTGCAAGTTGCTTTTGAGGAATCCCAAGTCTAAATATATTTTCTGCATTTCCCAGAATTTAAAAAAATCTAATAGCATTCTCAAGTACATTGAGGGTATTAAATTGAATGTACGCAGTAAGTAAACCTTAATTGCTTATATAGTTGAAAATAATACTATCATATTGAAAAAAGTTCTCAAGAATGCCTAAAACCCAGTTTTATAAGATGTTGATTAGTACCTATACTACTTAATAACAATTTTATCCTAGCACAGAAATAATAAAGTTGTAAAAAATGATAGCTGACTTATTTACAAACCCATAAATACTCTCTTTCTTTAGAATCTAGTAATAGGGTTCCAACAGGCTTGGATGTAAGTATTCAATAAATATTTGCAGTTGGATTAATGTTTAATTATAAATTTCATGTGCTAAGCGAAGTGACAGAAATTCTGAGACTGCTCTATGAATCACGCAAATAGAGCAGAAAATAGTGGCTTTTAAATTGTGATTGTGATAAATGGCCTTTAGTTTGACATTTTGAAGCTGATCTGACAGCATTGGGATCATTTACAAATATTTATCCAGTACCCATTATTTAATGTGCATTGTGATTGGAGCTTGGGCATTTCACTTGCAAAGCTGTGGGTAAATATGGTTCTTTTTTTGGTTCCTTTTATCTCTTGCTTAGACTATTGAAATACCATTTATTCTTATTTTTCCCTGGAATAAAATCTAAAACATTAAATATTCTCTACAGTGTGGTACCAACAGACCTTTCCAAGCTATTTATGTAGTAATATCCTATTTTACTGTCTTAATATACTTAACTGCTTAAATGTATGTAAGCCATATTCATTTTTGTGCATTAAAAACTCTCCTTTCTGTCTAAAATGACATTCTGCTTGTTACCCTGCTTTTTTGGGTGTGCTGGGAATGGCTAGCATGCTGAAAGTAGGAACAAAGCAGGCTTGGGAGGAAGTAACCTACACAACAGATGAGTCCTTGCCAGGTTGTACTAGTCTCAAAATTTCCATTCTTACATAATCCAGGTGTTTTTAAGGGAATCTGTATTGGGGCCAACTCATGGCAAGAGTGGTTACCGAAGTAGTTGTAGGAGGAGGTCCCATTGATTTAGCACCAGAGGTGATGGAAGCAGGGTGAGAGAAGAGCCTCAGTCAGGAATTGGACAGTGAACTCCAGGACTCAAATGACCAGGGTCAAAGTTAGTTAGGAAAGCTGCAGCCAGATTCTCATTCACATACTCTGGGACGCAGGAGTGTGAAGAGCAGACCATCCAGTTGCAGATTCCTCTCCCTCATGGTGAAGGAGCCTCCTAATTCAGTGTCCATACCATCTTCCTAGCGGAATTCAAGGCTATGCCTGAAGATGAGCAAGTTATTCCTTCTGGCAGCTCTGAGCACCTCAGTGGGCCAGGAGTTTCACCATCTTTCAAGGATATTGCCTGAAAACTGTTTTCTTCAGTCTCCTGGGCTGGATTTAATCTGCTTATCTTCTGTGTTCCCAATAGCATGATGTTTGTAACTCTTTTATGGAAGCTAATAGAGTTGGCTTTGTAACAGAGTAAAATCATGTACCTTAAGACCAGGCCTCCATTCCACCCCGGTACCTGGCCCACAGTAAGCATTCAGTACATGCCTTTTTGAGTGCGTTGGTTATGTGAAATACTTTAATGAAGTGAGGGAAGAACCAGATTTCTTTTTTTCTTGGCACTATTTTCCTGTTGTCTTAACTGCTTATATTTAAGGCTTTAGGCTCCAATAAGCCTCCCATTCTTGTTATGATATGTGGGAGAAAAACAAGTCTTTTATTGCTTTATTTCAGTAGAATTGGCAGATTCACACCTGATGATTTAATCATCTATTTTTAGGCCTCATTCACCCTGTGCACGCTGGGTGAACAACTTGCTGTTCATTAAACAGATTGTACATTAAGAACTATAGAGTACAAAAGCAGAAATATCATACATTTGGTGATAATTAGTAGTGTTCATTTCTTCACTAAGTACTAGGGCATACCATACTGTTTCCATAGCAACCTCTATTCTGTTCAATTAACTGCCTAATGTGAATGTATGAATAAGTTTCTGTGTTTAAGGAAAAAGCCCTCAAACAATGAGGTGATTTAAGAGTTTACAGTTACAGATGTAAGCATGTTGGTTTTACCTTATTTTCTACTTTACTTCTGGAAACACATTTTTGATGTTTTTAGGTACTAGTCATAACCAGGAAAAGCATAAAGAGTGAATAAATTTTAATGCATTTCTAAATGGCCTACTGAACCAGATTCTCCTAGTCCCCAGCTACTCCCTGGTTGTAAATTATGCAAATGTACAAGCTGCCTTAACTCTTTCAGGACACGAGGGTACCATTTGGCAAGTAGCTACTCCAGGAACTAATCCATCATGAGGGAAAAAAAAATAAAGGCCATTTCATAGCAATTAAATCAGTGTTGCTTTAATTTATAAAATGTCCCTGGAAAGAGGACTGGCGTTATGCCAGTTTTTCTGGAGAGAAAAGCTTATATATATTTTCAGCAGAGTCTCGGACACTGTGGCCAACAGCATGCTATAGAGGAGGCAGCAGTGACTCTGGATTCAGAGATCCAAGTTCAAATCCGGGAGTCACCATATACTAAGGCTGAGACTGGAAATAGCAGCTTCCCCCATTGTGAGGATGATACTCTTGATATTGAGTTGGTTCTTATTCTATATCACCCCCTTATGTGATTATGTCAGGGCACAATGGTTATAAGTTAAGCGTGATCAGTTTCCCTCTTTTCTTTGGTGGAACCTTATTAAATTGTTAGCATTGACCACTTCTGACCTTAAAGAAAGTATAGTTCATTGGGGCCTAGTCCATTTTCCTAAACCACTAAAATGGTATTGTTTGGCTAAATAACCTGTGTAGCCTGACACATTGCAGGCACCCAGGAATCATTAGTACCTTTTCCATTTCTAATCATCAGTTGGGTAATGGGTGTAATGTCAACTGGAACAGAGTAGTGATCTGCCTGGTGTTTGCCTAAGTGATTTGGAACTTGGTGGAAGGATTAAGATCAGGTGGCGAATCAAGAAAATTGTTTTATATCCTACTCATTCCACTAAGAGACACACCTGGGGAGCTTTACTGTTCCTCTGTTTTTCTAACTAAAATGAGAATGGTGATGTTGATGCATTTTTTTCAAAGGGGTTGCAATCTTTTGATGTTCTTTGTAAAAAAAAAACAAAAAACTACTAAGTTTATACCATCCATACATTTATATATCACTGTTAAATGTTTATTATTACCTCTGTTATCTTTACTGTCTATTTTAAAGAAAAAAATCTAAAGTCCATCCCTTATAGTACCGGGAATGAAGAATCTTTTGAAAGCAATATATCAAGTTTCGGGTTTTCTTTTTTCTATTCTATAAATATCTATGAATATTCTATATCTATATGTATCTGTATATATAAAAAGATATACACATACATATATTGATTTTTGAATAAAGTATGTGTAACTGTTTTTGTATAATTGTATGTTGAATATATCTTAGGAGATACACACATGCATATCCCATAATTTAAAATCTTTACTAATGTTTAGCATTGTGCCTAGTAAGCACTCAGAAATGTTAAATGTCATTGCGGCTGGTCTCCTCTTATCTTTCATACAATGACACTAATTTGAACAAAATTATTTTTATAGGTATTTCTGATTTTGACTTAGAGGTTCATATTCAGAGAGAAATGAAAAAATGTTTCTATCAGAATAAATTTAGTTAATGAACTTTATTAATTTAAAAAAATAATATGCTCGGCAACACATTAAATACTTTATGTGTATTATCTCATTGTATTCTCATTGTATCCCTAGGAGATATGTTCTGTTGTTATGTCCATTTAGTATCCTAAATGTACACCATCACTGTAATACTCTTATGAATCTGTAATTATTTCATTGTATTTTTTACATAAGCAGAATGAAGGGTTCTAAAGATGAGTCATCATTACAGTCCTTAGACTATTTTTTTTAATTTTTATTGAGGTATAGTTGATTTACAGTGTTAGTTTCAGGTGTACAGTAAAGTGAATCTGTTATACATATACATATATCCACTCTATTTTAGATTCTTTTCCCGTATAGGCCATTACAGAGTATTGAGTAGAGTTCCCTGTGCTATACGGTAGGTCCTTTTTAGTTATCTGTTTTATATAGCGTAGTGTTTATATGTGAGTCCCAATCTTCCAATTTATCCCTCCCCGCACACAGTCCTTAGACTCCTAAAAACTTTTTTTCTCAATACTTATTGTTATAGTCAATATATACCTAACATAAAATAACATTTCTTTTGCTAAAGTTAATCTACAATTGTTGCATATCACATATTGTTCACAGTGAGGAAATTAAAATAGTCATTTTTCTTCAAAATTGACAATTCTGATGAGTTCATAAAGATGTTTATCAAAGAAAACTAGATATTGTTCTTGACCATGCCAGAAAAAAATCTAAAAGATTCAAAACAAAATTCTTTCCAAAATTCAAGAATTCACTTAAAACTTTTAAATGAGAAACTAAACCAATTTACATCCCCAAATAACATTTTATGTTAGTATTGAGGTTGGAAATAGTAAAAAAATTGTTAGCATGTTAGCATTGAGCTGTTCTTTTTAAAATCCTAGATAGTTCTTGTAAATGTGAAGTTCGAAGTCAAAAATATTTCCTTTATATACTATTATTTCAATGAAGGAGTTTGCATGGTAATTATTTCCATTTGCCACTTCTTTCTTTTGGGTAAGGACATAGTGTGGTAAGGTAAAATATGCTCATTTTATTCTATTTGAAAAACAATATTATCGGAATGCTAATTGGAATTCAATCAAATGTATATATTTGTTTTGGAAGATCTAACATTTTCATGATAAATTTTCCCATCCCAGAATATAAAATGAGTTTTTAATTGTTCAGATCTTGTTCTGTATCTTGTTCTAAGCATCAAAGATATATTGATGTTTTCTTCATATAATCCTGGTCTATTTTGTTAAATTCATCTCTAGGTATTTAATAGATTTTTTGTTAATGTAAATGGAATACTTCTTCCTGCTTCTATTTCTCACTTCTTTATGTGTACTTTAATTTTGTTTCCAGCCACCTTGGCAAATCTCATTAATTCAGGTTGTTTTACAAGAATCCTTTGAGGTACTGAGAGGATTAAAATGAAATATGCTGTTTTCAAACTTAAATGATATTTTACACAGAGCAAGTCCTCAGTAAACAGCGGCTGTTTTCATAACATAAGGTTCCACTTTCAGGCTGCATGGTCTTTATCTATAGAACATTCTCTTCATCATTGGATTGCATGCACTGCTATTTTGATGGTTTGATAAATTCGCTTTACTTTTTTTTTTTTTAACATCTTTATTGGGGTATAATTGCTTTACAATGGTCTGTTAGTTTCTGCTTTATAACAAAGTGAATCAGTTATACATATACATATATTCCCATATGTCTTCCCTCTTGCGTCTCCCTCCCTCCCACTCTCCCTATCCCACCCCTCCAGGCTGTCACAAAGCACCGAGCTAATATCTCTGTGCCATATCTCTGTGCCATGCGGCTGCTTCCCACTAGCTATCTACCTTACTACGTTTGTTAGTGTGTATATGTCCATGACTCTCTCTCGCCCTGTCAAAATTCACCCTTCCCCCTCCCCATATCCTCAAGTCCGTTCTCCAGTAGGTCTGTGTCTTTATTCCTGTCTTACCCCTAGGTTCTTCATGACATTTTTTTTTCTTAAATTCCATATATATGTGTTAGCATACGGTATTTGTCTTCCTCTTTCTGACTTACTTCACTCTGTATGACAGACTCTAGGTCTATCCATCTCATTACAAATAGCTCAATTTCGTTTCTTTTTTTTTTTTTTTTTAAACATCTTTATTGGGGTATAATTGCTTTACAATTGTGTGTTAGTTTCTGCTTTATAACAAAGTGAATCAGTTATACATATACATATGTTCCCATATGTCTTCCCTCTTGCGTCTCCCTCCCTCCCACTCTCCCTATCCCACCCCTCCAGGCTGTCACAAAGCACCGAGCTAATATCCCTGTGCCTTGCGGCTGCTTCCCCCTAGCTATCTACCTTACTACGTTTGTTAGTGTGTATATGTCCATGACTCTCTCTCGCCCTGTCAAAGCTCACCCTTCCCCCTCCCCATATCCTCAAGTCCGTTCTCCAGTAGGTCTGCGTCTTTATTCCTGTCTTACCCCTAGGTTCTTCATGACATTTTTTTTCCCCTTAAATTCCACATATATGCGTTAGCATACGGTATTTGTCTTTTTCTTTCTGACTTACTTCACTCTGTATGACAGACTCTAGGTCTATCCATCTCATTACAAATAGCTCAATTTCATTTCTTTTTAAGGCTGAGTAATATTCCATTGTATATATGTGCCACATCTTCTTTATCCATTCATCCGATGATGGGCGCTTAGGTTGTTTCCATCTCCGGGCTATTATAAATAGAGCTGCAGTGAACATTTTGGTACATGACTCTTTTTGAATTTTGGTTTTCTCAGGGTATATGCCCAGTAGTGGGATTGCTGGGTCATATGGTAATTCTATTTGTAGTTTTTTAAGGAACCTCCATACTGTTCTCCATAGTGGCTGAACCAATTCACATTCCCACCAGCAGTGCAAGAGTGTTCCCTTTTCTCCACACCCTCTCCAGCATTTATTGTTTCTAGATTTTTTGATGATGGCCATTCTGACTGGTGTGAGATGATATCTCATTGTAGTTTTGATTTGCATTTCCCTAATGATTAATGATGTTGAGCATTCTTTCATGTGTTTGTTGGCATTCTGTATATCTTCTTTGGAGAAATGTCTATTTAGGTCTTCTGCCCATTTTTGGATTGGGTTGTTTGTTTTTTTGTTATTGAGCTGCATGAGCTGCTTGTAAATTTTGGAGATTAATCCTTTGTCAGTTGCTTCATTTGCAAATATTTTCTCCCATTCTGAGGGTTCTCTTTTGGTCTTGTTTATGGTTTCCTTTGCTGTGCAAAAGCTTTGAAGTTTCATTAGGTCCCATTTGTTTATTTTTGTTTTTATTTCCATTACTCTAGGAGGTGGGTCAGAAAGGATCTTGCTGTGATTTATGTCATAGAGTGTTCTGCCTATGTTTTCCTCTAAGAGTTTGATAGTTTCTGGCCGTACATTTAGGTCTTTAATCCATTTTGAGCTTATTTTTGTGTATGGTGTTAGGGAGTGATCTAATCTCATACTTTTACATGTACCTGTCCAGTTTTCCCAGCACCATTTATTGAAGAGGCCGTCCTTTCTCCACTGTACTTTCCTGCCACCTTTATCAAAGATAAGGTGTCCATATGTGCGTGGGTTTATCTCTGGGCTTTCTATCCTGTTCCATTGATCTATCTTTCTGTTTTTGTGCCAGTACCATACTGTCTTGATTACTGTAGCTTTGTAGTATAGTCTGAAGTCAGGGAGCCTGATTCCTCCAGCTCCTTTTTTCGTTCTCAAGATTGCTTTGGCTGTTCGGGGTCTTTTGTGTTTCCATACAAATTGCGAAATTTTTTGTTCTAGTTCTGTGAAAAATGCCAGTGGTAGTTTGATAGGGATTGCATTGAATCTGTAGATTGCTTTGGGTAGTAGAGTCATTTTCACAATGTTGATTCTTCCCATCCAAGAACATGGTATATCTCTCCATCTATTTGTATCATCTTTAATTTCTTTCATCAGTGTCTTATAATTTTCTGCATACAGGTCTTTTGTCTCCTTAGGTAGGTTTATTCCTAGATATTTTATTCTTTTTGTTGCAATGGTAAATGGGAGTGTTTTCTTGATTTCACTTTCAGATTTTTCATCATTAGTATATAGGAATGCCAGAGATTTCTGTGCATTAATTTTGTATCCTGCTACTTTACGAGATTCATTGATTAGCTCTAGTAGTTTTCTGGTAGCATCTTTAGGATTCTCTATGTATATAGTATCATGTCATCTGCAAACAGTGACAGCTTTACTTCTTTTCCAATTTGGATTCCTTTTATTTCCTTTTCTTCTCTGATTGCTGTGGCTAAAACTTCCAAAACTATGTTGAATAAGAGTGGTGAGAGTGGGCAACCTTGTCTTGTTCCTGATCTTAGTGGAAATGCTTTCAGTTTTTCACCATTGAGGATGATGTTTGCTGTGGGCTTGTCATATATGGCCTTTATTATGTTGAGGAAAGTTCCCTCTATGCCTACTTTCTGCAGGGTTTTTATCATAAATGGGTGTTGAATTTTGTCAAAAGCTTTCTCTGCATCTATTGAGATGATCATATGGTTTTTCTCCTTCAATTTGTTAATATTGTTTATCACATTGATAGATTTGCGTATATTGAAGAATCCTTGCATTCCTGGGATAAACCCCACTTGATCATGGTGTATGATCCTTTTAATGTGCTGTTGGATTCTGTTTGCTAGTATTTTATTGAGGATTTTTGCATCTATGTTCATCAGTGATATTGGCCTGTACTTTTCTTTCTTTGTGACATCCTTGTCTGGTTTTGGTATCAAGGTGATGGTGGCCTCGTAGAAGGAATTTGGGAGTGTTCCTCCCTCTGCTGTATTTTGGAAGAGTTTGAGAAGGATAGGTGTTAGCTCTTCTCTAAACGTTTGATAGAATTCACCTGTGAAGCCATCTGGTCCTGGGCTTTTGTTTGTTGAAAGATTTTTAATCACAGTTTCAATTTCAGTGCTTGTGATTGGTCTGTTCATATTTTCTATTTCTTCCTGATTCAGTCTTGGCAGGTTGTGCATTTCTAAGAATTTGTCCATTTCTTCCAGATTGTCCATTTTATTGGCATAGAGTTGCTTGTAGTAATCTCTCATGATTTTTTTTATTTCTGCAGTGTCAGTTGTTACTTCTCCTTTTTCATTTCTAATTCTATTGATTTGAGTCTTCTCCCTGTTTTTCTTGATGAGTCTGGCTAGTGGTTTATCTATTTTGTTTATCTTCTCAAAGAACCAGCTTTTAGTTTTATTGATCTTTCCTATCATTTCCTTCATTTCTTTTTCATTTATTTCTGATCTGATTTTTATGATTTCTTTCCTTCTGCTAGCTTTGGGGTTTTTTTGTTCTTCTTTCTCTAATTGCTTGAGGTGCAAGGTTAGGTTGTTTATTCGAGATGTTTCCTGCTTCTTAAGGTGGGCTTGTATTGCTATAAACTTCCCCCTTAGAACTGCTTTTGCTGCATCCCATAGGTTTTGGGTCGTAGTGTCTCCATTGTCAATTGTTTCTAGGTATTTTTTTATTTCCTCTTTGATTTCTTCAGTGATCACTTCATTATTAAGTAGTGTATTGTTTAGCCTCCATGTGTTTGTATTTTTTACAGATCTTTTCCTGTAATTGATATCTAGTCTCATGGCGTTGTGGTCAGAAGAGATACTTGATACAATTTCACTTTTCTTAAATTTACCAAGGCTTGATTTGTGACCCAAGATATGATCTATCCTGGAGAATGTTCCATGAGCACTTGAGAAAAATGTGTAATCTGTTGTTTTTGGATGGAGTGTCCTATAAATATCAATTAAGTCCATCTTGTTTAATGTATCATTTAAAGCTTGTGTTTCCTTATTTATTTTCATTTTGGATGATCTGTCCATGGGTGAAAGTGGGGCGTTAAAGTCCCCTACTATGAATGTGTTACTGTCGATCTCCCCTTTTATGGCTGTTAGTATTTGCCTTGTGTATTGAGGTGCTCCTATGTTGGGTGCATAAATATTTACAATTGTTATATCTTCTTCTTGGATCGATCCCTTGATCATTATGTAGTGTCCTTCTTTGTCTCTTTTAATAGTCCTTATTTTAAAGTCTATTTTGTCTGATATGAGAATTGCTACTCCAGCTTTCTTTTGGTTTCCATTTGCATGGAATATCTTTTTCCATCCCCTTACTTTCAGTCTGTATGTGTCTCTAGGTCTGAAGTGGGTCTCTTGTAGACGGCATATATAAGGGTCTTGTTTTTGTATCCATTCAGCCAATCTGTGTCTTTTGGTCGGAGCATTTAGTCCATTTACATTTAAGTTAATTATCGATATGTATGTTCCTATTCCCATTTTCTAAATTGTTTTGGGTTCGTTATTATAGGTCTTTTCCTTCTCTTGTGTTTCTTGTCTAGAGAAGTTCCTTTAGCATTTGTCGTAAAGCTGGTTTGGTGGTGCTGAACTCTCTCAGCTTTTGTTTGTCTGTAAAGGTTTTAATTTCTCCATCAAATCTGAATGAGATCCTTGCTGGGTAGAGTAGTCTTGGTTGCAGGTTTTTCTCCTTCATCACTTTCAGTATGTCCTGCCACTCCCTTCTGGCTTGTAGGGTTTCTGCTGAGAGATCAGCTGTTAACCTTATGGGGATTCCCTTGTGTGTTATTTGTTGTTTTTCCCTTGCTGCTTTTAATATGCTTTCTTTGTATTTAATTTTTGACAGTTTGATTAATATGTGTTTTGGCGTATTTCTCCTTGGATTTATCCTGTATGGGACTCTCTGTGCTTCCTGGACTTGATTAACTATTTCCTTTCCCATATTAGGGAAGTTTTCAACTATAATCTCTTCAAATATTTTCTCAGTCCCTTTCTTTTTCTCTTCTTCTTCTGGAACCCCTATAATTCGAATGTTGGTGCGTTTAATGTTGTCCCAGAGGTCTCTGAGACTGTCTTCAGTTCTTTTCATTCTTTTTTCTTTATTCTGCTCTGCAGTAGTTATTTCCACTATTTTATCTTCCAGGTCACTTATCCGTTCTTCTGCCTCAGTTATTCTGCTATTGATCCCATCTAGAGTACTTTTAATTTCATTTATTGCGTTGTTCATCGTTGCTTGTTTAATCTTTATTTCTTCTAGGTCCTTGTTGTTAACTGATTCTTGCATTTTGTCCATTCTATTTCCAAGATTTCAGATCATCCTTACTATCATTATTCTGAATTCTTTTTCAGGTAGACTGCCTATTTCCTCTTCATTTGTTAGGTCTGGTGCATTTTTATCTTGCTCCTTCATCTGCTGTGTGTTTTTCTGTCTTCTCATTTTGTTTATCTTACTGTGTTTGGGGTCTCCTTTTTGCCGGCTGCAGGTTCGTAGTTCCCGTTGTTTTTGATGTCTGTCTCCAGTGGCTAAGGTTGTTTCAGTGGGTTGTGTAGGCTTCCTGGTGGAGGGGACTAGTGCCTGTGTTGTGGTGGATGAGGCTGGATCTTGTCTCTCTAGTGGGCAGGTTCACGTCTGGTGGTGTGTTTTGGGGTGTCTGTGGCCTTATTATGATTTTAGGCAGCCTCTCTGCTAATGGGTGGGGTTGTGTTCCTGTTTTGCTAGCTGTTTGGCATAGGTTGTCCAGCACTGTGGCTTGCTGGTCGTTGAGTGAAGCTGGGTGCTGGTGTTAAGATGGAGGTCTCTGGGAGATTTCCGCCGTTTAATATTATGTGGAGCTGGGAGGTCTCTTGTTGACCAGTGTCCTGAAGTTGGCTCTCCTACCTCAGAGGCAGAGCCCTGACTCCTGGCTGGAGCACCAAGAGCCTTTCATCCACACGGCTCAGAATAAAAGGGAGAAAATGTAGAGAGAATTAGTAGAAGTATGAGGAAAGAAAGAAGGAAAGGAGGAAAGGAAGGAAGGAAGAAAGAAGCAAAGAAGTAAAGAAAGGAGGGAGGGAAAGAAGGAAAAAAGACAGAAAGAAAGAAGATATAGTAAAAATAAAATAAAGTATAATATAGTTATTGAATTAAAAAATATTTAGAAAAAAAAAGTGACAGATAGAACCTTAGGACAAATGTTGGAAGCAAAGCTATACAGAGAAAATCTTACACAGAAGCATACACATACACCCTCACAGAAAGAGGTAAAGGGGGAAAAATCATAAATCTTGCTCTCAGAGACCACCTCCTCAATTTGGGGTGATTCGTTGTCTAAAGGAGGGAAGGAAGGAAGGAAAGAAAGAAAGAAGGAACGAAGGTAAAGTATAATAAAGTTATTACAATTACAATTAATTATTAAGAAAAAAAGTTTAAAAAAAGAAACCATGGACGGATAGAGCCCTAGGACAAATGGTGGAAGCAAGACTATACAGACAAGATCTCACACAGAAGCATACACGTACACATTCACAAAAAGAGGAAAAGGGAAAAAAATCATAGATCTCGCTCCTAAAGTCCACCTCTTCAATTTGGGATCATTCCTTGTCTATTCAGGTATTCCACAGATGCAGGGTATATCAAGTTGATTGTGGAGCTTTAATCCGCTGCTTCTGAGGCTGCTGGGAGAGATTTCCCTTTCTCTTGTTTGTTCTTACAGCTCACAGGAGCTCAGCTTTGGATTTGGCCCTGCCTCTGCGTGTAGGTCGCTGGAGGGCGTCTGTTTTTTGCTCAGACAGGACGGGGTTAAAGGAGCCGCTGATTTGGGGGCTCCGGCTCACTCAGGCCGGGGGTGGAGGGCGGGAGGGAGGGGCACTGCGTTCGGGGCAGGCCTGCGGCGGCAGAGGCCGGCGTGACGTTGCTCCAGCCTGAGGCCCGCCGTGCGTTCTCCCGGGAAGTTGTCCCTGGGTCCCGGGAACCTGGCAGTGGCGGGCTGCACAGGCTCCGCGGAAGAGGGGTGTGGAGAGTGACCTGTGCTCGCACACAGGCCCCTTGGTGGCGGCAGCAGCAGCCTTAGCGTCTCCCGCCCGTCTTTGGGGTCCGCGCTTTTAGCCGCGGCTTGCGCCCGTCTCTGGGGTTCGCCCTTTTAGCCGCGGCTCGCGCCCGTCTCTGGGGTTCGCGCTTTTGGCCGCGGCTCGCGCCCGTCTCTGGGGTTCGCGCTTTTAGCCGCGGCTCGCGCCCGTCTCTGGAGTCCCTTTAAGCAGCGCTCTTAAACCCCTCTCCTCGCGCACCAGGAAACAAAGAGGGAAGAAAAAGTCTCTTGCCTCTTCGGCAGGTGCAGACTTTTCCCGGACTCCCTCCCGGCTAGCCGTGGTGTACTAACCCCTTCAGGCTATGTTCAAGCCGCCAACCCCAGTCCTCTCCCTGCGCTCCGTCCGAAACCGAAACCCGAGCCTCAGCTCGCAGCCCCGCGCGCCCCGGCGGGTGAGCAGACAAGCCTCTCGGGCTGGTGAGTGCCGGTCGGCACTGATACTCTGTGCGGGAATCTCCCCGGTTTGCCCTCCGCACCCGTCGCTGTGCACTCCTCCGCGGTCCCGAAGCTCCACCCTCCGCCTCCCGCAGTCTCCGCCCGCGGAGGGGCTTCCTAGTGTGTGGAAACTTTTCCTCCTTCACAGCTCCCTCCCACTGGTGCGGGTGCCGTCCTTATTCTTTTGTCTCTGTTTTTTCTTTTGCCCTACCCAGGTATGTGGGGAGTTTCTTGCCTTTTGGGAGGTCTGAGGTCTTCTGCCAGCCTTCAGTAGGTGTTCTGTAGGAGTTGTTCCACGTGTAGATGTATTTCTGGTGTATCCGTGGGGAGGAAGGCGATCTCCGCGTCTTACTCTTCCGCCATCTTCAAGGTCGCCCCCGCTTTACTTTTAAATAACATTTATTGGGCTTCTGCCATTACATGCTAGTTGCATTTACATAGATGATTTTTGATCATTTTGTGAAGCAGCGTGAGCAATAATTTCTTTGTTCTAAAGGCTGTCAACACCGTAAACAGTACTATAAGGGACCAATCGCAATGTAATCTAGATTGGGGATGACAACTAATGTTAATTAATTAAAGATGGTTATTAAACATGTTGAAAAGAGATGCACTTTTCCTCGCAACTTCTTCACCTTTAATAGATGACAATTTTTGTATCCTTAAGCACCGAAATATATGTGATTTAACATGTAAAACATGGCATTCCGTGTGTGAAACTTTGGAGTAGGTGTCACCTTTCTTCCATTTTTGGAATTTCCTTAAAAATATTCTGTGTGTATGTTAATGATGAGAATCCAATAATCCATTCTTACACATTCTTAGATTTTAGTAGTAATTAAAACAACACATTATCTATATGACTCATAAAATTTACTGAGACAATAAAAGTCTGAAAGAAAGCAATGAGAAAATAAAGCATTCATATTTAAAGATTTATAAATGGTGATTATATCATAACCCTAGCAAAGATTATTTTAAAGTTTTGCCTTCTAAGTGAGGGGGATGGTTATGTAAGATGAGAAAAGTAATTTAAGTTAGGAAAATATATTAGATCATGTTTTCTCTTGAGGTGTTTCTATGATAGTTTTGTGTTAATAGCAATAGTTGATTAAAAAATAATGTACAGAGGATGTTTTCAGATGCCCTCAGCCTTCATAATGTGACTTTACCTGAGACCTTCTAATAAGTTGGGACTGATTAATATCTCTACCTTACTGAAGAGGCATGTAAAAACTGATTTAACAGCATTTGACTATAAAAACTAATAATATCTATAATATTGATATTATTGAACACTACTCCGTTCCAGGTTCTGAGATTAAACAGTATCCTTGAATTACGTAATCTTTTCAACAAAATACCCTGAAGTAGGAGCAATTATTATTCCTGTTTTGAAGATGAGAAAATTAAAGCTCTGAGAATTAAGTAAACTTCCCAAAGTTACAGAATTAATGTAAGGCTGATACAGTACTCACATCTTAGTTTCATTCCAAAGTCATCCTCTTCTCTACATTCTACTACTTCATTACATCAGAAATAGTGATTTTATAGAAATAAATGTTTTTCTTTAAAAATATTCAACTAGCTTATAAACATCTAGGGATACATAATAGATTTAATATGTAAAATAAATCATGTTTGACTTTAGGTGATTACTAATGCTTGTGACAAAAAATTGACCATAGAATTTGTAATGTTTAAAGCATCACAGAGATTTAAAATTTATTTATGACGCTTGGAATTGTAAAGAGGTATTCCTTAGAATTTTAGGGGGAAGATATCCTCATGATCAGGAAAATTGCAGCCTTTTTACAGCTTTTGTTCCTCAAGGCTAGAGTTGAAGCAATTTCCAATATTGACAAAAACATACATTTTTTCCAAAGATGTATGTATTTTAAAAGTAATTTTTATCATGCAGATACATAGTAACTGCTATCTTCTAGAGATTATCCGAAGTATTTTATAAATATTAACTCATTTAATCCCCATATTCACATGAGGTAGGCACTATTATTATTCCCATCTTATAGAAAAGGAAATGAGGCATGCACACTTGCTCTTGTTTACATAGCTAGTAAATATGGCCATCAGATTTAAATCTAGGCTGTCTAATTCCAAATGCTCAATGCTGCCTTTCATACATATCATCTAAATGCTTACTTCAGTAGTTCAATCGGTGCTTTATTTTAAATGCATTGCATATATTTTACAATGTTCTGTGTTCTATTAAGCAGCTCATGTATGCCTGCAGTAGCTTCAAAGAATGTAATTATTTTTTAAAATTGTGCTGTGATATTGCAGAATCATGTTTTTCAGTAGTATTCTTTTATTTCCTTATTTTACTGTCATAGGAATTTTTTAAATTGACTGACATTTTAATTAACAAGTCAAAGGTTCTCAACAGACACTATTTGATGCATCATGAAGTAACCTCTGTGATGTGCTCTGCTGCCATTTGTCATCTTATTTGTGCACTAGAGCATAGAACATAATGTTTCTTGTCTATAGGGATTTCTTTAGCAATTGATAATTAATTGAAAAACATAGCATAGCTAAGTCTTAGGAGAGAAATTAATGTCTCGTCCCAATTAAATACATTAATTAAAAAATTGGACCTTTGAATCATTTTTATGAATTAACAAACTTCACTTTATACTGCAGTCTCGAGTATAATGGGGAATTGTTTCTGCTGCTTTGTTTGAAAACAAAGGATAAAACCTTGGAATTTCTGTTAATGTATCTCAACAGCCCCTAGAAAGGATAACTCTTTGCTCTTCTACACCATTATTCTCTTTAAAGACCGGGAATCCGTGTCGTGTACTTCTTGTCAGCTTACTACCACCTCGTGATACTTCTGTACTTTATACCTTTGCCTTGCTGCCACATCCGGTGTGGGTGTCTCCTTTCTCTGAGAAGTCACGGTCTTATGTGTGTATTGAGTGTGCACAGTCTTTCAAAGGAATCTACAGGCCATACTGCATGAGCAGCAATTCTCTTATTTGCTAAGTACCTTCTCGATATTCTGAAAATACTGATTGGAGAATAGAGCAACTTAAGAGAGGACTCTTACACTATTTTTTGAACTTGTGAAATTTTTATACTAATAGTTTGGCCATCGTACTTGAATAGATTAAAACTCTCCAAACAACGATAAAATCAGTACTATTTGTAGTGACAGCACCAGAGCAATGTCTGCAGCGGCCAGATCATAGATATCAGGTGAACTTGTTTATTCTTTGCCTTGTTCCTGTATTTGAGAAGGACCGTTGATTATCTTGAACCTGCTTTCTAATGTACTTAGGTGACAATGTTTAAACATACTCTAGGAAGGATGAATATTTATTTGGACCCATGCTGCTTTTTTTTAACCTCCAGTATACTCCACATAGCATGTTCTAAGGACATACCATTCTATTTAAAGGACATTGGAGTAACTGTATCTATATTCAGCAAAAGTTTTTCACATTGAAAAATAATTGGTGATAGGCACATAGTATCCTGGTTTAGAACCACTGAGGTAGATGCAGGGAAAATACCCATCGATATGAAATTTGGGGTAGCTAGATGATCTCCATCTGGATTGGCAATAGATCAAGGATCTATAACCAAGTTTTTATTTACCCTCATCTTCTATGTGTAAAGGACTATTCGAGATTCCTTCATTCATTAATTTAGTCAGTCAGCCATCTAGTCTAGGTGCCAGGAACTTGTATAGGTATTAATGGCTCAGAAATGAACAAGATAGACCCACTCTTTGCTCTTGTGCAATTTATAGTCTTTAGCGGAACACTGAAGCAGAAACTGAATGGTTCATTCATTCATTTATTCAACACACTTTGTTTTTATCTGTAGCACTCTTTATGATCTGACACGTTATGGATTTACCAGTTTGTTTGTTGGCTGTCTCCACCAACCAGGCTGTAAATTCTATGAGGGCAGGGATTTGTCTACCTTGTTCGTTGCTGGAGCTCCACTGCTAGAACACTGGCTGGCTCATGGTATGAAGTCAGTGTCAAAGGAGAAAAATTAAGTGACACATATTTCCTATTCATCTGTTAAGTATGATGGTGCTCAGTGTCAGGTGTAAAAAGATGAATGGGAATCATAGTGGGTAGGATAGCCTCTTTGGGAACAGGCAGTCCACTGATAGCTGGCTACATGCAACGGCAGACAGAAATCAGGTACTAGGAGAAGCACAAAGAAGAATACCAGGTTCGGGCTTCCCTGGTGGCGCAGTGGTTGAGAGTCCGCCTGCCGATGCAGGGGACACGGGTTCGTGCCCCGGTCTGGGAAGATCCCACATGCCGCGGAGCGGCTGGGCCCGAGAGCCATGGCCGCTAGGAGAGGCCACAACAGTGAGAGGCCCGCGTACCGCAAAAAAAAAAAAAAAAAGGATACCAGGTTCAGATTTCAGAGGTGGGGAATAGCTTCCTAAAGGAAGGGATGTCTGACTGCGCAAAGTTATCATCAGCCTTAAAGCCCAAGACTCTAGGATCTTAGCCCCCTCCTTCCCTGCACACGCCCCACATACAGACACAGTTGCCCACACAGAAATATAGCACATGCATTGTTGCTCTGCGGGAACAGAGGTAGCAGAGATCAAAGTCTGAGTGGAGACCTAAAAAAGACATGACAAGGAGCAACATTCGACCTGAGCTTTCAAAAGGGGGACACTGGTTATGGAAAAGAGTTGAGAAGAAGCCCCATGGCTGAAGGAACGACCCAGGTATAGGTACTTGTATAGAATCTTCCTGACCATCATCTGATTCTTGGATCCAGTTCTTAGAGATTAAGGCTGGTTGATGAGTCTTGTTCCATGCACCTTCACCCTTGTTTAGATATGCTGCTGTCTGTTTCCTTTGACTAAGTTTTATGGTATTAAAATGTACCAGGGAAGTAGAAGATTGTAATTGCCAAGCATACTGTACAAAGGAAATGATGAATTTGGAAAGCTAATCAAGAGACGCGGAGCAGAGAGAAAGAGACTTGTCTTGCAACACACAGGAAAAAGCAGTTCTTCAGTGGGGGATGAGTCATCATTTTGCAGAAAAGCCTGGAGAAAAGCAAAACTTTCTTTAAAATACTCCTGATAAAGAAAATATAAATTGCAAAACCACTTTGGAGAGCAATTCGGTAAAACCTAGTAATCCTGAAGTGACCGGGCAATTCTACTCCTATTAAGTGGAACTGTCTGAAATTGCTGACACTTAGCTGTTTTTGACCTACAAAAACATCAGTTTCAGATGGTCTTTTTTATATATATATACACACACACACATATATATATATATATTTCTTAGATACATTTGTCCATGTGTGCAAGAAATAAAATTGTAGTAGCAAAAATTGGAAGTAATCTAATGCCATCAAGAAGAGAATGGATAAATTATTGCATATTCATACAATGAAGAGTTTAAAAGCCAAGCATTTAACTTCTTTATAGTTAAAAAAAAGAATTAGGGGGGTGATATTTCTTGGTAAAGGGAGAGCGGCTCCCCTGTGCATTAAAAAGGTTTTACATGTCTTAGTTTGTACACCAAATTATATTTTCCTGTTTCTGCATCAGCTAAAATAACAATAAGCTTAAGTCATTAGTCTTCTGAAACAGCTCTGTGTTGCAGCCAGCTGTAGACTTGTAGCACGTTTTTCTTTGCTGAAACCGAATAGACATTTTTCTTTAATCTCAGAAATTTGAGAAAGTTTGGGACTTGAGATTTTTTTTCCCTCCATTTTACCCTCCTTCCATCCTTCCAGAAACACTTGAAAAGACACGTGATCAGAATCAAGTCACTGCTTGTTTAGTGCTGTTTCTGATTCTTTTTGATATAAAATGAAGTGATTTATTAACATTTTACAAACAGTACTATTGTTATACTGTGCCAACCCTCTCTAAGGGATGGAATGAAGTAATATAGATGCACCACTCTTTCTAGTGATATTACTACTGTATTGTGTTTTACTACTGCAGAAAAATAGAGCCTGCCTGTCAGGACATTGCTTGATTTCAAAGCACAGTTCTACCATTCCTGTATCATATAAAAGAAAAATGTGGTTTTCTGTACCTTAATTTACAGTGTACATCTCAACTTCTCCTAAAACAGATGGGGAAATGCAATAATATTACATTTTGGGCCCTCAAGACCAAGGGGAAACCTGGCAGCTGTTCAAAAGTAATGACATAACAAAGAGAAGAAAACAGATCCTGATTTTTCCCTGATGTTAGACTCTCTGTCATTGCCCAAACAGAGATTTTGGCCTATTTGAAAAATCATGCCTATTTGGAAAGACATACAAAGTATAACTGAGTATTGCAGATTTGTCCGGTAAAAGTCCTGGTTTCAAAGGAATTTCTTTGGAGGAGTATAAAAGCTAAGAAGCTGCTGGAATTTATCATCAAACATGGTCTGATCCTGAATTACGTTATAATTCATCTGTAGTTAGAGACCTGATCTTTATTATCTTTTCAGTAACACATATACATGTACACGCAGACAGCCAGACACCCTTAATTTTACTTAATTGGGCTCTTGGTTGGAGACTTTAAGTCATGTATGGTGTTTTAAGTCAAAAACATCAAAGGGTGGTGAACATTGCAGACAAGCAATTTAATAACAGTATTTATATCTCACAAATTACAGAGTCTTAGACTTTATTACTGACTGGTTATTTATTTATTTATTTATTTTGCGGTACGCGGGCCTCTCATTGTCGTGGCCTCTCCCGTTGCAAAGCACAGGCTCCGGACGCGCAGGCTCAGCGGCCATAGCTCACGGGACCAGCCGCTCCGCGGCATATGGGATCTTCCCGGGCCGGGGCACGAACCCATGTCCCCTGTATCGGCAGGCGGACTCTCAACCACGGCGCCACCAGGGAAGCCCCCTGACTGGTTATTAAATGGTAATAGTTGGATTAGAGCCAAACTGATTATTCAAGTATTTCTGCTTCTTGATGATGAGCTTGGCAGTCAGTGGAAGAGCTCTCCTCTGAATGGTATTGTTCATCCGACTGTGGAGAAACCTACAACCAGCAAGTCCCCTAATATATGACATAAAAATTTTGATGACTGTTTGCTCTAATAATGATCTCAGGTTTGCTTCATGTGTGAAGGGTAGAGCTGACGAGGCCTGGTAAAGTTTCTTTCAACTCTACTTTCTGTGAACCTTCCTGAACTTTTCGCTAGTAGATATTATTGGTTAGGGTGTCTAGTGAGGAATTTTTTTTTTCTTTCAAAGTCAATTAGAAATTCTCTGATTGTACCATATATTGTTTCTGATGTTATTAATTCTTTCAGCACGTCATAGAGTAAGCTATTTGGGAAGTAGGAAAGTACCAGGGAGGTGGTTCAGATGGAATCAGGCTCAAAGGAGAAACTGTGATCATAGCTTTTCCCCAGTAGCTGGCCTTCTGCAGTGCTGTTCCTTCCTCAATTTCTTAAATAAATTTCAGAATATATTTATTTAGTTTGGACTAGACCTTGTTCAAGCCAGTGGCTCTGCAGAGAGACCACTGCCACATAGATGGGCCTAGACTGGAAGTGAAAACGTCATTCATTCTTTCAATCAACATTTATTGAACATCTCTTATATGGGAGGCATTCTACTGGGCACTGAGGATAACTTAGTGAATAAAACATAGGTTGTTATTGACCTTAGATTGTTCAAGTCTGATGGTATTTGTGTTTTTCAAGTTCTATACTGAGTATTAGTAATAAGAGATAGAGATAATACGGTAAATGTAACCCCTGGATAGTAATACACTATATGCTATATTAAGTTTTGTTTGATTGATACTTATTTCAAGTTTTACTTCATCTTATTTAATTAAAAGGCATAAGTTAGCACATCATGTTGTTTGCATCAGTTGTGCTGCTGAATGCTTGGATTATATTTGATTCACAAAGTGACTTCAGCATACAAACAAGGGAGAGTAAATAAGAAATATAAAGAAACTTTCAATTTGAATTTTAAAATAAGAGTGAAATTCATGTGCACTGTAACTATACATCATCATGACCTTTCTATTGTAATCTTATTTAAAACTGACTTTGTTATAATAGACTAAATTCGAGCAATCTTCTGTAATATGACACATACAAAATCATTTTGCCAGTATCATTTGTCCTCTTCTATCTTTGGTATGACTGAAGATTTTTACATATGCCTTTGAAAATGAATGATTTAATAGCTCTTTCTTTTCAAAATGACAGTCTATACTTTTTGCTTCCCTTTGCAGTAGTTTTATTTTCTTTACCAAGATCATTTTCAGCTCCTCTTTCATTTTAGTTTGGGTCCCTTCATGAATCATTTAGCCAGAATATGCTGAAACAAAGGTCTTTGTATTCAGATATATTGAGATATGTTGTTTAATTTCAGCGGTCTGGCCCTGGTGTCCCTCCACCCTGCCTTCTCTTTGTCTTTTAAGCTTGTCTCCTCCAGGTTTGGCCCATGGCAAACCTTCTGTCTCTCCCTCCCTTTTTAGATATTTCCTAAGTGCCAGGCTCTGTGCTGGCTTCTCGGGGTGCAGTGGTGAAGCAGTTAATCACATCCCCCTTCGATCTGATAATCAAAAACTGTTCCTTAAACAATCACACACAGCAATTTGATTTTGTCTTTTTAATATCTTGAAAGGAGAAATATGAGGTATATTGAGAGGTGTAATTGGGGAAGTTACCCTAGGCTGTGGAGGAGGGGGTGGAATAAAAAAATCTTCCCTGAAGTTCGACATTTAAGCTAAACCTTGAGCGTTCAAGAGAACAACAAAGAACTTGAGAAGAAGTTCTAGTTGCCACTTCTTTGATGTCAGGAGATATTTCACGTGATGCTGAGTTTCAAGGAGATACAGCTGGAAGCCTTGTTATTAGGTATGCTGAATTAATCGAATCATGATTTGAAGAGAGAGGATTTGTCTTAAGTGCAAAAATCTGGTAAGAGAACATTTTACCATATGTTACGAACCATTATAATACTTCTACATGTCCTTGACTTGGGTTAGTGTAGTTTATTATTTCAATTGAAAAATTATATAAATTGTAATTCACTTGTAGAGGATGTTTTGTTTCATGGGGGTAATAAATCTGAAAATGTTCTTGGAGCCTGATATCAGTGGCAGGTAAAGATTAGTTAACGTTAATGACTTAAATTTCCCATTTATGGTATTGCTTAATAACAGGCTAATAAAGATCACAGAGGTGATCTTTATAATGCCTATTATTAGGTTAATGATAAGATTAATAATCAAACTAAAGGTACTGCTAATGACAGGAACAGTTTCCAAACTTTCCACGTGTTTTCAAGTGATTTGATCCAATTGAATGAGTACTGAGGATCGAAAATCCTATTTCTCATAAATTTTTAGCAGCTATACTAAATCTGGAAGAAATCCCTCCAAATAACTCAGATTGTTATTGAAACTAGCTGCTTGGCCTTTTAGACTCATCAAAGCACAAATATGTTGCCCATTGCTGATATATTTTAATGAAGAATGCCTGAGACAACACAGTCCCTTTGAGTCAAATTAATTGTAAAACTTTTCTGCTTTTCAGCCAAGCTGCTTGCATAATTACCTGTTGGCAAACCTAGCTTTATCAACTCCTTAGAAAATTTTGGTCATTAAAACTTAAGGGAATTCCCCACCGTATTTATATTGATTTTAAAAAATATTGAAGTAAAATTTCAACTGCTTTTTCTCTTAATCCTTTCAAACTTACACTGACTGATCCATTCTTGTGTTTTCTCTGCTTTGTTGGGTGACTGTTACTACCCAAATCTTCCCCGTGCTTTTTTTTTAAGTTGTTCTTATATAGCTGATTATATGAATGATGATTGGAGTAGATTATTTGACAGCCACGAGGATTTTTAAATACCTTAAAAAAAAACTGAAATTTGGTCCATAATTAGGGCAGACTTTTCCTTTGCACTTAACTTCCTGAACGCTTGTCCACAGGTGGTGCATAAGGATATATGACTAGGTGACTATGCATCAGATGGCCAGTGCGCCTTCCATTTTTTAAGGCTGCAGGGGCTAGAATCGGAATTTTAGCTGAGCTAGTGTTTATTATTTTTAGGCTACTTCAGTTACATATGACAGAGTAAAATGTGATCATTTGAACACAAATTGAATTTACTAAAAGGATGTCTGGCAGCTCATGTAGTAGAGGCACAGCTGAAGATCCAGATTTCGAATAAGAAAGGGTCAGAGGTGCTTTGGGATGTGTGTAGCAGCAACTTGTGTCCTATGCTTGGGGATCTAATTTTAGGGGGGATCTAGTTAGCTTGTTTTTGGTCAGTTCTTCAACTGCAGCTAGTGAAAGGCAGGTACTAGTATGGAAAGAGTAGTTTTCAAAGTAGTAGTGGGTGTATGATGACCAGAAGAAAGTGGGATGATACAGGAAGGGAAAAACAGTAGCTTTCTGCTCTGCTTTTGGGATTTAACTTCTCTCTAGTATCCTAGTCTGTAAAATAGGATACTACTACTACCTCTCTTAGGTTGGAACAATAGTGAAACTAGAAGCACTAAGAACAGTGTTTAACAAATAGTAAGTACTGTGTGAATACAAAAAAAATTATTCATCTCTATATATCCATATATAGATATATATGTGTTATACATAAATGCATTTCAACACTGTATACATGTATGTGTATATCTTTATTTTCATGTTTGCAAACATATGTATCTATGTGAGAAGGGTATTGGGAAAAATTCTGGTTTTCTGAATAAAGAAAAAGCATACAGATATTCCCCTGAAGTGAAGAATACCAGATAGCCATCTTTTTTTATGGTGTGTGTGTGTGTATGTGTATATATATATATATATATATATATATATGCCATATGTATATATAATGCATCAGAAATTACTTATGGTGGGTGGAGCAAAGTCTAATGAAGTTCTTTTATTCAACTACCATCATCAGTTTAAATATATGGTTTGTTAAATAGGATAGAAAAATTTTAGCAAGTAGGTGTTAGTCCCATTTTTCCATTTGAATGGAATTTGTTTTATCTCAGCATTTAAGTCAAACATTGCGATGTCAGTGTCATTGTGATTTAAAAAAGTATGTTTTTAAAATTTATTAAATTTATTTATTTTTGGCTGCATTGGGTCTTCGTTGCTGCACTCGGGCTTTCTCTAGTTGCAGTGAGCGGGGGCTACTCTTCCTTGTGGTGCACGGGCTTCTCATTGCGGTGGCATCTCTTGCTGTGGAGAACGGGGTCTAGGCACGTGGGCTTCAGTAGCTGTGGCTCATGGGCTCTAGAGCACAGTCTCAGTAGTTGTGGCTCACGGGCTTAGTTGCTTCACAGCATGTGGGATCTTCCTGGACCAGGGCTCGAACCCGTGTCCCCTGCATTGGCAGACGGATTCTTAACCACTGCGCCACCAGGGAAGCCCATGATGTCATAAGCTATTGAAGCTGGGAATTTGGGGAAAGTCAGAAAGATTCACTTCTATGAACCAATTCTGTGCCTTCAAAGGGATTAGACAGTTTTTCATGTTTATACCACAAGGTGTCTACATGAATTATCTAAAGGTACTCCTTTTGTTTTTAACAGTTTTATTGAAGTATAATGTACCTAAGTTCAGCCTTGTAAGTTTACAGTTTGATACCTTTGAAGAAATATGTGCAATTGTGTAACCATGGCCTCAGTCCAATTTTAGACCATGTCTGTTTTCACCAAAACTTCCTCTGTGCCCCCTTGCAGTCCATCCTTCTCCCCATCCCTGGCCAACTGTTATCCAATATGGACGTGCTGTTTTACATTCCCACCAGCAATTATTAAGAGTTCCAGTTTTCCACATCCTCAACAAACGGGTTTTTCAGACTTTTTGATTTTAGCCATTCTAGTGTAAGTAGTAGTATCTTATTGTGGTTTTTAATTTACATATCATAATTGTAGAGAGAACAACACCTTTATTAGATATGTGAGTTGCAAATGTTTTCTCATGGTCTGTAGTTTATCTTTTCACTTACTTAATGGTGTTTTTTGAAGGGAAAGGTTTTTAATTTTGCTGAATTTAAATTTAACAGTTTGTTTCTTGATGGGTCATGCCTTTGGAATAACATGTAAGAAAATTTCGTTTAACTCCAAAGTCAGGGGTTTTCTCCAGTTTCTCCTATTCTCCTATTTTTTCTAGGTGGTTTGTAGTTTTAATTCAAATATATGTTCCATTTTGAGTTTATTTTTGTAAATGGTGGAGGCTAGATTTTAAATTTATTTTCTCATATATATATCCAATCATCCCAATGTCATTTAGTGAAAAGGCTTTTCCTTTTTCTCCTCAAGTTGCCTTGGCATATTTATCAAAAATCAGTTGACATAATTAGACGGGTATGTTTCTGGATTTTCTATTCTGTTCCATTGGTATTTATGTCTATCTATATGGAAATAGCATACTGTCTTGATTACTGCAGCTTTATATTAACCTCTAAAATCAAGGAGTATACATCCTTCAACTTTGACTTTCTTTTATGAAATTGTTTTAACTATTCTAGGTCTTTTGCCTTTTTATATAAAATTTAGAATTAGCTTGTCAATTTCTACAGTAATGATTGCTGGGATTTTGATTGAGATTCTGTTGAATTCGTAGATCAGCTTGGAGAATTGCCATCTTAATCATATGGAGTCTTCCAATCCACGAACGTGGCATATCTCACCTTTTTTTAGGTCTTTTAAAGTTTTTCTCAGCAATGTATTATCGTTTTTAGTTTACAGATCTTGCACTTATGTTAAATTTATTCCTAAATATTTTATTCTTTTAATGCTATTGTTAAAATTTTGTTTTCTTAATTATATTTTTAGATAGTTTGTTCATATATCAAATACAATTGATTTTTATATTTATCTTTTATCCTATAAAATTGCTACATATTTATTAGTTGTAGTAGTTTTTCATAGAACCCTTAGGACTTTTAAAAGATACCTATTCTGGATGTCTCTCAGAAATAGTCTGTGTGCTATTTGAGGGTAGATACCCATGCCTAGCATGTAATGAATACTTCATACATGCTTTCTGAGTTATGGAATGGATTTTTGCATGTATTTCTCCAGAGTATTATGCTTTTTCTAACTATAGTTAACAGGTACTTTAGATTTATAAAAATGAGACTTTACATAGGTTTGATATATATTTACATTTCATTACAATTACATTGAAAATGTTTCATACCTTAGACTCCATACCTAGGCAGTACAGACAATATGAAAACAAAACAAAACAAAAGTTGGCAATAAAATAAGAGTTGTTTTTTTTGTTTGTTTGTTTGTTTTTGTGGTACGCGGGCTTCTCACTGTTGTGGCCTCTCCCATTGTGGAGCTCAGGCTCCGGACGTGCAGGCTCAGTGGCCATGGCTCACGGGCCCAGCCGCTCCGCGGCATGTGGGATCTTCCCAGACCAGGGCACGAACCTGTGTCCCCTGCATCGGCAGGCGGACTCCCAACCACTGTGCCACCAGGGAAGCCCAAGAGTTGTTTTATTCAAGATCATTTTGGTGAAAAGATGAACTTTTTTCATTTTTTCCAAAAGGATGTGTATTTTAAGGTGAATATGTGATCAACACTCAATGCATTAAGAATGCAGTCCTTACAGTCAAGTTTTTATTTCATGAAAGAAAAATGCGTGTGCCATATCATGTTTATTGCATAATTTGCAATTTACAGCAACAGTGCATCTATTTAATTTTCGCTTAAATGTTGTAAATTACACTCTTGGAGAATACATTGGATACAAATCTTTTTTATTCCTTCAGCTTTTTTTTTTTAACCAACAATCTGAGTCATTTTAAACATCTCATGTTTTACTGGGAAGATCTTATTTCCTTAAATAATTTCTGAGTGAAGATTTTTAACTGCAAAGAACACAAACACCTGTTTTCCCCACAGTATTAATTGATATAACGCCAAACATACATCATCATCTGACCACTATGTGAGTTGTGTCAAAACATACCTTATTTTTCAAGCCGAAGACAGGTTTATGGAGTTTTCAATTTGTCAGCTCTGAAACTGCATCAGTTTGGAAATTAAGGACACAGAGAAAAAAGTAAACAAACATAAACAAAAAGGTACAACATACAAAGTTAACCTTTTCCAGTACAAGTAAGGATTATCCTGCATGCGAAGCAACATTTCTTTCAAGTATGTGTGGGCGAGCCTGCACCATGCCTGGGTGTATATCTGTAACTGCGCTCAGTTGCATGTATGTTTTAATATCACACCTAAAGTATCAATATCATCAGCATTAGCTCAAGAGCTTTTACCAAATTGGCATCTCTTCATGTTGCCACCACTTCCCAAACAACCCATCTCTCCTCACCAACTGTCTTACCTATTTGTTACCATTACTCCCAGAGGCAGCTGTAAGCAATGGGTAAGAGAGCCAGGACTCTGGACTGTATTATCTAAGTTCACATTTTTGGCTCAGTCACTTATTAGCTATGTAATCATGGGCAATTTATTTATGCCCTCTGAGGCCATGTTTCCAATCTGCAAAATGGAGAAAATAGTAGTATCTGCCTTCTTGGGTTGTTATGAAATAGATATGTACTTATCATTTTAACTTGATGTGTACATATGGGTAGGTATGTGCATGTGTGTTGGAGGTGCTATATCTATCTGTTATCTATCTATCTATCTACATATACACATATGCATACAGAGATACAAATATTTGTGCTTGTGTTATCTATGTAAATGTATATACATCATATATATAAAAAACGATATGTACATATTTTTTGAATAACAGTGACTGGTATATGGAAAGTGATCAATATGTTTTAGCTATCCTTATAAAATTTGGTTGAAATGCCCTGGTGTAATATTTCTCAGAGCTGATGGTATGTAAACCATTTCTTATTATTAACCCTTTAGCTTGTTACAAAGTTTGATGAAGGTAAACATGATGGGAAACAAAATCAGCCAAACTGATAAACCATGAAATTATTCAGGTCTTGGTGTGTGCCAATGGTAAAGTACGTGTATGAATAGTTAATAACATGTTTAATATTTATTTTAGATTCTGGATCCAAATTATTTTAGCAACATGAGAACTGCACATTCTTTTAAATACCCGTAGTCATCCTGCTTAACATATATCAGAATAATTTTCCATCCTGTACCAAATAATTGTCATATTCAATGAAGAATTAAGTTCTATTTAACATATTCTTGTTTTTATTTCCTAGAAGAGTTGGCTTAATATTCAATAGATCTGTGTCCATTGCTTCCTCACAATGCTTGAGGATATTTTAAAATACTTTTTGACGTTTTAAAATGTACACTTGTAATTATATTAAAGTAATAGGTAATTTGACAGTATCATGATTAATGACAAATATGATCTAGTGAAAATATTTTAATACCACTCTGCTAAAGTCATAGATGATAATCTTCTCACTTATAGTACTATTATAATTCCTAAGTCATATATTTCACTGTACTTCAAAAGTAAAGTACTTATTACTCTATAAATCTCTGTTCAGACTTCTTTATCAGTTAAGATGGGATACCTTAACTGCCTCTCCAATTATTTATATTTATTTAAATTAAAAACAAGAAAACAAAAAGCATACTAAAATCTTGTTAATCCATGTAGAGCCTTCTCTGATAGCATGTTATCCTTGTACACTAAAAATAAACATTGAGTGACAGTTCCTGTAAACAAGTTTGCAATGCTTTGCTGTTCCTAAGAGCTGTGATTTATGTCAGCACTTTTGGAGCAGGGATATCTGACCTTTTGTGGTTGGTTTATGGACCCTTTTGAGAACCTATAAAGTAATCTATGAAAGCCCTTTCCCTCTGAAAAAAACATTTAGGCTCTTATGCAAATACAATTTTGTATATAGTTCCTTTAGATCACTGGATCCCCTAAAGCTAAATCAAGGACATATCCATGGTTTAATTCTTCCTACTAAGAAATCCAACTCTAATATTTGTGTGTAAATCAGAGACAATTCATAATTCATAATTTCTTGTATTTAGTCAGCATCACGGAAATCGTATTGCCTTTTCTGTTTTTCATTTTTAGTTCTAAGGACAAAATTATTATGGGCCTTGTGGCACTATTTCATATTATGGTTTTTATGTAAAGATTACAAATTTTTTTAAAGTTACTCTGAAAGAAAAATGAGAGCAGTATCTCTTCATCATGTTTTTCTTATCATGACAGTATTCTTTTCTGTCAGGAAGTTGTGCGGAAGTCTCCATTATTGTTCAAATATCCCAGTATCTTGGGAAGATAAAAACTGTGTAGAGCTTATATATCTTTAGAAGATTTTATGTTCTGAAATTCAGTTATAAAAATAAATATTGACAAACATTTGCTGCATGCCAGGCTTTATATTTAGCACATTATTGACATCATCTCATTCATCCTCATAAAAACCCTAGAAGTTGTCATAGTCTGTTCGGGCTGCTCTAACAAAAACACCATAGACTAGGTGGCTGAAACACAAAAATTTATTTCTCACAGTTCTGGAGGCTGGGAGTCCAAGATCAAAGCACTGGGCAGATTTGGTATTTGGCGAAGACAAGCTTCCTGGTTCATACATAGCCATCTTCTTGCTGTGTCCTACAAGGAAGAAGGGACAGGATTGCTCTCTGAGGTCTCTTTTGTAAGGGCACTAATCCCATTCATGAGGGCTCCACCCTCATGACCTAACAAACTTTCTAGAGTCCTGCCTCCTAATACCATCACTTTGGGGGTAGGTTTCAACCTACTAATTGGCTGGAGGAGTGGGGGCGGGGCGGATACACAAACATTAAACCTATAACAGGTATACACATTCATTCCTATTTTATAGTTGAAGTAACTGAGGCCAGAGAGTTGATGTAACTTTCCCAGGATTACTCAATCAGTAATTACTCAGTTACTAGAGAACAGATGAGGATTCCCTGGCAGTTTTTCTGACTTCAGCCTCTAATTGTAACCATTCCACTGAAAGCTAAAATGGTTTGCTTAGAATTACCAAGGGAATGTTACTTTGATAGTTTCTCAAATTAGAAAAGAAATACACATTATATGACCTATCAGAATCTTTACACATTTCATTTAAATTCCTTTATTCAATATTTACCTAGTGTTTAGGATCTTGTCTGCCTTACTTGGCAGATAAGAAAACTTGAGGAGCCTATGAAGTTATGAATATAATTAGTTTATTGTCCGTTAAACATAATTTAAGTACAGTTTTATTCCCAATCTCCTTTGTTTTTACAAAATATATTAAATTCTTTCAGGTGTATTCATGCAGACAAATCCAGCCCCAGGTGGTTCCAATCAATTGCTTGTTTTGTTTGTTATCCAGAGACTTCTCTCGAGTCTTTCAAACCATCCATAAACAATTCCTTTTCAAATTACTGGCACAACCGTGGTCCTTGGTTTGTGATTTTAATAACTACTCCTGTTAAACCAAACACGTTGTACATAGCAGACAGGGAACAAATACTTGTAGAATGAATAGGTGAATGAATGAATTTTATACTGGCTAGACTACAAAAAAGTCAGATTACTTAAATGAAGGGACAGAGTCGTTTAATCTGATGTATGTTAAATAAGAAGCCGAATTCCTGAATATTGTCTATTAGGGAAAAAAATACTCCACAAGAAAATGATAGTTTTAATTTAATACATCCTGAGAATGAATTCAAAGACTGTAGAGCAATTGACTTGTGCTAAGTAAGTCCAAACATTCTGCTAAAGGTATTAAATTGAATGATGAAGTAAATCCTCTTATTTAAAGGTATGTATTGTGCTTCTTTGAAGTTTATTCTATCTGGATTAAGTATTTTTATTTGATTTAGAGTTTTGCTTTGAAACATTAGATAGGAGGATAAAATTTGAAAGAAATTCTTGTAAGTTTGATTTGGTTTGTTATACTTCTATTGAACATTTTCTATGTGTTGCTTATCGTGGTGAGTAACAATGGGTTTCTTTTGGAAGCAGATTTGTTTTCTGGGTGTTTCATATTTAATTCTTAAAGAAGCCAAAAAATTTCAATTAATGGTATCCTATATTGAAGAGTTTATTAAGCACAGATTATATGGACTAAAATGGGGTTTGTGAGTATTATTACTCAGAAATGATAACTTAAAAACTAATTTTCAGAGTGCAAAGGGTTTTTTTTTCTTTTAGATTCATCAGTCCCATGTCCAAATCCTAAAGATAAATTCCCAATCACAGAGAATGTAAATGGGGAATGCAAGGAATTTTGTGGGAAAGGAGTAGTTTTAGTCAGTATGAAATTGGATTTAAAAATTTTTGACTATTTTGAAGGGTAGTAAGAGAAAAGAAAAAAAAAAAACTAATGGCTTCCTAGTAAAATATGCTTGCCCTTTGTTCTTCCTATTTTTCTTTTCCCCAGTTTTTAAAAACTGTTGTATATTTGCACATTAATGACGTTTGTTGAAGTTAGTAGTTATTACTTGTGTTTGCTCATATTTAGCAGTAATCAAGTATAGTTTGGTATACAAATTCAAATTTTTTTCAATGTTTACACCTAATCATTAAATCAGAGATATTAACTTATGGGAATAGCAATGTTTTTACTCATCTTTTTTTTGTTGTTGAATGATGTTTCCTTTATTTTGATTAAAAAAACTCCATTGACAATTTTGTTTTCACTGTACATACATATTGGAATTTAAAATTTAGTCTTTTATAATCAAATTGCATTGCAAGACCTTCATACTCTGAGTACTGTATGAATGATTAAACAGAGCTTAATAGCTATAATAGTAATTTCTTGTGATTCATTGAAAGGGGTAGCACTAGTAAATACTAGCTATAACAGTTAAGAAGATTTTCTCTTAACATTATACCCAAAGCATAACATACATTTTAAAGTTCCTATGTCTCCTTTCAAGCATGAAGCGTTCCTTAAGCCAGTGAAGTTATCTATCTTAATGAATGTGAAAGATGCACTAATTTGTTGAACACACATTCAAGTAATTCTGTGATTCACCAGTGGCATCAAATTCATTTGAAAGTAAATATTTATTCCTGAGCTTTTGTATGGAGTGTTTGATTTCAGCCTTTTCTCAGATTTATGTACTTAAAAAAGAAATAAGTGAGAAGATAGTTGAAGATCCTTTTCTCATGGAAAGGGTTTTCAACACGAAAGATTTCATTTCTTAAATTGTGGAATACATAGAATTATAAGGAGGTTCTATTTCATATCTACTTTTCTTGCTAATATATTATGATCAATGCCTAATATTTAGATTATGCCAAAATAACAAGAATTTGGTTTGCCTTTAGAGTGTGAATATAGGTTTTTATTAAAAATATTTACACACACAAAAAATTTACAACTCCCTAAATTCTCATTACCTAATTTTAACTTCCAAATTAATATCCCAAGGTATGAGGTGAATCATTATTTCCAAAGGGATCTTAAAATACTATTAAGAATGTCATAAAATGTGGTGCCATTTAGCTGTCTCAGAGAACCATAAAATCTCTGTTTCTGCATAAATGTAGAATTGGCAAACCGATTTACGAGCTCTTCTTCATGCAGCTCTGGCTTTGGGCCATTTTTAGCTCATGTGATTTGGGTCATATTAACTAAAAAGGAGTTCATGATTGCTGTGTATCCCCCCAAATTCATATGTTGGGTCTGAATGTATTTGGGTCTGAATGTATCCCCCCAAATTCATATGTTGAAACTTAACCCCCAAGATGATAATTCAATTGAGAGAGGAGCCTTGGGAGATGGTTAGGTAATGAGGGTGGAGTCCTCATGAATGGGATTAGCAATCTTATAAAAGAAGACCCTAGAAAGATCCCTTACCCCTTCCATCAAGTGAGGATACCAGAAGTCTGCAACCCACAAGAGGATCCTTGCTTGACCATCGGGCACACTGATCTTGGTCTTCAGCCTCTAGAACTATGAGAAATAAATTTCTGTTGTTTATAAACTACGCAGTCTGTGGTATTTTGTTATAACAGCCCAACTGACTAACAGTGGTATTCAGTGGGCCATCTACACAGGCAACAGCAATAACACCTGCATTTCTTACCTCTAAATTCCACATT
The DNA here is from genome assembly GCF_059928025.1 of Delphinapterus leucas. Lineage (NCBI taxonomy): Eukaryota > Metazoa > Chordata > Mammalia > Artiodactyla > Monodontidae > Delphinapterus > Delphinapterus leucas. Next base: position 61,983,367 of record NC_143139.1, read on the forward strand.
CTGAATCCTACACAAGTGTTCTTTGAAAGATATCACTAAGGATCAACTGCCAAAAGCAGATATTTTCAAATTATAATCAAATGTGGAATGCAGGGTGTTTTTTTTAAACTTTATCTCCATGTACTCACTCATTTAATATTTATTGAGCATGCACTGTATGTCCTTGGCAGTGTGCTCGATAGTGAGGATATATTGTTGACCAAGTCAAACCTGGCTCTGTCTTCATAAAGCTTAAACTTGAGAGGGGAAGACAAATGAAGGTCAAATAACGAAACATTCATTTCAATTGTAATAAGTGCTACAGGAGAAGAACAGGTGTCATGAGCATATTTAACAGCAGGATCTGAATTTGATGGGGAGTCAAAGAAAGCATTCCTGAAGGAAGCAGATCTTTAGATTGGGACCAGAAGGATAGAGAATAGGAGGAGTGCATTTCAGGCAAAGAGGGGGAATATGCACAAAATCCTCACGGTATGCAGGTCTTATTTACATATATTAAATCACTCGTGCCACAAGCTAAGATGTGAGGAAAAATGTAACATTTACATATTTTATCATTATTTTGGTTTTCTTTGTGGTTATTTGATTATGGCAGTCCGAGTTCAGCCAGAGTAACAGAAATAGGAGGAAATATATATTAAGAGATTTATTACAAGCAATCGGCTCACACAGCTGTGAGGGCAAGCTAGACAAGTCCATTGGCACACCCATAGGGCAGGCTAGTGCTCTTGGCAGGAGCTGAAGCTGCCATCTGAGGGCAGAATTTCCTTTGGCTCTGTTTTGAAGACCTGTCAACTGAAAGGCTCACCCAGAATATCTAGGATAGCCCCCCTTACTTAAAGTTTACTGATTATGGATTTTAATCATATTCACAAAATACCATCACAGCAACACCTAGGTTAGTGTTTGAATAACTGGGAACTCTGGCCTAGCCAAGTTGAGGCATAAAACTGACCATCACACCAATACAATTTAAATTTGTCCAATATGGACATTTAAATAGTCCTTTTAGGTCAACCTCAGGCTCTCATTTAGAGAAAAATGTGTTCCTTGAAGTACCTCCCTTTTAACCCACTTCCCTGTCTACGACGGCATCCAGGTGTCTGTGAGGGTGAGTGTTCTGGGAAGGTTATGCCTTATGAGACCTGGGGTCATGGGAGGGGTGTGGTGTGCCCTCCCATGCTGGTCCTTGTGTGTGTGTGCACACCAGCTGGTGTTTGTACCCTCCAGGTTTCTGTTCTTGGTCTACCTGCTTGATGCATGCTCTTCTGTTTGTACTTGGTCTTGTCCGGTGCTTCTAGACAGTGCCCTCAGTGGCTAGTCATGTAGACCTCCTGACCTCTCTTTTATCCTTCATTTGGCTCCTGGCTTGGGAGATTCCATAGGCCCTCACTCACCAAGAGGGCTCAGTGGTAAACCCACTGGTTCTCAACATGTCATCAACCTGACACGGGAAGGTTAGCGTTCTGAATGCTAGCGTTAATGTTATCCTCTGCCTGATAGGATTCTACCACCTTGATATCTTGGCTCCCTGGCTCATCAAAGCAGAGCCCACAAAGTGGCATCCTCCTGTGACCTCTTTCAGGAAGATGATACACTGTTTTCCGTGCTCCCCCTGCAGAGCCAACAGGCATGTCTTATGTTGGTTTTTGTTTTTATTTTTTCCTTCCTATAATCCCCCAGGATTAGAAGGAGGTAGGCTTTCTTTTCTTTTTGCAGAACTCTTCTTGTGTAGCTTGCAAACTGGACCCTTTAATGTCTTTTGAAAGGCAGAGCTTAAGTATCAATCATGTTGTCCTTCACCGGGCACAGACTGAGGAGAAAGAACTTTTTTTGCTTCTGCTGGTAAACTATTTATTAGGGAAAGTTAAGGGCTTAGGGGTGGGATGAGGGTGGTGTGTTCTGGGGGTGGAGGTGGGGAGGTGAGGAGTACATTCTTTAAGCTTCACTTAGAGCCCCAGAATTTAAATGTCAACTCTAGATAGAAATGATAATTAGATCATAAAATAGCTTCTTTACAGTCATAAAAACTCCCAAGCCAGCACAAATGGAACATGAAGTGTTTCTACCAGTGGTGTGGATGGATTCCTTATGATCCGTTTATCTTTTCTTAACGCATCCCTGCGTTTAACCAGAGGCATTTTCAATGTGAGTTATTGAAGAGAGGGGTTCAGTTTGAGGCCAAGAAGTAAGTTTATTTATTCAACAAATATTATTGAGTGTATCTAGGCACAGCCCATAATATGAATTCTGAGTCTTAGTTTATAATTGGCTAATTAGCCATTACAACGACTTATTCTTTGAAGAACATAGATTAAAAAAAAAAGAGAGAGTTTCATGCATTTTGTGATCTGATGGAGCAGAGGCAGGGCTGACTCTTGGTGCACTCAGAAGAGCCCACGCTTGGTTTAATGCTCTGCTGTGGCCATCTTAACATCCTTAATCATTTTTGAACAAGGGTCCTCACATTTTTATTTTGTGCTGCATCCAGCAAATTGTGTAACCAGACAGGAACAGAGGGATTTGCCTTCTAATCCTGATTTCACTTAAGTAGCTCTCAGGCAAGTTACTTAAGTACTGTAAACCTCACTGTCTCGTCTGTAAAATGGGGCTATACCAGCGCCTACGTAGGCTTGCTGTGTAGATAAATGAGATGTGTGCATAGTGATTAGCGCGTCACTCAGCAATTAGCAAGCCCGCTGCTGCTGCTGTTACTAATATGTAAATGAATGTGTTTTGGAGCCAAACTATTTTTTAGGCCTTAACAGTCTACTAAAGTAGCAAATAAATTTACTGTTCTAAAGCAATAATGATATAAAATCATTTTTAAAAACTATAGGATATTACCCTAACACTGCCAACCTCTATTTTCTAGGCACTGGTTAGTTTTCTTACATCAAGTAAACAGGTTGTTGTTGTTATTTTCTCACAAATTTAAATTTGGAATATTTTGTTTCTTATAACTTTAAGATTGCTAAATTGCATGATTTTCTAAAGGAGAAGTAGCAGTCTCTGATATTATGCCTTATTGGCTTTGGTTTGCTGTTAGGAATTTGACAATTTAGTTTCTATTTTAAGTACTTAATATTTGTTAGGGATTTATAAATAAAGTACATATAAACTCCAGTAAATAGAAAAGGATGAAGCTGGTGGGCAAATGGGAGTGGTAGATTAGGAGGAAGCAGTAGACATTATACAGTTATGTTGTATTTTTAAAATGTGTAATCAACCTTATTTGAGAAAGGATTGGAAGCAGAATACCTCAACCATTCAGCATACTAGGGGAATGGATAAGTGAACTTTTCTCATAACTGACGTTTAAGCGCTTAACCTTGTAATGTTTGCTTTAAGGTACTTTAATGGAAATTATCATTTCTATGGAAATCTTAAGTATTGCAGGCATTTGATTCAGAAAACAGAATGTACTAAGCATAGTTTTTTATTAATAACTCAAGGTTATCACTGTATGAATATCATGCCTTAACTGTTTTCTCTTTGGGGACAAAAAAGGGACATGGGAATTCCTTATTTCTTCAAGGAAGCTCCCCAGGCTTCTGCAGAATGCTAGCTGGTACTTGTTTCATTTGTTGGCATAACCTCTGTTTTCTAACAACCCTTCAATTGATGTGAGTAGGTGTGTTTCTGTGGCTTCCACCTTTCTCAGGATTTTTTTTAATAATTTGATTTTGGTCAGTCTCTTTATGTGGGTCGAATTAAGAGATCTGTAAAAATGCAGGAGCAGTACCTCAGCCATCTTATACCATATGGTACCCTAAGAAGGAGAGAAATCTAGTCCCAGAGAGATCAGAAATAAACAGAAGGACAGAGAGGAAAGAGAGAAAAGATGAAGAGCGTGTGCCCAGATTCCTGAAGGCTTTCTGGCTTCTGTTTCAAGAGCCTCGTGAGGTCCTGCTTCCTTTGAGATTCTTTAAGTATCTCATTATCTTTTAAGTAATTCCAAAACTTAAAAAAAAAAACAAAAACAGTTGGCATTTGCATTCTTTTACTTGTGAACAAAGGCATCTTAAATATGATTGTGTCTATATTAGACTTCTGAGCAGTTACTGTTCAATGTTAACTCATTTGAATTTGCAGTTCACAAAAGCTCTGGCTCTTTCTCTTTGTTTCTAACCCCAATTCAGGACTTTACATTTAGCTCTTTTTAATTTCAGTATGACTGAGGGTGGTGCACTTGAATATCATAAATGTCCAGGTAAGAGTTGATGAAGGCCTCTGTTAATGTTAGGGACCTAATGGAGATTCTAGGGAAACTATGAAGGGTAGGATGATATTAGGACTCCATTGATAAGTCTTGAATGGAGATGATGAGATGAATGAGAGGTTGAGTCTTGAGGAGCACTTACAAATGAATGAGCAGAGTTTGATGCCATTCACTGAGGGAGAGCACATACAAGGTGGTGAACAGGACAGTGCATTCCTTTCAGGCCCTGCTGAGTCTGCTTCACTTGTAGGAGGGAAGTATTTGAGTCTTGGTCTCAGGAGAGGGACTTAAAGGACAGTTTAAAAAATACAAGAGTTACCCATTTTTAAGTGATAGTTGACTCCAGGGGTGTGAAAGAGATGACTCAGCAAAGGGGTACAGTATGAGAAGAGAAAGCTAGAGATGAGACACTGAGGAACACCAACCCTTGGAGGAAGAGGAGGAACTGCTGGGAATAGAGAAGCAGCAGCCTGAGAAGTATGAAGGAAGCCGGAGAAGACAGTGTCAGAAAAGACAATAGCGAGGTATCTTTGAGAAGGAAAGAATGGTCAACACTATTAACTGACATTGAAAAGTCCAGTGGGATAAGGAGTGTTATACATGCAGTAGCTTTGATCACTCAGAGACAGTTGCTGACTTGAGGTACCAAACTATCAGTGGGTCGGTGAGAGAAAGGCCAGATTACAGCGGATGGAGAAGTAATGGGCAGTGTGGAGGCGAACATCGTGTATCGGTCCTTCAGAAACTGAGCTGAGAATGCAAAGAGACGGTTTATAGACACAAGAGGGTGTGTGGGTGAGGGGAAAGGTTTTTAACAATAGAAATTGTATCCTATCACACTGAAGGAGGAAAGAAGCCAGGAGTTACAGGGAAAAGGGAGGATTAACTGATGGAGGGAGAGAGAAAATAACAGGTTCTAGAGCTACCGTGTCTGGATTCAATTCTGATAAAAGTTTAGGACAGATATTTTTATGTCAGTGGGGAGGGATGCAACAGGGATGAGGGTGAGAAATAGAGATGAACTTCTTTCCCACCCAGTGGTGGTATTTCCCGCCAGGAGGAAAGAATACTTAACTAGGGTAACGCTGCTTTCCACCTTCTACCCACTACTCCCCTAACGGAAGAAGGAGGCTTAATTTGTGAATTTGGACAAGCTGGGTGTTCGTAGCCCACTCTTCCTCTTTACCTTCTGTTGTGAATTCTCCATTACTTCTTTTTTTTTTTTTAACATCTTTATTGGGGTATAATTGCTTTACAATGGTGTGTTAGTTTCTGCTTTATAACAAAGTGAATCAGTTATACATATACATATGTTCCCATATCTCTTCCCTCTTGCGTCTCCCTCCCTCCTCCTTTACTTCTTATTGCTATGACTGGGTTGGTAAGACTGCTTAGTTTTGGTTTTCGATATTAGAAGCTTTATTTAACTCTCACACTTCAGTCATTGTCTCCAATGTTAACTTCAACAATAAGAAAGATGATATTTTGGACTTAATTGATTTTTGTCTTCTTTCTCAACTGGGTCAGAATTCAGCTAGGGAAGAGGCATCCTTTCTTCTTGGTGCCCCTTATTGATTTTCAGCAAACTTTTCTTCTAAGATATGTGGAAAATGGTTCACTATAAAAGATAAAATATCTCCATATGTATGCAAATGGAAAGTTAAGAGCATCTTGACGTTTTGCCTTCAGGTAGGAGGTAAGAGCAAATGCTAGGAGAAGGGGTCTGGAATAGAGTAGAATCTGAAGAGTGAAATGTGGACACAAAGAAAAAGTACTGACTGGCATTTTGGATCTAGTGGAGGCAAGAATTTATTAAAATAGTTTTCCTTTTAATTTTTTTATCAGGGTTGACTAAGATTATAAGATAATTTTTTGTCACATTCTTAGACTTCTGGCACTGGGATTTTATCTATCTTTAAATTTTTCTGAAGTTGTTACGTATCTAAATATATGCAGTATTCCTATCTTCATTGTTACTACCTCCAAGATGGCTTGATCACTTCTCTCTGGCAAGCACTTTATTCTATCTTTTAATTTTGAAAATATTTCAGTCCAAAACAGTGGTTCCCCAACTTACTTCATCTCCCTTCAGAGCAATGATATTGAAAGCCTAGGTAAAGTAACATTCAATTCAGAAAAACACACTTTAGATATCTTTTTGGTGAAAGGCAGGTAAGAGTTATTTATGTTGGTGATGTCAAATCTATCAAACCTTTAGTGAATAGGAATTCTGGCCCAGGAAGTCATTGGCATTCCTTTTGTGTCCTGTGAGTGCAAGGAAAAAGAGCACCAAAGCAACAGGACAGTAGCCAGTGGGTATTTTCAGTAACATGAAGGCTTCTTTTACTACAGAAATGTCTCTTTTAAAATTTTAATTCAAAAGAGAATCTCACCTAAGTGTAACATGTTAAATAGTCAGCCTTTTTTCCTCAGTAAGTTCTGACCCAAGGTGTTCTGTTCAATTGAATATTTTCTCCTTTTTTGCTGGTATAATTTCAAACAGTAAGATTCACAGATCTCAAGTGTAGTTTGATGAGTTTTGATAAGTGTATGCACCCATGTAACCAAAGCCTCAATCAGGATACGTAGCATTGCCATCTTTCCAGTTTCCTCTATCAGGATACGTAGCATTGCCATCTTTCCAGTTTATCCCACTCTCTCCTACAGGCAATGGCTCTTCTGATTTCTTGCTTCATAGAATGATTTTGTTTGCTGTTGAACATTGCAACAATGTTATACAGTAGGTATGTCCTTATGTCTGGCTTCTCCTAAGCATAAAGTTTTTGAGATTTATCCATTTACCATCATCAGAAGCTTATTCTTTATTATTGCTGAATAGTGTTTCATTGTATGAATATGTTACAGTTGAATATTCTTTTTCCTGTTGATGGATGACTGGGTTGTTTACAGTTTTAGGTTATTATGAATAAGATTACCATGAATATTTGTATGTAATATTTTGAGGGACATTTTAATTTATTTTGGGTAAATGCACAGGGGTGGAATTAATGGATCATAAGGTAGCTATTTTTATAAGAAACTGTCTCACGATTTTCCACAGATGTGGAGCAGTTTTATACTTCCACCAGTAATATCTGAGCAGTGCCATTGCTCCGAATTCTCTCCCACATTAAATGCTATTACACTTTAACTTTAGCCCTTCTAATGAGTGTGAAGTCATATCTTCGTGTGGTTTTATTGTGCATTTCCCTGATGGTTATGATGCACGTTTTTCACGTGTTTGTTGGCATTCCAATATACACTTTTCTGAAGTGTCAAGTCTTTTGCCCTTTTTAACTGACTTGTTTGATCATCATATTAGTATTTATTTGTAGGTATTATTTAGATAATCTGGATACAAATATATGATTTATGTACTGCAAATATTTTCTCATTTTGTGGTTTGCCTTCTCCTTTTCTTTTTTTTTAACATCTTTATTGGAGTATATAATTGCTTTACAATGGTGTGTTAGTTTCTGCTTTATAACAAAGTGAATCAGTTTTACATATATACATATATACATATACATATATCCCCATATCTCTTCTCTCTTGTGTCTCCCTCCCTCTCATTTTCTTAATGGTGTTTCTCAATGAGCAGAAATTTTAAGTCTGATGAAATCAGATTTATTATAATTTCTTAAAAATTATAAGAACGGTTCGTTCTTTTTTTGTTCTATTAAAAAATTTTTTCTAATTGATCACAAAGATAATTTGCTATGTATTCTTCAATGAACTTGATAGTATGTTTTTTTACATTTAGGTTTGTAATCCAGACCTGATTAAGTTAATTTTTGAGTGTGGCCTGAGGTATGAAACAAGGTCCAGTTTCTTCTATACAGATATCTATTTACTCTAGCAAAATATGTTGGAAGACCTTCCTTTTCCCACTGAATCCCTTTGACACCTTTGTCAAAATCATTTGGGTCATGTATGGACTCTCTCTTCCATTGATCTTTTTGTCTTTATGTCAGTACCAGACTGTTATGATTATCTTAGCATTATATTACGTCTTAAAATCAGATCATGTTAATCCTCTAACATCATTATTCCTTTTCAAGATTCTGAAGCTGGAATTCTTAATTAGAATTACTTTGTACTTATGTGGGGCCTCCTATTCTTCCTCTGCTCTAATTGAAAAATGACTGTTCTGTGAATGGGTTATTGAAGAATTCAGGTATGTAAATATGCATGCATCTTTTCACTGTACTTCCTAGAAGCAATGTGTGACATGCCGTGAAACTTGTCAAGTGTCTGAGCAATTCTTTAGTGCAGTGAAACAGGTTTCCTGACAAGTGTGCCATCTGCTGATCAATGTTTCCAACTGCATTATAAAATGATAAACTCTTAACTTCCTTTCTTTGTTCATTCTGTGCCTTCAATGACAGGTTATATAGCCCAATCATTAACATACTTCTAACACACACAGACACACACAAACAAATAAACACACCATTATTTCTATATCTCATTTGTATCTTGGCTTCCTATCCACTTTCATCCTTTCTACCCAACTGCCAAATTTAATGTTTTTTTCCCTTCCCAAGAGCCTTTTGGGCTGGCCCTGAAGATTCAGATCTTTACTCTGAGTATGCCTCAGAGAATTCTTAAAAATGGCTTTTTTGTCAGGTCATTGCCAGTGTGTTTCAAACCTCGTTAAAGATAATTAGTTTCAGTGTGTTTTAAGCTACTGTATGTAGTCTCTAAGCCTACTAGGGAGTAGCATCCATTAACAACTTTAAAAGTTGTTTATATACATAATAATTTATTTTATAAGCAGATATTCATTTTTTATTATTATATTATTTATTTATTTATTTTTGGCTGTGTTGGGTCTTCGTTTCTGTGCAAGGGCTTTCTCCAGTTGAGGCAAGCGGGGTCCACTCTTCATCACGGTGCGTGGGCCTCTCACTATCATGGCCTCTCTTGTTGCGGATCACAGGCTCCAGACACGCAGGCTCAGTAGTTGTGGCTCATGGGCCTAGTTGCTCCACGGCATGTGGGATCTTCCCAGACCAGGGCTCGAACCCGTGTCCCCTGAATCAGCAGGCAGATTCTCAACCACTGCGCCACCAGGGAAGGCCCATGATAATTTTTAAATGGAAAAATTTAGACACATTGAATTTATTTTGCTCCTGTGGACTCTTGGCATTTAGAGTGCTTAAGAAACTTGAGAAAACTTTGATAATGTTTACTATAGGCATGCAGCTATTACTTGCTAGTAGGGTCTTTTTACCATTGCCAACTAAACACAAATGTCTACTTTTTGAAAGTCAATACTTAATTGGAGAGAGATTGATTGATTAAGCCATCTACATGTGGGATCTCCCTTCCTCCTCTTTGAGTCCTGATATATGACGATACAGAGCCTACCATAGTGATTAAGCTTAGCCATAATGATCATTAAGTTTTTTGTTTGGTTTTTCTTTTGCATTAAAATCAGATACTTTGTTCTAAAGTGGGTTTTGTAGTTTGGCTCTTTTTAGTAAAATGAGTTTTATACCATATATGTGTGTGTGTGTGTGTGTGTGTGTGTGTGTGTGTGTGTATAATATTTGAATAACTAAACTTTAATTTCTAAGGCCATTTTAAGCCTAAAAGTCATTGATAAGCCCACACATAGCATCCATGAGTGCTGAATACTTTGCATGTATTATTTCCTTTTATTATTATCCCCATGTATAGATGATGACACTGTGCTTAGATGGCTGAGATAACATATACCAGATCATAAGTACACGGTGGAGTGAAGCCAGTATTTTAACCAGGTCCATCTGACATCATAACAAGCTCTTAATACACATTACTGCCTATTTCTCTATTTCAGACACTTACTCTGTTAAAATAGGTCTCCATAAAAACCCTGATGAAGTTTTCAAATTTCAGATCTTTTCTAATTAGGATTTATGTTGTAATATACAAACATAGAGTTATAGGAGAATTTTAAAAAAAGAAACAAAATTAATAATGTGTACATGTCTAAAATGCAATACTGCCTCTTAGTGGGGTCTCTTTTCCATAGCAACCTTTGCATCTTCACTGTCAGCCATTCTGCATCTTGTACTAACTAAATCCATAATTTCCATCATATGCACATTTCAGTCTGGTTACAAAATTGTCTTTTTATTTCTTTTCAGTTTTATTGAGATATAACTGACATACAACATTGTGTAAGTTTAACATATACAACATGATTTTTTTTTTTTTAGGGTCCTCAGCACTGGTATTTTTAAATTTATTTTTTATTTATTTTTATTTTTTATTTTTTTAACATCTTTATTGAAGTATAATTGCTTTACAATGGTGTGTTAGTTTCTGCTTTATAACAAAGTGAATCAGTTATACATATACATATGTTCTCATATCTCTTCCCTCTTGCATCTCCCTCCCTCCCACCCTCCCTATCCCACCCCTCTAGGTGGTCACAAAGCACTGAGCTGATCTCCCTGTGCTATGCGGCTTCTTCCCACTAGCTATCTGTTTTACGTTTGGTAGTGTATATATGTCCATGCCAATCTCTCGCTTTGTCACAGCTTACTGTTCCCCCTCCCCATATCCTCAAGTCCATTCTCTAGTAGGTCTGTGTCTTTATTCCTGTCTTACCCCTAGGTTCTTCATGACATCTGTTTTTTCTTAAATTCCATATATATGTGTTAGCATACGGTATTTGTCTTTCTCTTTCTGACTTACTTCACTCTGTACAACAGACTCTAGGTCCATCCACATCATTACAAATAGCTCAATTTCGTTTCTTTTTATGGCTGAGTAATATTCCATTGTATATATGTGCCACATCTTCTTTATCCATTCATCCGATGATGGACACTTAGGTTGTTTCCATCTCCTGGCTATTGTAAATAGAGCTGCAATGAACATTTTGGTACATGACTTTTTTTTTTTTTTTTGCGGTACGCAGGCCTCTCACTGTTGTGGCTTCTCCCGTTGCGGAGCACAGGCTCTGGATGCACAGGCTCAGCGGCCATGGCTCACAGGCCCAGCCGCTCCGCGGCATGTGGGATCTTCCCAGACTGGGGCACGAACCCGTGTCCCCTGCATTGGCAGGCGGACTCTCAACCACTGTGCCACCAGGGAAGCCCTGTTAGAAGATTTTTAATCACAGTTTCAATTTCAGTGCTTGTGATTGGTCTGTTCATATTTTCTATTTCTTCCTGATTCAGTCTTGGCAGCTTGTGCATTTCTAAGAATTTGTCCATTTCTTCCAGGTTGTCCATTTTATTGGCATAGAGTTGCTTGTAGTAATCTCTCATGATCTTTTGTATTTCTGCAGTGTCAGTTGTTACTTCTTTTTCACTTCTAATTCTATTGATTTTAGTCTTCTCCCTTTTTTTCTTGATGAGTCTGGCTAATGGTTTATCAATTTTGTTTATCTTCTCAAAGAACCAGCTTTTTGTTTTATTGATCTTTCCTATCGTTTCCTTCATTTCTTTTTCATTTATTTCTGATCTGATCTTTATGATTTCTTTCCTTCTGCTAACTTTGGGGTTTTTTTCTTCTTTCTCTAATTGCTTTAGGTGCAAGGTTAGGTTCTTTATTCGAGATGTTTCCTGCTTCTTAAGGTAGGATTGTATTGCTATAAACTTCCCTCTTAGAACTGCTTTTGCTGCATCCCATAGGTTTTGGGTCTTTTTGTCTCCATTGTCATTTGTTTCTAGGTATTTTTTGATTTCCTCTTTGATTTCTTCAGTGATCACTTCGTTATTAAGTAGTGTATTGTTTAGCCTCCATGTGTTTGTATGTTTTACAGATCTTTTCCTGTAATTGATATTTAGTCTCATAGCGTTGTGGTCAGAAAAGCTACTTGATACAATTTCAATTTTCTTAAATTTACCAAGACTTGATTTGTGACCCAAGATAAGATCTATCCTGGAGAATGTTCCATGAGCACTTGAGAAAAATGTGTATTCTGTTGTTTTTGGATGGAATGTCCTATAAATATCAATTAAATCCATCTTGTTTAATGTATCATTTAAAGCTTATGTTTCCTTATTTATTTTCATTTTGGATGATCTGTCCATTGGTGAAAGTGGGGCGTTAAAGTCCCCTACTATGAATGTGTTACTGTCGATTTCCCCTTTTATGGCTGTTAGTATTTGCCTTATGTATTGAGGTGCTCCTATGTTGGGTGCATAAATATTTACAATTGTTATATCTTCTTCTTGGATCGATCTCTTGATCAATATGTAGTGTCCTTCTTTGTCTCTTCTAATAGTCTTTATTTTAAAGTCAATTTTGTTAGATATGAGAATTGCTACTCCAGCTCTTTTGGTTTCCATTTGCATGGAATATCTTTTTCCATCCCCTTACTTTCAGTCTGTATGTGTCTCTAGGTCTGAAGTGGGTCTCTTGTAGACAGCATATATATGGGTATTGTTTTTGTACCCATTCAGCCAATCTGTGTCTTTTGGTGGGAGCATTTAGTCCATTTACATTTAAGGTAATTATCAATATGTATGTTCCTTTTCTCATTTTCTTAATTGTTTTGGGTTCATTATTGTAGGTCTTTTCCTTCTCTTGTGTTTCTTGCCTAGAGAAGTTCCTTTAGCATTTGTTGTAAAGCTGGTTTGGTGGTGCTGAACTCTCTCAGCTTTTGCTTGTCTGTAAAGGTTTTAATTTCTCCATCAAATCTGAATGAGATCCTTGCTGGGTAGAGTAGTCTTGGTTGCAGGTTCTTCTCCTTCATCACTTTAAATATGTCCTGCCACTCCCTTCTGGCTTGCAGAGTTTCTGCTGAAAGATCAGCTGTTAACCTTATGGGGATTCCCTTGTGTGTTATTTGTTGTTTTTCCCTTGCTGCTTTTAATATGTTTTCTTTGTATTTAATTTTTGACAGTTTGATTAATATGTGTCTTGGCATATTTCTTCTTGGATTTATCCTGTATGGGACTCTCTGTGCTTCCTGGACTTGATTAACTATTTCCTTTCCCATATTAGGGAAGTTTTCAACTATAATCTCTTCAAATATTTTCTCAGTCCCTTTCCTTTTCTCTTCTTCTTCTGGAACCCCTATAGTTCGAATGTTGGTGCGTTTAATGTTGTCCCAGAGGTCTCTGAGACTGTCCTCAATTCTTTTCATTCTTTTTTCTTTATTCTGCTCTGCAGTAGTTATTTCCACTATTTTATCTTCCAGGTCACTTATCCATTCTTCTGCCTCAGTTATTCTGCTACTAATCCCATCTAGAGTATTTTTAATTTCATTTATTGTGTTGTTCATTGTTGCTTTTTTCATCTTTAGTTCTTCTAGGTCCTTGTTAAATGTTTCTCGCATTTTGTGTATTCTATTTCCAAGATTATGTATTATCTTTACTATCATTATTCTGAATTCTTTTTCAGGTAGACTGTTTATTTCTTCTTCATTTGTTAGGTCTGGTGGGGTTTTATCTTGCTCCTTCATCTGCTGTGTGTTTTTCTGTCTTCTCATTTTGCTTATCTTACTGTGTTTGGGGTCTCCTTTTTGCAGGCTGCAGGTTCTTAGTTCCCGTTGTTTTTGGTGTCTGTCCCCAGTGGCTAAAGTTGGGTCTGTAGGTTGTGTAGGCTTCCTGGTGGAGGGGACTAGTGCCTGTGTTGTGGTGGATGAGGCTGGATGTTTTCTTTCTGCTGGGCAGATCCACGTGTGGTGGTGTGTTTTGGGGTGTCTGTGGCCTTATTATGATTTTAGGCAGCCTCTCTGCTAACGGGTGGGGTTGTGTTCCTGTCTTGCTAGTTGTTTGGCATAGGGTGTCCAGCACTGTAGCTTGCTGGTCATTGAGTGAAGCTGGGTGCTGGTGTTGAGATGGAGATGTCTGGGAGATTTTCACCGTTTGATATTACGTGGAGCTGGGAGGTCTCTTGTGGACCAGTGTTCTGAAGTTGGCTCTCCCACCTCAGAGGCACAGCACTGAGTCCTGGCTACAGCACCAAGAGCCTTTCATCCACATGGCTCAGAATAAAAGGGAGAAAAAGTAGAAAGAAAGGGAAAGAAGGAAGGAAGGAAGGAAGGAGGGAAGGAAGGAAAAGGAAGGAAAGAAAGAAAGAAAGAAAGAGAAAGAAAAAGAAAGAAAGAGAGAGGGAGGGAGGGAGGGAGGAGGGAAGGAAGGAAAGAAGGAAAGAAAAAGATAAAGTAAAATAAAATAAAGTAAGATAAAATAAAATAAAGTTATTAAAATAAAAAATAATTATTAAGAAAAAAATTTTTAAAGAAAAAAAAAAAAACGGACGGATAGAACCGCAGGACAAATGGTGGAAGCAAAGCTATACAGACAAAATCTCACACAGAAGTATACACATACACACTCACAGAAAGAGGAAAAGGGGAAAAAATCATAAATCTTGCTCTCGAAGTCCACCTCCTCAATTTGGGATGATTCGTTGTGTATTCATTTATGCCACAGATGCAGGGTACATCAAGTTGATTGTGGAGCTTTAATCCGCTGCTCCTGAGGCTGCTGGGAGAGATTTCCCTTTCTCTTCTTTATTCTCACAGCTCCCTGGGCTCAGCTTTGGATTTGGCCTCGCCTCTGTGTGTAGGTCGCCGGAGGGCGTCTGTTCTTCGCTCAGACAGGATGGGGTTAAAGGAGCCGCTGATTCGGGGGCTCTGGCTCACCCAGGCCCGGGGGAGGGAGGGGCACGGAGTGCGGGGCGGGCCTGCGGCGGCAGAGGCCGGTGTGACGTTGCACCAGCCTGAGGCGCACCGTGAGTTCTCCCGGGCAAGTTGTCCCTGGACCCTGGCCGTGGCGGGCTGCACAGGCTCCCCAGAAGGGGGGTGTGGATAGTGACCTGTGCTCGCACACAGGCTTCTTGGTGGCGGCAGCAGCGTCCTTAGCGTGTCGCGCCCGTCTTTGGGGTCCGTGCTTTTAGCTGCGGCTCGCGCCCTTCTCTGGAGCTCCTTTAAGCAGCACTCTTAATCCCCCTCCTCGCGCACCGGGAAACAAAGAGCGAAGAAAACGTCTCTTGCCTCCTCGGCAGGTCTAGACTTTTCCCCGGACTCCTTCCCGGCTAGCCGTGGTGCACTAACCCCCTACAGGCTTTCACGCCGCCAACCGCAGTCCTCTCCCTGCGCTCTGACCGAAGCCTCAGCTCCCAGCCCCGCCCGCCCCGGCAGGTGAGCAGACAAGCCTCTCGGGCTGGTGAGTGCTGGTCGGCGCCGATCCTCTGTGCGGGAATCTCTCCTCGCTTTGCCCTCCACACCCCTGTTGCTGTGCTCTGCTCTGCGGCTCCGAAGCTTTCCCCCGCTGCCACCCGCAGTCTCAGCCCGCGAAGGGGCTCCTAGTGTGTGGAAAGCTTTCCTCCTTCACAGCTCCCTCCCACTGGTGCCGGTCCCGTCCCTGTTCTTTTGTCTCTGTTTATTCTTTTTTCTTTTGCCCTACCCAGGTGTGTGTGGGGTTTCTTGCCTTTTGGGAGGTCTGAGGTCTTCTGCCAGCGTTCAGTAGGTGTTGTTCCACGTGTAGATGTATTTCTGGTGTATCTGTGGGGAGGAACGTGATCTCCGCGTCTTACTCTTCCGCTGTCTTCCCCTCCAGCCTATACAACTATGATATGTGTACAAAATATGGTTTTTCTTACTAACGTTTTCTGCGTCTAATCTCAGGTCAACCCAGTCCTGTAATTTTATACCTCCGGGCTGGAGGAACATGAACAGTTGATGTGCAGTGTTCTCTCTCTCTCTCTCTTTTTTTTTTCTGTGACAGATAATCAGTTACAAAAACAGAAGGAAGTAGCCTGGTGCATTTTATTATCTTAGGTCTGCTGTTTGATTTTTATTAGAGATGTTCTTCATCATTTGGATATACTATGTGTTCATATATGAGAAGGGTGTGTGTGTGTGTGTGTGTGTGTGTGTGTGTGTACATATGGAAGAAAGCTCTGTGGAGTCCATATTTAACAGCGAAGTCCTTAAGTGTACACTTTATCCTTCTACTTCTGGGTCCATCCCAAACTCATTTCTCAGAATCCAAGTTCTAAGAACACCTCAGATGTCTGATTCTGTAGACAATCCAGAGTTGGAAATGTCTGGACAATCCAGACCCAGGAAATGCCTAGAGATAATGAAAGAAACTTAATTAATCAAGCTTATATCTGCCAGAGTTTAAATGGACTATTTGCCCAGTAACAGGCCAAGTATGAGCAAAAAAAGAACAGCATATGGAAGCATTCTAGCACAGTAAAAAGGAAAAATCATGAGAAAAACTGGATTCTCAGGCTCTACCACCGAATGGTAATGTGAATTTAGGTAGGTTCCATAAGCTTTCTCTATTAAAGAGATGGTAATACCTTTCTTGATTATAAGCTACTTGAGGATCAGGACAGAGTCTTATACATCACCTTATTGCATAATAACAACTTCTAAAAAACATCAGTATGTCATATAGGGTTTTTAACCTTTTGGACCGAGTATTCCCTCAAAATTATTTTTATAAAAAATGTACTCTAGTCCACATCTTAATTTTTCATTGCATCTTCATAAGGATAAATGTTTCAGCATATCATAAATATTGATTTTACATAGAACTGTTATATCACACTTTTAATTATATCCAATGGGATGTAAATATCGTAGCAAATTGAAACCCACTGATACCTATTTAAATAGTATATGTACAAACTCAATCTTAAGAGATGGAAATTTTAAGTTGTTATATTTTTTCTTGAAATTTTCCTTCCAGTTCACTTCTCCCACATAATTATTGTTGGTCCATAAAGTTCAAAACAACATTAATATATTTAGAGTTTTTATGATTGCTAAAAAATTTATGTGAAACATCTTAATTAGGTTAAGATATGGTACAAATGGTGTTTGATTAAGGAGGATTCAGTCTCTTCCTCATGAAGACCATTCCTGACCCCTTGGCTTAGGTTAGACCTGCTTACTGTATGTGCTCACTGTACCCTGTGCTATTTCTTTCTTAATACTGTTTTTACTGTCTCCTTTCCTCACTAGACTGTAGGTACCCTGAGGATAAGGACCTTGTAGGACCTTGTTATCTCATTCAGTGTTTGATCTCTAAGGACTAGTCTAGCAACAGGATAATAGTACATACATAATGAATATTTGTTCAGTTGAAGTTTATTGAGGAATCAGTAAGTGAAGGAGACAGCGTAAGGTCCGACAGAAACGTAACTAGGAGAGTGAAGTATTACAAAAAGCAGTGTTCAAATAAAGCACAGTTATTATAAGAAGTGATTTATTGCAAATGCAAGATTTTGGATAGTGAAGTTTCAGTAGAAGGAAGTTAATGGAAGTTAGATTGTAGAGAATACTAAAGACTGATGGGTAATGAAGGAGAGGCAGTAAAAGAAAAGAGAAACTCAGTGAAATTGGGGTGTATGGGTGTGGGGGGCAAGGAAGCATATGGCCGACTGCTCTGAGCAGTGTGTTCCATAATCAGTGAGGGGTGAATGAAAGGGTTTCTAAGATGGTATAAGAAGCCAGCTGAAATTTGAAAATCTGAATTATCAGTGGGCCAAATTTTCATAGTTCCATAAGTTTCTCTGGAAGTGCTCAGCTGAAACCAAGATAATAGGAAGTGTAAAATGGGGGAAGTTCAGGATTTGACTGGAATAGCAGAAGGGTTAAGGAGGCAGTTGGGTTGAGAGCATTATTAAAGACCTTATCAGTAGGAATATGGAAGATCCCAACACACTGAGCATACTATTTCCAAGTATTTAACAAGTCTAAAAAATATAACATTTCCTGCTGAAACTCCTGCTGCTTTTTCCAAGCAAAAAATGTTATTCTCATGTCTTGAACCTCTGCTGCCAGGAAAAAAAATCTCAGAAAGCTCAACATTATATACCAGTGTTCAAGCCACAGCAATGTAAAGTCACTGAATGAAGCAAGATGAGCTCATCCAAGATTCCATTTTAGAACATATCTAGCCTTCTACCAACGGTTGAAGTGCACTGAAAATTGTAAACTAAAAATATCAACCTCTTCTGATGCCGTAGACTGTCTAGTCTGAGATGTATAACCAATACACAGGAGCCCAAATTCCTCTAGGCAGTGGCTTTTATATTGGATGTTTCAGGAAGGTGGGTTAAGATGTCTGTGAACTCAAAACTTTTAAGGGACTAGCAGATGGTGGTTACCTTAGCAACTGTAGCAGTGTACTATACTTAGATGTTTTTCACTGAGAGCTGATTGTAGAAACACTGTCCTCGTGTTTAGATGCAGTAAAAAAGAAAAATGAATAGGAACCTAAACTGAGGTAAGGGTTTATTAAAAAGGTAACATTTCCAAAGACCATTGCTAAGGGAGAGCTTCATATTTAGCTGTTTTTATTTGAGGTAATAATTAAAATGGGGAGTCAACATTTTAAGTAACGCATCTGTTTTTTTACTACTTGAATTTTATGATACAATGGAATATTTCAGTATTTTCAGAAATCATAGTAGGACTAGTTATCACCAAGTCAGCTGTTAGATTTGGGAGTGCTAAATATTAGTTGCAGTCTCTGTCTCCAAGAGTGATGATCATATCAAGAGTAAATATGATCATAAGTAGGTGTTTTTTTTCCATTTGCCATTCTGAAATGAAATTGAGTAATCACCGACATGGAGCTGTTTTCTCCCTCTCGGATAAGTGGTTCTCATACTTCAGGGTATGTTAACATTCAACATTCAAGGTTCTTCAGGAGCCACCTGTATCAGAATAATTTACGGTGCTTGATAAAATACAGATTTTCAGGTCCCTTTCTCAAGCATTCCAAATCAGTGGGGCTGAATATTTTTTTCGTTTCACAAGTTACTCTGATACAGATGGCTCCTAGACACCACTTGAGAAACAAACTGTCTCAGTTTGATGCCCCAGGGAAGTCTTGGGTCACTTTGACAAATGAGAGACTCCCAAGGAGGCGGGTAAATTTAGTGTTGATTGTATGAGACTGGGAACATAAAAGCACTGCTAAAATGTCTAGAAAATCCATTCTTATAAAGGATAATGTTTAGTTACCATTTCTAACAAGGTAATTAAAATCCAATAAATACTATAAAATGTTTTATACTTTGTAAACATCATTCTAATATAAATACATTTTAATTTCCTGAAACTTACATTTTTATTTCTTTCTGTTGTCAAAGGCATTCTTATCTCATCTCTGCTGTATATGGGGCAATATAGTGGAATGGAAAGAGCGTGGGTTACGCAGCCAGATGGCTGTGCATTCCATTCTCAACTCTGTCATATAGCAGAAGGGTATTAGGCAAATTATTTACCTTTCTAGAGCCTTAGTTTTCTCCTTTGTTAAAGTGGGTTTTATCTTATTTACAGTCCTGGATGGTTGTGAATAATAAATAATAAAATATATGTGTGATGCCTAGAATAATACTCACAAATTGCCCCCTTTTCCTCCCTTCCTCATATAAAAAGGAGCACTTATTCAGTGTGAATGCTTTTCTGAGTTTATGTTTCAGTAGTTCAGATTGCTAAAATTAAAACCAACCTCTTAAACTACACCTACATGCTAGCAGTAAATTATGTTCTAAATTCATATAGCTTTTCAATGATATCCATCATTTTCCTTACATTAATTTTCCAGTTCTGAGCCAAACTAAATAACATTATTTTTATATTAATAATACAGTTATTAAAAAATAAAGATGCTAGATGAAATAATACCAGAAAAATATTGTTGAATCACAGTTATATTACAGACAAGAAATAGACTATTTCAGGACACTAAGGTAGAATCAATCCATTACTCTTTGTTTTCCTAGCACCTGCAAAATTGCTTAGTACCTGGAGTGAATAGTCAATCAAACCTTGATAAATGAAAAATGAAATCAGATTAAATGGAAACCTTAATTTAATAGAGGAGAAAGTTGGCTGCTGTCATGCATCTACTAAAAGGAAGCAAGTAATATTATTCTGATAAGGATTACATGAGTGAACATCTTCCGTCTCATGTCTGTTTTAAAATCAAGAACATTTAAAATAGCGCTTAAAAATACAAAACTACAGTTTTGAAGTAAAAATAAAATAGTAGAGAAAACCAAATGATCAGATATTATAAGAGGGGCATCAGGTGGCAAGTTGGTCAGAAGGGATTTGACCATTCTTGAGCAAGTTCTTTTAGGGCCATTAACAACTCAATTATTGTCATGAGTTATGGCTTTAGAATTCAATTACTGTGTGACATTCCCATGTAAATGGCATCCTTTATTTCTGCTTGGTTTATTTGAACCTGAACCTTTAATAGTTTAGGTATCACAATGGCAACTCAGGTGGTGGGTTTTGGCATCACCTCTAAAGAAAGTAGTACAGTGTGATTTCCTGAGAGGAAGTACCCACAAAACGTATAAGATTTAGGGTACCATTGTGAAACTAAAAGTGATTCTTTGAAAAAATAAACAATTCATCTCATACTTTTAATTAAAAATCTTGTGATGTCTATGTTTTGTTTGTTTTAATTTGTTTTAAATTTGTTAATACAGCTTCATATGAATGGCTGGGCATTAATGATAATGACCTTTTCTGACAAATGTAATTTTTCCTTCTTTGAATTTTCATGTAATGTTGTGCCTTTATTAAGGTGTATCTTACTACTGTTGTTTTCATTTTTGAGTGATTGCTTTATACTAGGTAAAATGCCGTGAGGTTGATTATTTATAGACAAGATCGTTGAGGCTTAGAAAGTAACTTACCCCACATCATACACCTAGTAATTGGAGGATCTTGGATTTGAACTCAGATCTGTCAGAAGTCAAAGCACTTAAGGTCTTACCCACATCACTTTCCTATGTCAAGTTTTAATAAACACACACACACACATATATATTTAAGTTGTTAAACTCTAAGCTCATTTAATATAGGGACTATACCTTCTACATCACTGTATCACCTTTAGCAATGATGCCAAATGTTTATCCATGGGTGCCACGTGTTCCTCTATATTTGTATAAAGCTCCCTCCAGGGATTCTAGTACACGACCTAGTTGGGAAATTTCTGTGCCTAAGATTGTGTCTCAAATAAGCATTACATTGGAATATATAAATGAAGGACAAGAGTGCCAAGAGTATTAAGTATGAAATATATCTGTTTATGCAATGAGTCTATTATTTCACATAGGGATACAATGATTAAATTTTAAAGTTACATGAGAAATTCTAATGAAATATTTTACATATACAGTTTTACAATATAAGAACTCATTTTGTAAATATTGCTATTTTTGAATGAGAAGTAGACTAAGACTCAAACAACTTGTGTCAAAGGCACTGCTCCACCATTTAATAGGTCCATGGCATTTAGTAAATCATTTCGTCTCTAGCCCATAGTGTGCCAAATTTGTAATAAGGAAATGGTATTATTAACCAATCCTGTAGGATTGTGGTGAGGATCAAATGAATTTGTTGAAGCACTTTATCGCTCATGGTGTACAGTATACTTTGCGTCTGGCACTGTGTACTTCTCATGGGGCAGTCCAGAAGCTCCTTCCCGTCACTGTCAATCACCATTATGAGTGATAGTTCTGAGCTATAGTGAATGCTTAGAACAAAGAAGCATGTTTAGCTATATATATAAA
Organism: Delphinapterus leucas; assembly: GCF_059928025.1. Classification (NCBI taxonomy): domain Eukaryota; kingdom Metazoa; phylum Chordata; class Mammalia; order Artiodactyla; family Monodontidae; genus Delphinapterus; species Delphinapterus leucas. Next base: position 62,005,106 of record NC_143139.1, read on the forward strand.
GGTATAGTAATTATCTTTCATTAGCTCATTCAGCCATTTATTTTTTGGTTGTTTTTGAGTGCTATTATATACAAGAGAGATAATACTGTGCAAAAAGATATAATTTTTAAAAGACAAGTGTATATTTATGCCTTTATGAGGCTTATAATCTATTGGGAGAGACAGATGCTAATCATGGAATCAGAGAAATTATGATAAGGCTGCAAAGGAAAAGCACATAATTTTGAGAACATAATAAAAAGCGAGAACTGACCTAATCTGGGAGATCAGCGAAAGATTCTCTGATCAAGTTATGTCTGGGCTAAGATCTGAAGAATAGAAGTTAAACAAGCAGATGTGGTGGGGAAAAATGTGGTGGGGACATTCTTGTTAGAGGGGTAGCATGTACAAAGGCCCTTCAAATTACAAAGAAAACCAGAGTGTCCAGAGTGAAGAGAATAAGGGAGAGAGTAAGGAGAGGTTGTCAGGGACCAAGCCATGCAGAATGCTGGGGTGTGACTTCTAGATCCCTGTATCCCATGAGCAAGGACCACTACAACAACGTTTCAACCTAGGAGCTCAAAGAATGAGAAGATCATTACTTGGCCATGAGAAAATCTTGTCATCCTTTCCATCTACAATCCTCTGTACCTGGTAATCCAGCCTGTAATCTAGAAATTACTTGGACCGGCACCATTATCTGGAATCAGCTGAATGACTACTTTGTGAAGACGCCATTCATGCTAAGCATGGAACCACTCATAGGTGGTGGATCCTTTACTGACAACCTGTTATTTATTATGGCTTCTAGTTACTTAACTGGGGACTCTGGGAACTCCTATTAGAATTAGCCCTTCATACTGTATTGTCCATAACATTCTTATGTTACTGGACAATACCTGTTACTATCTTCCATGCCTCATTAGCCTTGAAAACGCCAGGGTCATAGTATTATTGTCCTGGTAGCTGTGCTCACAGAAATTATCCACTTTATGTCCTGCTCTGGACTGTCACTCTTCTCCCAAAAAGATATCGTGCCCTATGACTTTCTGGACCACAGAAGTTAGTTCATTTTATTTCTCTGGGTGACCTTTTTAGTGTCCTTCAAATGAAAGAGCATCTGCCTCTGCTTACAATCTTTAATCCCAACTGACACAATGTTCTAATAGGATACATGAGAAATACTTAGGCTGCTATGTCTCTTACCAGCAGAATCACTGGGACACCGTGCAGGTCCCTGGGGTTTTGCTCTAGCAGTACAATTGCCCACTCTATCCTTATTATCAAGCTTTATAGTGCCTGTGATCTCTATTCTTATGTATCTCAGTTTTCTATAGTCCTAGTACCTGCAGTAGAATTTAGTGATTGAATGTCATCATGGTCAATATTTTCTACCCCAAGGGTGGTTATAAAAAGGGTCCCTCCTTCCTTTGAAGCTATAATCTGTCATGCACACAAACCTTCACAACCAGTTTCAGTGTCCAGACCACGTGTTTACAGATGAAAGCCAACTACCAGACTACCGTTAATATGAATGGTCTCTCCTTGGGCTATCTCTGGTTTGTGTAGCCCTCCTAGATACTTGATATTTTTTAAAGAAAAAATTGCTTGGATGCTTGTTAAAATGGTGAGGAAGACTTTATTCAGCATTATTGCCACAATGAGGGGGGGAGATAGGGTTCAACTCTGAGGACAGCAAGGACAAGGGGGAGTTATAACCAAAGAGCAGGAGGAGGGGTCAGTGGATAGAAAAGATTAAGAGGAGGCATGAAGGGGAGGGGGAGGGATTCTTGCTGACGTCACCCCAGAGTGGTCAGATGTCACGGGTGGGGGGATTCTCGCTGAACTGACAGTAGGATTGTTGCTATGCCTGAACTAGGCAGACTGATGACAGGGCCCAAGGACAAGTCTTGGTCAAAAAGAGGCCTGTCTGTGGCTTCCCTGGTGGCGCAGTGGTTGAGAGTCCGCCTGCCGATGCAGGGGACATGGGTTCGTGCCCTGGTCCGGGAAGATCCCACATGCCGCGTAGCGGCTGGGCCCGTGAGCTATGGCCTCTGAGCCTGTGAGAGGCCTGTCTAAAGTTTGATCAGAGTCTTTGTCAATGTCTAATACTTTGGTCTTTTTCATGGTCCTGTTCATGTGTTTCCCAAACTGATGGCTCTCTGAGCTAAGTGTGGTATATACAGTAGTTAAAGTTAGGGACTTTGGAATCAAAAAAGACCAGGGATCAAAACATATACCCACAGCTTATTATGCCACCACAGATAGGTTACTCTAAACGGGATGTAGAGTAGTGTCTAATATATAAGGAAATTAAATTATATAATGTATTCAGCAGAAGAGATATTTGAAGATAAAATGCATATAAAAACACTTAACCCGTTGACTGGAACCCAATAAGCACACAGTAAGTATAATCTTTTATCAAACCCCCAAATCATCATAGAAGCTCTCCCCTTACTTGAGTGTAAGCTTTTTAAAGACAGGGCTTTGTCCATTTTAATGCCAATGTACTCCCTAAAATTAAAACAGTGCTCTTAAAACAATAAATATTTGTTAAATGAATGACTATAAAACTCACATTTCATCAGAATATATATTAAAAGGAAGAAAACCTATGGACACTACTTGCTAAAAATATCTGCTACCACTTTAAATAATCTAGGCCTGTAGCCTAAAAAGGCATCCTTTGTCCATGTACCACAATTATTGGTATTGTTTTGAGTTAAGGTTTTTAGGAAACAAGTTGCTCTGTTAGAGAGATCCATGTGGTGAGGAACTAAATGGGGGCCTCTGGTCAACAGCTAGTAAGAACTGAGGCCCTTAGTCCAACGGCCTGCAAGGAACTTAATTTTGCCAACAACCATGTGAGTTTGGAAGCAGATTTCTCCCCAGTTGAGTCATCAGATGAGACCCCTGCCCTGGCCAACACCTTCGGTGCAGCCTTGGGATAGACCCTGATGCAGAGGCCCCAGTTAATTAATTCTGCCTGGTCTCTGGACCCACAGGAATTGTGAAATAATAAACGTGTTATTTTGAGCTGCTAAGCTTGTGGTGATCTGTTGAACAGCAATAGATGATTAATACATCAGGCTAGCCTTTGGCAAAATTGGGAGATTAAATAAGTAGAACCAATTTGTCTGTACTCACATGCTGTCTCCCATCTTCCCCTGGGACTGTTCTACCTCAGGCACTGTTCTCCACGGCTGGTGTGCTCTCAGTAACGAATGCTGTGACAGCCGCCTCATCCCTGCAGTGAATTTTGTTCTAGAATAGCCACATCCTGGACTTGGAACTGTAGGTGTTTGGTAGAAAGTAGGTGATGCTCATGGACCTCTTGTACCTTTCACAGAATGAGAACCACTAAAGAGGATTTTCATATGATTCCATGTCTACTCTTGGGCATAAGACATTATCCCATCTATCAAAGGGCTCGATATTTGATGGAGTAAATGAGGGCTTGAGCACCATCCATGCTTTCTGAATTTTCTGTAGGAACTGTGGCCAGCACAGAAAGACCCCTAGCTGAGTGCTTCCTGGTTTTAGAGACTTTCACTGGCTTCCTAACAAGTGGCACTGGCTCCATCCTAAGTAGGGATTTCTAGTAAGTCACAGCCCTTTCCCTGAAGGTATTTTTAAAATTTTCCAAACATACCTAAAGTAGCCTTTCTCTGTTGTTGCTGAGTAAGAATCTTCTGGTTCTCCAGTATGTACATGATGTGATGCTCTTTTTCTTTTTCCTTTGTGACATGTGGCAAAAGACTCTGAGCTCTTTGAGTGCAGGGGCCATTCCTCTTTCTTCCTGTTGGAGTCACAAGGTGACCATCCTTGTGCCTGAGACATGATAGGTGCAAATACATTTGCTGAATGAGTAAATAACGACATGGAGTGATGTATGCATAGGCTTCGTACACTCATCTGTTCGCCTGTTTATAATCTAATGCTGCTTGAACACAAACATACTGGAAGCAGTTGTGCTTTATCACTAACTCATGTACATTGTGTAATTATTTCCAACTACTGCCAATTCAAAATCAGGATATATTTAGCTCACTAGCTTCATCTTTGGCGATACAATCGAAAGCCTCTTGCTGGTATCCTCCGTCAGCTGAGCTCTTCGCCTTATTACAGAGCGGCATTTCTCTGCTTCTGACCCAGTTTCCTTCTCACAGGGGAGTCAGCACATCTTGGTATCCTGTGTAATTCTCCTGGCCTGCAAGAGCCTGGGTTGTGTAATTAGCTCCCACAACCCTCTTGCCTTCCAGTCACCTCTCTCTCCAGGCTTCCTTGAGCCCATTACTCTCCCAGCCCTCTTTGTGCCTCTAGATGCACCATTACTGTGTCATCATCCGTATCTTCTTCCTTCTCCCTACAACTGCCCTCAGGCTTGTCTTGGGGCATCTCCCGACAGCGATGAGCAGGTTGAAATGGCTTCAACTAACTGACCAAACATGGTAGCTACAATCAGGGACATTGGAGTCAGACTGTCCTAGATATAAATCCAGATTCCTTTTGAGTTATAACCATGACCAAGTTGCTTAATCTTACTTTCTCAGTCTACTTGTCTGTAAAAGGAAGATGATGATTCTTTGTTTTTTTGGCCCCAAGTTCCGCTTCTCACTTTAAGCTGGCAGAAATGCCCTTTTAATTTCATGTTTTCGTTGTTTCAGAATTGTGTACACTCATGGGTTTGCATTTCACTTTGACTCGTTCCCTTAATCACTCATGCATTAAATAAAATTTTAGTAAGTGCCTACATATAGCAGATCTTAGGACAAACACCATGGATAAAAGGAGTAATGAGATGTTATTCCTGCCCTCAAAGTACTTACAGACTAGAATGAAAGGAATAAAATCATATACAGTGCCATAAGTTAAGAAATAAAATATGTGTCAAGAGCTTGAGAAGAAAGAGATGGGAACAGTAAGCTATGGATTAAGGGCTTCCCAAAAGAGATGATAGATAGTTGAACTGGACCTTGAAAGATGAGACGGAATTTATAAGTTAAAAAGCAGTAGAGATGAGAGTATAGTTACAGAAAACAGAATTTGTTTTAAGTTACTAATTTTTCTAGCTTCTTAAATTAGGAGCCTGAGAAATCATTTTTTCTAATATAAGCATTTGAATGTATAAATTTCCCTCTATCACTATTTGGGGTGCATCTCACAAATTTTTCTATGTTGTATTTTCATTATTCTTGAGTTCAAATTATTTTCTATTTCCAATCATGCTTTCTTCTTTGTCTCATATTTTTCCTTTTGTTGTTTTTTTTAGTAGAGTGTTGTTTAATTTCCAAATTTGAGTGGCTTTGCTTTGTATTTTATTGTTATTAATTCCTTAAATTCAAGTATTTTAGTGTCCAGAGAACATATTTTGTAAGATATAAATTTTGTTATGACCCAGCATATGGTTTACCCTGGTGAATGTTCCATGTATACATGGAACAGAATATTTAGTTATTGGGCATAATGTTACATAAACTTCATGTAAGTCAAGTTAGTTGATAATACTTATTCTTCTTATATCCTGATTGATTTTTCTAGTTCTATCCATTGCCATAAAGAGGGCTATTAATATCTCCAACTGTGATTGTGAATTTATTAATTTTTCCCTTTATTTTTCAATTGCTTTATGAATTTTGAAGTTCTGTTGCTAGGTGCATTCACATTTAGGATTTTTCTGTCTTTTCGATGAATTGACCCATTCATTAGTACAAAACGTTCTTCTTTAACTCCAGTAATATGTCTTGAAACTTTATGTCTTGAAGACATAGAGTTTCCTTTGTCTGACATCAGATAGTCATACCTTTCTGTTTGCATAGTATATGCCTACTGTTTGCATAGTATAATTTTTTCATTTCTTTTCCTTTTTTTTTTTAACTTTATACCTCTGTGTTTTTCTATTTAAAGTGCATCTCTTGCAGAGAATATAATTAAATCTTGCCTTTTAATCCTGTCTGGTAATTTCTGCCTTTTATTGGAGTATTAGTGTATTTATACTTATTATATTTATTCTTATGCTTGGCGGTAAGTTTACTATCTCTATTCATTTTCTAGTTGTCACATGTATTTTCCCCCTCTTTATCTTCCTGTTTTCATTCAGATTAATCAAATTAAAATTTTTTCTACCATTATAATTTGTTTACTGGCCTTTTGATTATAGCATTCTGGTTTGTTTTCTAGTGGTTGCCCTGGGGATTGCAAATATTCATCCTTAACTGTCGCAGTCTACTTGTGGTTAATATTATATCACTTCACATAAAATATAAAAACCATAAAGAAGTACATTTATATTTACTGTTGTTCTTTGTGTTATTGTTGTCATATATTTTAGTTTTATAAACATAAAAAAATTTCACTATAAATATTAGTTTTGCCTTAAAATAAATATACGCCTTTCAAATAAATTAACAGGAAGAAAATAGTATTTTATATTTTCCTGTATATCAGAAATTTTCATTTCTTTTTATTCCTACCTGGTATTACTTCCCTTCAGCCTGAAGAAGTTTCTTTAAAATTTTTTTGCAATGGAATGGTCTGCTGGTGACCAGTTTCATCCAGTTTTGTTTATGTGAGAAAAAAAAAACCCTTTATTTTTCCTTTTTTAAAATAATTTTTTATTTTACAGGTTTATTCATACATACCTAAAAGTCATTCTTTAAGCTGTAGAGTTTGATAAGTTTTGATCAATATGTATAGTCCTGTATCCACCATAGTAATCTAGATATTCCTTATAATCTAGAACATTCCCTATTCCCTCAGAGTTTTCTCATGCATCTTTGATCCCCTTCTCCCTTCCTAGCCTCTGGCAACACTGATCTGTTTTCTGTCTCTAAAGTTTTTCTTATTCCACAATGTTATATAAATGGAATTATATAGTATTTAAGATTGTGTCTCCCTTTACTTAACATATTTTTAAGGTTCATCCATGTATTGCATATATCAGTAATTTATTTACTTTTATTGTGGAAGAGTATTCTATTTTATGGATTTACCACAATGTATCCATTCATCAGCTGTGGGTGTATGAGTCATCTTTGATTTTTAGCTATGCTGAATAAAGCTGCCTTGAACATTTGCATACAGATTGTTTTGTAGAGGAGTATTTACATTTATCTTGGTAAACATCTAGGAGTAAGTTCACTGGGTCATATGGCAAGTTATGTTTAACTTTATAAGAAACTATGAAAATTTTGCAAAATATTTGTAACATTTTCCATTTCCATGAGCAAACTATGAGGGATCAGATTCCTTAGGGAACAAGTCTAGTTGGCCTTGTTTCAGCCATATGTGCACACCTTGGTCAGGAGAGAGTAGAATTCCCTTTTTGACAATTCCACAAAGTTAAAAATCACTGAGAAAGCAGTAATTTCTAAATGAAATAAGATCCTGACAATAGAAAAATGGTTGCTGAATGGATGAAAATAGTGATATTTTCTGCAGTGTAAATCACTTAAAAATGCTGCAGAAGCAGAAAGACAGTTGGACCACAGGATTTGATTTTAATACTACTAGTCTTGCCAGTGATCATTTGCATGACCTTCTATACAACATTGGACTTCTCTGTGTGACATTTCTCTCACTTGCAATGCTAGAGGAATGGAATGGATGATCTTGGTGAGATCCCTGCCATTTTGAGTTTAATCTAAGCCATAGTAGATCAATTAAACATGTATTGAATGAACACATTTAAAAGAATGTTCAGAGGATCTTTTCTATTCTGTTTTCATGCTTCTTTTTCATTGTTCCTTTTAAGTTGGATAAAGACTTTTCTTCTCTGTTAATTTTAATAATATTTAAAGCTATTAAAAAGCTTTAAGATTAGAGACTTGCTTCTCTGTGTGTGTATATGTGTCTATATATGTGTATGCGTGTGTAGCACTTAAAAATAATTGGGAAGTGATTCACATAGACTGGATTAGTAGCAGTAGTGCCAATCTGAGTTTTCAGATATTTACAATATCCATCTTATTTCTGATTTTAAGTTGCATATTTTCACATGTATTTCTTTCTTCAATTGGAATAAGTTTTTGATATGTTTATCCATTTTGATTATATTTTCCCCATCAAAGCTATTAGCATAAAGGTTGTTCTCACAGTCCATGATATCTATAACTGAGAAAGTACAATTCTTTTATAAAGGACAGGAAAATTATTATTGAACAACCTCTAGCTTTTATGATTCATACTTCAAATCAAAGAAGATTACCCTGTTGTGTAGCTGAGATATGATTTAATAAAAAGCTAATGAAATTTCAGGTAGACTTATTACTGTGCAGACTCCAGAAAGCCTGGTTAATCATTTTGGTGAACTCAATTAACATGAACAGATCTCCATTATGAATGGTGAAAAAATAATATTAAAACTTTAATGAGTAAATTAAACTTCTAGAGGTACATACTATATTTCCGATAGTTGTTCATAGACTTTGAGATCGTTCTTTCATTTCCATGTAAAAAGACTTTCTTCAAATTAGGGACAAACTCAACCTGTTGATCTGTGTCCTCCATCCCTTACTGAGACCTCTTCGAAGCTCGACTTTTAATGTGCATAGTCTAATACCTGCCAAGTGGTAAGTTATTGTGATTGTCTTCCCTGGCCCTGATCACTCTTCTCACACTGGAAATCAAAAGATAAAACAGACCCAGGATTAGAATATCTGGGGAAAAAGGTGTGCTTTTTTTGCATGCTGATAGTATGCAGGTCTATGCATGTTTTGCCTGCTTTCATTTATCTACTAAATTCCTACTCTTTTTCAAGGGACCAGCTTGAATTCTACCTTTTTTCTTTTTTTTTTTTTTAACATCTTTATTGGAGTAAAATTGCTTTACAATGTTGTGTTAGTTTCCACTCTATAACAAAGTGAATCAGCCATATACATACATAAATCCCCATATCCCCTCCCTCTTGTGCCTCCCTCTCACCCTCCCTATCCCACCCCTCTAGGTAGTCACAGAGCACCGAGTTGATCTCCCTATGCTACGTGGCTGCTTCCCACTAGCTATTTCACATTTGGTAGTGCACATATGTCAATACTACTCTGTCACTTCGTCCCTGCTTACCCTTCCCCCCGCATTGTGTCCTGTACCTTTTTTCTTTTACTACTAAGCAGTTTTAACTTTCTTTTCTTCTATGTTTCAAAGCATTTTCATTTACAATGACTGGGTGCCTACTGTGTGTCTGCTCTGTAAGGTATTGTGTTTGTAAACATCCAGTGCCTTTAAGAGACATGCAATAGAATGGAAGGGAAACAGTATAAATATAAATTCAGTAAAGTATTTTAGGTGCCATAAGATAGTTGCTAGGTACAGCAAGGGATTATATCAAACATAGTGTTTTAAAAAGTCCTTTATGTATGAAAAGGACTTTCTGCTGAATTACAATAAAATTGTGAGTTAGGTATATCCACACTTGATCATTTAAAACCTGAGATACTGAGAATTTGAAATATGCCCATTGTCATGGTCTGGAACGGACAAGGTGGTGGCTCAGCCATTCACAGTCGTCAACCAAGTAGGCCTGTCAGCAAGGAATACTGTGAGGAAATTACCCATTTCTTAGCTCCCTGGAATCATAAATTTAAACACATCTTAGTATACTTCCCTCATGCCCTTCTGCTGTATAAAACTTAATGCTATTAGTTGCCCATTCTTGATGTTTTATTTCATGGTTTTATTTACTTAAAATACATTATTTATCTGACGTACAAAAAAAAGTATATATATGTATCACTGAATCACTTTGCTGTACAGCAGAAATTAACACAACACTGTAAATCAACTATACTTCAATAAAATAAATATTTTTAAAAAGTGGAAAAAAAAGATTTTGAATATAAGCACTCTTTCTACTGCACTTGTTTCCTACTCTCCTGTTAAATTGCAACCTTCTCAATACTGATTTTGTATTTCCATCAATTAGCATTGTGCCTGACATGGAGTAAACAATAAATGCTTGTTTAATTAAAAGGTGTGTGTTTTCCTTCCATATATATTTTCCAGCCATCTTTTAATCTGTCTCTGTTCAATTTGTTAATGTTAAAGACTGAGCCAAACTCAATATACCCAGTTATACAACATGACCCCAGAAGAACTATCTGGAATCTTGAGCTCTTCTAATGTGGACCTCATATGAGCATCAGCAGAGACAAATCTCAGCTTGCATTACTTTTTCCTTTTTAAATTTTTATTAGGGTATAGTTGATTTATATTGTGTTAGTTTCAGGTGTACAGCAAAGTGAATCAGTTATACATATACATATATCCACTCTTTTTTTTTAGATTGTTTTCCCATATAGGCCATTACAGAGTACTGAGTAGAGTTCCCTATGCTATACAGTAGGTTCTTATTAGTTATCTATTTTTTTATTTTTTATTATTTTAAAATTTTTATTGGAGTATAGTTGCTTTACAACACTGTGTTAGTTTCTGCTGCCCCGTGAAGTGAATTAGCTATATGTATACATATATCCCCTCTTTTTTGGATTTCCTTCCCATTTGGGTCACCAGAGAGCACTGAGCAGAGTTCCCTGTGCTATACTGCAGGTTCTCATTAGTGATCTGTTTTATACGTAGTATTGTATATATGTCAGTCCCAATCTGCCAATTCATCCCACCCCCCATTTTCCCCCCTTGGTGTCCATATGTTTGTTCTCTACGTCTGTGTCTCTATTTCTGCTTTGCAAATAGATTCATCTGCAACATTTTTCTAGATTCCACGTATATGCGTTAATTATCTATTTTATATGTAGTAGTGTGTATATGTCAATCCCAATTTATCCCTATCCCCCATCCCCTGGTAACTATAAGTTTGTTTTCTACTGTTTTCTACAGCCAGGACTCACTTCTGTTTTGTAAATAAGTTAATTTGTACCTTTTTTTTTTTTGCGGTACGCGGGCCTCTCACTATTGTGGCCTCTCCCGTTGCGGAGCACAGGCTTCGGACGCGCAGGCTCAGCGGCTATGGCTCACAGGCCTAGCCACTCCGTGGCATGTGGGATCTTCCCAGACCGGGGCACGAACCCGTGTCCCCTGCATCGGCAGGCAGACTCTCAACCACTGCGCCAACAGGGAAGCCCATACCCTTTTTTTTAAGATTCCACATAAAAGCTATATCATATGATATTTGTATTTCTGTGTCTGACTTAACTTCACTAAGTATGACAATCTTTAGGTCCATCCATGTTGCTGCAAGTGGCATTATTTTGTTCTTTTTTATGGCTGAGTAATATTCCATTGTATATATGTACCACATCTTCTTTATCCATTCCTCTGTTGATGGACATTTAGGTTACTTCCATGTCCTGGCTATTGTAAATAGTGCTGTAGTGAACCCTCCTGCACTGTTGGTGGGAATGTAAATTGATACAGCCACTATGGAGAACACTATGGAGGTTCCTTAAAAAACTAAAAATAGAAGTACAGTATGACCCAGCAATCCTACTCCTGGGCATATACGAGAGAAAACCATAATTTGAAAAGATACATGCACCCCAACATTACTTTTTAAAGTAATTACTTTTCATAGTAGTGTATATCTTAGAAAGCTGCATTTTGAAAGCCAATAGTTATTAAATGGATCCTAACCGAAAAAAAAAAAATCAGTAGATGATTATTCTTGTTAGGGTGTACACCTTCTTCTTTTAAATATCCTAATGTATTTCAAATATAAAACTCTCTCCAGAACACTGAAAAATCACTTCAGAAACAAAATGCTTTTGCATGGACTCCCTTGATTATGAAGCAAAAATTGTAAGTCTGAACATAGACTTAGTTCGTAAATCTAAAACTTTTGAGTTTTCCTGGACTTGATTCTGGGCAACTGTTACCTATTTGGAACTCTTGTCAAATAATTAACAATTTGGATGCCCTACAGTTTATTGAGTCTCACGGATTAAAAGCAGAAGTAGAAGACTGTGTTCAAGTTTGAATCTGCCAGTGTTCTACGTGAGGTTGAAACTCACTTGTCTTCTTTGTACCAATTTTTACATCTGATAAATGGACGTTAATGTGATTTATCTTGCTTTCCCCACATAGGTACCAGTAGAAATTACTTACAAGTGCTTAGAAATATATCACACAACCAAAGTTTAATGAACAAATTAATAGAGATGTTATTCTGTAACTGTTCATGAACAAAGTCCTGGAAGAATATCTCTGACATGCACATAGACAAGAACTTGTATTCTTTGTTCCAGCTCTCTTGAATCTTCATAGAATTCCACTAACATATTAGAAAGACAGCACTTCAAGTTACTTCTATTTCTAGAAACAATTCGAGTGTTTTCCTTGTTCTAGCTCTTGGCAGTGGATTAAATGAACTAATCTAATATACTTGGCAAAATTCCTTTGAGTCGGGTTTTCTTTTTTTGGCAGCTACCTTTAAACATAGTTAAAAAAATTGTTTCTAAGAATTTTTAAGTTATTCAATTTTTGTTGGTAAGAACTTTTGTACCATATTTCTTGATTCCATTTCAAACCAATGACCTTATAAAACAACAAACTCTCTTCAAATACTGTGTCACTTTGCACTTCTCAAAGAAATAAAGTAACTAGACATTGTGCATTTTCGAAATAATTGCTAATTGAACTGTCTCAATATACAACAAAACTCTCTGAGTGCTTTGCATTTTGTGAAACATCAAACCCACTTCGAATCCCCCAGTCATCTGCAGACCCTCTGTGACTTTGCATTAGAATTACTAGTGGGAGCCTCAGAGACTCATGTGGTCTTCACTCTTGTTAATGTGACCTAACCCCATGCTGTGGACTGGAGTAGGCTTTTTTTGTTTGCTTTTTTTAAATTTTTATTTTCTATTTTTTGCTGTGACCTCTGCCTGCCTTTTGCTGTCTGTGCATCACTAGCCACGTGGGGCACTTCCAGTCTTTGCTGTTAGTGTTAACATGTTACGATTTTCTTTCCCTGACTGTAAGGGAATCAGTGAAAGCAGAAAGTGTATCGTGATAATTTTCTTTTCTCGTCTCTTTACTTTTAAAATCTGGGAGAAGGGGCAAGAACTTTGAACTGATCTTGAAATTATAGCTTAAAAACTGGGGGGAATTACAAATAGGATCTGATCTCTGGCTGTGGCATGGAGTGTGGTGTCAAGGGTAGCTAAAGGGCAGGCACTCCTGATGTCCTGTCAGTCTTGTTTAAGCTGCCTGTAGAAAGTTGTCCAGGATGTAAGTGGGACAGGGGAATCTCTGAGGGAGGGAGGTGTCCACAGACTGGAAGCTTTTAGCTGGAATCCTCATAGCTGTGAATCTAGTGATAATTTTTTATCACCATCCCCTGGGAGACAAAAGACGGCAGCTGTCCTTTCAAGCCCTTGATGCCTGTCTGTTACTTCTCTCTCTCTTTCCCTCCCAGGGGTCCAAAGCTGTCCTGTAAGTCCTTGAACCTTTCTTCTCACAGAGGGAGGAAACTGCAGAGTGAAAACTATATTTGCTTGTAGTAAATCAGATGTAGTTACTTGGTTAAACCCAGTGAGATGCAGGCATGCAATGTTTGACAGTCTGCTTGGGGATGCTACTGTCATCCCTTTTTACCAGTTCTAGGCTCTCATCTTGAACACTACTCGTGGACCAAGCTCTTTTTGAGCTATAGGTTTTGGGAAAAGATGTCTTCATTTCCAGTCTTAGATATCCTCTTGTAGCTTGAGATAAAAGCCACTATCCCAGGAGCCACTAATCAGCCACTAAATCAGCTCTCAGGAAATTTTCTGGTTAGTCTTCTGGTACTCAGCCTCTGTGCCAATAAATAGAACGGAGGTTCTTTCCCCCTTCAACATGATCTTCCTGTTTTTTTATTCATTGCCTCCTGTGTTTGATTTTATCCTTTCTCTCGTGGGCTGTTTGTAGAGCTCTCTATTTCCAGTGAACCCATTCTGCCTCCTCTCTCTCCCTTTTTATTTTATTTTTTTCAAACCCCACAACTCCATATAAAAGCTTTTAGTTCTTCTGACTTAGGGCTGTCTGCATCTATCCTTCAGCCCCCCTGTCATTTAAACCACCTGTAACTTGAGCATGTTAGAGGCAAACAATGGTTTTAGCTGTCTTGTATTATTTTCTATTATTGCATTTTATCATGTCTAGCTTTGGTACACCCCTTAATCCACAGTCTCCTTTTCAGAGAGATAGAGATATGTTTTTATGAAAATAAGCAGCAGAGACTAAGGGGAAATCAAGAAGAAAAAAATGCTGGACCAATGAAAGATACTGCAGCTTAAGTAGAAGGGAGATATCATTGTATGTTTATTATATAATATTTTCCCCTTTTGAATTTGCTCCACTTGTAAGAATACTCACTGTTTCCAGAAAGTACCAGTTTAAATGTACACAGGCTCCCTCCAAAGTGAAATATATTTAAAGCCCTATCTTTACATCAAAGCTTAGGAAACAGGAAGATGCCAGTCTCTGATAAGTGCAGGGCCAACAAATGTTGGGGTCCAAAACGTGTCCCCAGTGAAAGGCCACTTCTAATTAGAATTGAGACTTCAGTAAGATAAGTATTAATCTGATGTCCTAGCCAGAATATGTTTACAGTGGACCAAAGGTGCTTACAATCTTAGTTTTGCCTGTTGGGTTCTTATTAACTCTTGGTTGTAGTAAGTCCACAACTATGGACATTTCTTTTCAAATGGGGCTTAATTAACTCATATAAAGTGCCAAGCAATTCAATAGCTGTTTTTTTCAACACAGTGAACAAGTGACTCAGTCCTGTGGGACTGTTTCTGTGATGGTTCTTCCAGAGTTCATGGCCACTTGCGGCTGTGGGCCCAGATCCCTTTAGTTCAGATATTGACTGTCCTACCACCCTCTGGAGTCAGGTTACCATGGACTCTAGGTCAGGCCCAGTGTTCTTCCACTGAGGCAGCACTGAGACTAAGAAATGGCCCTTTTGGTTGGTTACAGTTGACTTAAGCGCCATACCTATGCATGCCAGCTCTGTGTGTTCACTCATTCATTTAGGTGGAAGAAAACAACAAGCAATTGATTTCATCTTAAAGAGGGAGATTGATGTGTGTATGCATTGGTTTCTGATTTTTTTTTCAGCATTTGTTTTTCTATCCAGTTATAAAATTATCTTTACTGACAAAAATATGGTGTGTTCAGAAATTATTTATGCTATGTATACCCTGAGAAAACCATAATTCAAAAAGAGTCATGTACCACAATGTTCATTGCAGCTCTATTTTCAGTAGTCAGGACATGGAAGCAACCTAAGTGTCCATCTACAGGTGAATGGATAAAGAAGATGTGGCACATATATACAAGGGAATATTTACTCAGCCATAACAAGAAACAAAATTGAGTTATTTGTATTGAGGTGGATGGACCTAGAGTCTGTCATACAGAGTGAAGTAAGTCAGAAAGAGAAAAACAAATACTGTATGCTAACACGTATATATGGAATCTAAAAAAAAAAAAAAAAGGTTCTGAAGAACCTAGGGGCAGGACAGGAATAAAAATGCAGACGTAGAGAATGGACTTGAGGACACGGGGAGGGGGAAGGGTAAGCTGGGATGAAGTGAGAAAGTGGCATGGACATATATACACTACCAAATGTAAAATAGATAGCTAGTGGGAAGCAGCCACATAGCACAGGGAGATCAGCTTGGTGCTTTGTGACCACCTAGAGGGGTGGGATAGGGAGGGTGGAAGGGAGACGCAAGAGGGAGGGGATATAGGGTTATATATATATGTATAGCTGATTCACTGTTTTAAAGCAGAAACTAACACACCATTGTAAAGCAATTATACTCCAATAAAGATGTTAAAAAAAAAGAAATTATCTATGCTATATATCTGTACCTATCTACTCCTGTAGTGATACAGTTTTAAAATTTGACTTATAATGAATATTCAGTTTTACATACTGTTTAAAACTTACAGAGTGAACAGTTTTTGCATTGTGAAATAGCATTCCAAAGCTTGATTTTAATAATACATCTATTCTTAATTACACATTTAAGTGAAAGCCAGTGAACTGAGAAGTAAAAATGGTGTTGAGTAACCTATAGAGTACATGAAACTCATGAAATGTTGAGTGGAAGCACTCATGCTTATTCTATTTTATACTCTTTATCATGTTTTAAAGTTTCCTTTAATGAACTTCCTTCCTGATCTTTTTCTTCATGACCTTTTGATGTCTTTATTTCCCCTGTTGTATCCTTGCTTTTTATCTCTCTCTAATCTAAGGTTAATTATGGAAATGTACAAGCCAGAAATGGGAATAAAACAAATGTATATCCTATCTTGTGGTGGGTAACAGCATGGGCTTTATAGTCAGAAAATCTGGATCTGAATCCTATCTCTAACATTTATCAGTTCAGTGGATGTTGTGGACTAAGTAATTAATCATTTAGATTCATTTTCATCATTTCTAAAATGGGGAAAATAATATTTCCTAGCAAAATTAAGTGCCCAGTAAGCATTAGTTGCTGTTATTGTTATATATATATATTTTTTAAAATAAATTTATTTATTTATTTTTGGCTGCGTTGGGTCTTCGTTGCTGAGTGTGGGCTTTCTCTAGATGCAGTGATCAGGGGCTACTCTTCGTTGCGGTGCGCAGGCTTCTCGTTGCGGTGGCTTCTCTTGTTGTGGAGCCCAGGCTCTAGGCGCGCAGCCTTCAGTAGTTGCAGCACACAGGCTCTGTAGTTGTGGCTCGCAGGCTCTAGAGCACAGGCTCAGTAGCTGTGGCGCACGGGCTTAGTTAATCTGCGGCATGTGGGATCTTCCCAGACTAGGGCTCGAACCCGTGTCCCCTGCATTGGCAGGAGGATTCTTAACCACTGCACCATCAGGGAAGTCCCAGTATATTTTTATAATATTATTACATTGAGGAAATACTTTATCTTTTTCTGCATGGTGAAAAATATTCTATTTTATGGAGATAAGAAAGATAACATTTTCTCAGTTTTCTTCTGGGAATATAGTTTATTAGATGTATAATGCATGGATTGTGACAGGCATTTGGAGAAATTCCAAAGAAATTGATGTTACAGACTCTGCTTCTCAAAATCTTTCTCAGAGATTGAGGGTATAAGGCATAGAGATGTCAAGTATGTATAATGTAGAAACTTGAGAAATGAAGCTGTGAAGTAATATCCAAAATAGTACCACACGAATGGATAGAGAAGCAGATCCAGTGCAACTCTACCCTATACTCAGGTTTATCCTGGGAAATTCATCAGCTGAGGCTATTATTTTGTTGTTTTTTCAGTTTGCTAGCTACATGCTTAACTGTAATGAGCCCTGAGCACAATCTCTGATTAACAGATCTAGTTCCTGATCTTCTTGACTTTATTCAGCTTTTTGTCCTACAGCCTAACAGATCTCTTTAGAATTGAAGGCACAGCCCCGACCTATGGGTGAGATTACGTTCTTATTTTATTTCTCCAATATAGATTTGACTAAGGCCACCTTAGAACATTGGTTTCTTTAGGGATTTCTGTAATAGGATCTAGTAAAAGACATCTGCCCATTAGACATCGAAAAACTAAAATATGTTAGATTCAATAGCATTTGTCTATGGTTTTGTTTATAATAAAACTTCTAAACATCCATGAATTCCATTTTAAATTTTTTAATTAAAATTTTTGCTTTCAAATCTCATGTGCTAGCTGGAAGGAAATTTGCAAAGACACTCCTTTTATAAAGTATCCCTTACAATTTGGGAATGTTTGCCTTTTAAATTGACTGTAGAAAGTAAGTTTATATAAAAGTTATTAAAAGTTCCACTTGGCATAAAGAGTTAAATATGTTTAATGTGTATAACATATTTTTCAGATTCACAAAGTATCTTAAGAATGTATTTGCTTTTCATAATTTTTTAACCCACAAGAATTTAATTTAGATTAATACTAGGGTATTAAGTGCCATATAAGTATAGATAAATGGCAGGTCACATTTGGCTCTCCCACTGAAATTATAACAGTGAGAATTATAAAACATTAGTTATAATCCTATCTGTCAACAGGATTGTTTTGGTATTCCAGCAATTGTGATGTTAAATTCATAGGACAAAAGGGAGTATTTTATAAGAAGTATGATTTGACAATTAAACTTGAATAAAACACTTCTTTTTTGAGGAATAATTGACATACAACATTATATTAGTTTCAGGTGTACAACATTAATGTGTGAATATTTGTATATATTCTGAAA
This sequence comes from Delphinapterus leucas, assembly GCF_059928025.1. Lineage (NCBI taxonomy): Eukaryota > Metazoa > Chordata > Mammalia > Artiodactyla > Monodontidae > Delphinapterus > Delphinapterus leucas. The sequence goes on from NC_143139.1 coordinate 62,023,256, forward strand.
TGATACCCACAGTAAATCTAGTTAACATGCATCACCATACATTGTTATAAATTTTTTTCTTGTGATGAGAACCTTTAAGACTTACTTTCTTAGAAACTTTCAAATGTGCAGTACAATACTTTAACTATAGTCACCATGCTAAAAATGTATCCTGTCTATCATACCATAGAAAATGACCTCTTCAGTCGGTTAACATTCATTAATATATAGTTGGTATATAGTGGAATCAAATCTTAAGTAAAAAAATACATATTTCAGGTATTAGACTTTGAAACTTTGATTTCTATGTTTGTTTTATATCTACATCTATTTTTATTGCTTTTTTAATATGAATGTCCAGTATTTTTTAAAATGTCCAAAACAACAAATATTTATGTATATATACACACTTGTGTATGTATGTAATAGATTATTAAAATAGCATTTTCAAAATTTGTAGCTGATAAAATATTTTTACCCCAAAAGAAATAGGATTATTAAATTACTCTGCTATAGATGTTATTGAAATGAACTCTACCATTACTGAGGACACTAGTTTTAGATATTTTAAACCATTGGTAAGTTTTGAAGTAAAGTCTGTTTTTCAATGTCTTTTGTTACTGTATGCAGGGTATCTCATTAAGTAGGTGCATATGGGCTGAGTAGGAAAACTTTGCTGACTCGGCCATTTTTTTACTTCTTGTGTATTTTTTCTGTGTAGTGTGCCATTTTGTTGAATGGTGAAAAAGTTATGGTAGCCTTCAGTCATTTTTGTAGGATGCCATTTATTTACATCATGAGAAAATGAGGTCTTTATAAAATTATACCTTAGGTTTATTTATAGGTACCATTTCATACCTACAGTGCAAATTCTCAGAGCTGTGTAGAGCTGAGGCCATTATCAAGACTTAGAGGCAAAAGAAAAATCATTGTACTTCACAAGTACAGTATATTTATATTTACAATGTACAAAACCTGTAACTGTAACTTTGAACCTCTTAGAATTTGTCAAATTCTTAAAATGAAATTTAGTCTCATTTTTCCAAGTTGCTTTCTAATCTATATACATCTTGAGGTCATCAGTATTTTTTTCTAAATAAGAGGTTAAATTAAATATTATAATATCTCTTTTTTAAGATAAGTTTTGGAGTTCAAGAAATCTAATTGCATTTCTCAAAAGGAAATAATGAGATTTTCTTTTCTTTACACATCTGGGCAATTGCATCTAGAGGAATAGCAGAAATTATGACCTTTAGTTTTCCTGCACATTTTTCAGTCATGATATAGAAATTTATAAGCACCTTATCAAAGAAACTGAAATCATTTCTCATTCAGGGTCATATAGTAACAAAGCAAGTTACCAATGAATAAGTCTAAATTCTCAATTTTTCTCTTGGACAAAAATCGTGGATAGAATCCTAGACTAGAGTTCCGCGTATCTGATTTCAATCTAAACTATGCTATTTATTCCCTCTTAACATTTATAAGCCTCAACTTTCTTATCTGTCAAAAGGGAGGTACAATTCCCACCACACCAGATTTTGATGAATATTAAATGGGATATGCATGAAGCACATTCCATCTGGGAAGCAAATTATACACCTCATATTGACAGCAGAAATCCTATAGAATATGGCTTTCGGGAAACTGCCTGTAATGTTTATTATAAGGGAGCACTGTGGTAAACAGAGTAAAACAACTGTGTTTCGCAGCTTGCTGAAAATTAAACATATGTCTGTGCGTGAGTGTGTGCATATGTGTATATGAAGGGAATTATTGAACATCTCTGATTTTTTTTAGGCTTCTTTTTCATTGTAGTAAAAACACATAACATGGAATCTACTCTCTTAAATTTTTAAGTGTGCAGTACAGTATTAACTATATGCACATTGTTGTACAGCAGATCTCTAGAACTTTCTCATCTTAAATGACTGAAACTCTAAGCTCATTGAACAGTGACTTCCCATTTCCCTCCCCACCAGCCTCTGTCAAGCACCATCCCATTTCCTGCTTCTGTGAGTTTGACTACCTTAGGTACCTCATATAAGGGGAATCATACAGTGTTTGTCCTTCTGTGACTGGTTTATTTCATTTAGCATAATGTCCTCAAGGTTAATACATGTTATAGCATATGACAAGATTTCCTTCCTTTTTAAGGATGAATGATATTCCATTACCTGTATATATAACATTGTCTTTATTCATTCATCCATCAGTGAACATCTAGATTGTTTCAACCTCTTGGCTATTGTGAGTAATACTGTAATAAACATGGCAGTGTAAATATCTCTTTGAGAGCTGTTTTCAGTTATCTTTTAAAATAAATACCCAGAAGTGGGATTAATGGGTCATGTGGTAGTTCTATTTTTAATTTTTTAAAGAACCTCCATGCTGATTTCCATACTGATTGTACCATTTTGTATTACCACAAAGAGTACACAAAGGTTCCAATTTCTGCATGTCCTTATCAACATTAATTAGTTTCTGTTTTTATTCCCCGCAGTGGCCATCCTAAGAGATATGAGATGATAACTCATTGTGGTTTTGATTTGTATTTTCCTGATGATTAGTGATGTTGAGCATCTTTTCATTTACATGTTTGGCCATTTGTATGTCTTCTTTGGAGAAATACCTATTCAAGTTCTTTGCCACTTTTTAATAGGGTTATTTATTTGCTATTGATTTGTAGGTATTCCTTACATGCTTTGGATATTAAAGCCCTTAGCAGATACAGGGTTTACAAATATTTTGTCGCATTTCATAGGTTTCTTTTATACTCTGTTGATTGTTTCCTTTGCCGTGCAGAAGCTTTTTAGTTTAACATAGTCCCAATTGTCTAGTTTTGCTTTAATTGCTTGTGCTTTTGGTATCTAGCCAATAAATCATTGCAATGTTATGTTCAGACTAATCTTATGAAGCTTTTCTTTTATGTTTTATTCTAGGAGTTTTATAGTTTTAGGTTTAAATCATTTATCCATTGTGAGTTGACTTTTGTGTATGGTATAACATAAGGGTTCACTTTCATTCCCATGCATGTGAATATCCAGTTTTCCCATTACCATATGTTGAAGAGACTGTCCTTTCCCCACTGTGTAGTCTTGGCACCCTCGTCAAAGGTCATTTGACCAAATATACATGGGTATATTTCTGGGCTTTCTACTCTGTTTCACCAGTTTATATGCCAGTACCACACTCTTTTGATTACTACAGCTTTGTAATATGTTTTGATGTCAGAGGGTATGAGACTTCCAGCTTTGTTCTTTTGTCTAAAGGATGTTTTGACTATTCAGGGTCCTATGTGGTTCTGTATTAATTTTAGATATTTTTTTCTATTTCTCCAAAAATGCCATTGAGATTTTGATAGGGATTGCGTTGACTCTGTAGATCACCTTGGAAATTTTAACAATATTAAGTCTTCCAATACCTGAACATGGAATGTCTTTCCGTTTATATGTCATCTTTAATTTCTTTCATCAGTGTTTTTTAGTTTTCAAAAGTGTATGTTCTTTTGCCTCCTTGGTTAAGTTTATTCCCAAGTATTTTATTCTTTTTGGTAGTCTGTTCCTGAGTATTTTATTCTTTTTAGTGCTGCTGTGTATGGGATTGTTTTCTTAATTTGATTTTCATAATATTTGTTATTAGCATATAAATGTGCAACTGATTACTATATGTTGATTATGCATCCTACAGCTTTACAGAATTTGTTTTTTCATTAAAAGAGTCTGTGTGTATGTGAATCTTTTTTTCTACATTTGAGATCATGTCATTTGCAAACAGAGATAATTTGACTTCTTCATTTCTAATTTGGATACCAATTTTTTCTTTTTCTTACCTAATTGCTCTGGCTGGGACATCCAGACTATGTTGAATAGAGATGAGAGTGGGTATCTGTGACTTGTTCCCGATTTTAGAGGAAAAGTTCTCAGTTTTTCACCACCGAGCATGAGCTGTGGGTTTTCATATATGGCCTTTATTTTGTTGAGGCAATTTCTTTCTAGTCCTAGTTTGTTGAGTTTTTTTTATCGTGAAAGGTGTTGAATTTTGTCAAACACTTTTTCTGCTTCTCATAAGATGATCATGTGATTTCTATTATTTGTTCTGTTAATATGGTATATTACATTGATTGATTTCCATTGTTGAACCATCTTTGCCTCCTAGGGGTAAATTCCACTGGTTCAGGGTGTCTGATTCTTACAATGTGCTGTTGAATTTGGTTTGCTAGTATTTTTTTGGAGGATTTTTGCAAGTATATTCATCAGGTATATTGGCCTGTAGCTTTCTTTTCTTATAGTATCTTTGCTTGGCTTTGGTATCAGGTTAATTCTGTCCTCATAAAATGAATCTGGAACTGCTCCCTTCTCTTCAGTTTTTGGAAAGAGTTTGAGAAGAATTCGTATTAATTCTTCCTTAAATGTTTGGTAAAATTGACCAGTGAAGCCATTTGGTCTTGGATTTTTCTTTGATGAAAGGTTTTTGATTACTGACTCAGTCTTACTAGTTGTAAGTCTGTTCAGATTTCCCATTTCTTCTAGGTTATTCAGTTTTTTAGCATGTAGTTCAGAGTATTCTTGTATAATTCTTTTTATTTCTGTGGCATCAGATATATATAATATCTCCTTGTTCATTTATGATTTTGTTTACTTGTATCTTCCCTTTTTGTCCAGTTAGTCAGGGTAAAGATTTGTTAATTCTATTATCTTAAAAAAAATCAACTCCTAGTTTTGTTGGTTTTTCTATTCGCTGTTTTGTTTATTTCTGCTCTAATATTATTATTTCCTTTCTTCTGCTAACTTTGGACTTAATGTATTCTTCTTTTTCTATTTCCTTGAGGTGAAAAATTAGGTTGTTTATTTGAGATCTCTCCTCTTAAATGTAGGCATTTACCACTCTAAACTATCCAATTTGTGGATTTTTTTTTGCTGCATATCATAAATTTTGGTATTTTGTGTTTTCCTTTGTCTCAATATATTTTCTAATTTCCCTTTTGGTTTCTTTTTTGGTCCATTGGTTGTTCAAGAGCGTGCTATTTCATTTCAACAAATTTGTGAATTTTCCAGTTTTCCTTCTATAATTGATTTCTAGTTTCACTCCAATGTAGTCAGAAAAGATATTTGGTATAATTTTAATCTTCTTAAATCTGTAAGACTGGTTTGTGATCTAACACATCATTTATCCTGGAGAATATTTCCTGTGCACTTTAGAAGAATTTGTATTTATAATTTTTGTATCTTCCTTACAAATTGACTCTTTTAAAAAATATTTATTTATTTATGGCTGCATTGGGTCTTTGTTGCTGCGCATGGGCTTTCTCTAGTTGTGATAAGCGGGGGCTACCCTTTGTTGCAGTGCACGGGCTTCTCATTGTGGTGGCTTCTCTTTGTTGTGGAGCATGGGCTCTAGGCACACAGGCTTCAGTAGTTGTGGCACGCAGGCTCAGTAGTTGTGGCTTGCAGGCTCTAGAGCTCAGGCTCAGTAGTTGTGGCGCATGGGCTTAGTTGCTCTGCAGAATGTGGGATCTTCCTGGCCCAGGGCTCTAACCCATGTCCCCTGCACTGGCAGGAGGATTCTTAACCACTGTGCCAGCAGGGAAGTCCCTAACTTGACTCTTTTATTATTTTATAATGCTCTTCTTTGTTTTGTGTCAGTTTTTAAATTTAAAGTTTATTTTGCCTTATATAAGTGGACTACCCCTGCTTTCTTTTGATTACCATTTGCATAGATTATGTTTTTCCTTCTTTCCCTTTTAGCCTATGTGTGTTCTTAAATCTGCAGTGGGTCTCTTGTAGAGAGCAAATAATTAGATTTAAAAACATCAGTTTAGTCATTCTATGTCTTTTGACTGGAAAGTTTATACATTTAAAGTAATTAATGATAGTTACGGATTTGCTATTGCCATTTTTGAATAGATTTCTGCCCAGTAGTTGTTTTGTCCATTTTATCTTCTCCTGCTGTCTTCTTCCTTTTTGGTTTGTTGATTTTCTTTTAAAGTGATATGCTTTGATTCTATTCTCTTTTTCTTTTGTGTATCTCCTATAAATATTTTCTTTGCAGTTTCCATGGGGCTTACGTAAAACATAGTTATGACAATCTTTTTTAAACTTTAACAACTTAACTTCAATCACATACTAAACTCTGTTGTTTTACTTCTTACCCCACCTATACTGGTTATTGATGTCACAAATTATATCTTTATGTATTATTTATTAACATAATTTTATTATTGTAGTTACCTTTTATACTTTTGTCTTTTAACTTCTATATGAGAGTTAAAAGTTATTTATGCACCACTGTTATAGTGTTACAGAATTCTGTATTTGTGAGCCCAGAAATGTGGTCTGAACCTGATTTAGAGATAAATTTGTTTTTTTGTTTTTGTTTTTGGTAATAGAGAGGATCATGGTCCACATCCAGATCCAGTGGATCCACTCTAACTTGGAGAACAAGGGACAGTCATTTAACGTCTCTAAAACCCTAATCTCCCATTTGCAAAATTTGGATACTAGTTGAATATTCATCAGTTACTTTTGTAAGTCCATTGTAAGGGTGTAAAACATGAAACTAATCTTATTGTATGTCATGACTATAGGATATATTCTGAACACATGGATTTTTACCCCAGCCTAATTGATCCAATTGGCTCATTTTGACAGTAGCTACTTTGCCCTGTGTTAGCATAATAAAGAAATTTGAGTTTACTGCAAATTCTGAGTAATTAAAATTTTAAAATTTCCTTTTTATATTTGTCTTAATTCCCTCACATATGTGAATGTGTCCATATCCATTTCAGATATTAGAAATCCTATAATTCAATCATTTAGGTAGATATTTTATGCTTAAATTAGTGCTGGTTGTAAGTAAGAAACATGGGTGTAAGGACATGAAGCATTGAATGGAGAGTAAAGAGAGTAGCTTTAGTTGTTGATCTTTTTAAAATCAGTAATCCTTATTATGCATCCTTTATATTGAAATTAAGATGTTACATTAAAGGGCTTCCCTGGTGGCACAGTGGTTGAGAGTCCGCCTGCCGATGCAGGGGACACGGGTTCATGCCCCGGTCCGGGAAGATCCCACATACCACGGAGCGGTTGGGCCCGTGAGCCATGGCCGCTGAGCCTGCGCGTCCGGAGCCTGTGCTCCGCAACGGGAGAGTCCACAACAGTGAGAGGCCCGCGTACCGCAAAAAAAAAAAAAAAAAAAAAAGATGTTACATTAAAGATCTGAAATGCTGAAAGTCATGTTAGCCCATGAACAGCCATTTTTGGAAAGTGCTCTGTAAGAATGTAGCAATTTACATAGCACATTTTTAAGCCACGCAGAGCAGTTCATGACCATTATCTGATTCATGGGAGGTAAAATCTCAAAGTCTATTAATTAAAGGAAAAGAGGCTTTTCTGATTCAGGAGAGCCAACCCTAACCAGATCTGGAAACCACTGCACTGCTCAGGCTTTCTGTGGGCAAGAAATTCAAGAATAAAACACTTGGAAGAACTGTGATTTTCACTCTGTGCCAACAATTGCCGTAAACCATGTGCTCTGTGTGTTTAAATGGAACTGAAACTCAATTTTCTGCTGGACAAATGTTTGCACTGAAAAAAGCACTGGTGGAGCTCACAAACAACCCTTTCAACATGATGCACATTTTTGTTTATTCTCTTGTTTTATTGTGAAAGTGGGATTTCTATACAAAATGAAAGACATGAAAATGACTCCAGTTGTGTATGTTACTATTTTTCTACACTGCGAACTGGGCTGTGACTGACATACTTCATTTGATAGGAATGATAAACACCCTTTGTTGAGGAAAAAGGGGGTTTAAGACTTCCTGTAATTAATATACTTGTATCCTTTCAAGCAAAGGACATGCTGTGTATTTCTATGTTAAAGTACCAGGTAGTGTAAAAACTGTTGTTGATGTGGTATGTGGTAGCTGAATCCTTTTGTTTAAACCTTTGCTTCTATAAAGCATTATACTGGTAATGCTGTTTAGCAATAACTTTTGATTACTAAAGGGCAGTGAGACTTTTTTTCATGGGCAGTATTCATATTACACATAAATTGCACAAATGGAAAATATGAAAAATATTCTGCTATAGTCTGGGAGAAATTTTGTTAAATAATGTTATTATATGGGTCGTTGAGTTCTTTTAGAGTCTTTTGAAGAGCGTCCAGGCTGTTTCCATGCTTTGTTTATATGGGGAAATGGTTTAAATAAAAAAATCTGAACTATTCTTGAATTAAGCCAAATATTTATCTTATGGCATTATTGATAGAAATTTTGTCATGTTCCTTGGAAATCATGCAATGTTTACGGGGATAGCAATTTTCTAGCCAAAACCTTACTCATGAAGTTCAGCTCTCCGACTTCTCAAACAATTGCTCTTTTTCTCCTTCTTTGCCATGCATATTTGGCATAAGCCTCAATGAATCTAAGTCCAGATGAATGTGTGCAGAGTTTCTTTCTGTTTCTAACTCTGTATAGGGGTACAGCTGTAGCTTTTGTGTGACAGGCTTTAGTGATTTTAAATAGTTCTTCTGCGTTTCAGAATCTTAGTGTTTTTCTAGTTTGTGATTAACTCTCTGTAAAAAACATAAGCTGTTTCATATATTTATTGTTCTTCATTCTTCAACAAATATTTGATTGTCTGTCTACTATGTGCCAAACACTGAGTGGGTTACTAGGATGTGACAATGGCATGGTCTCTGCCCTCTTGGGAGATTGCGTGATCTACCAAAACATTTCCTCTCAGTCCCCTTTCCTTTCAAATCAAACCCTGCCTCTAACTGAAGTGCCCATCAATACAGTAAACACCGTATGCATTAACCTTTCACTTTTGCAGAATCGCACCACTTAATTGTGACACTTAATGCTACTGAAAAGTATTGAACATATTTGGCTGCATAGGATGGTGATGTGTGAGGGGTTATGAGATGTTCCTTGAGGAGCCGGCAGGCTTCAGAGGCCCCGTGGAGCCGTTGAGCAGATATTGAGCAAGTCGCACTGTGTGCCCAGCAGTCTGTCCGCTGTTGGGAGGTCAGTGATAAACCAAATAGAGATTATCTTTTTCCACTTAATGTACATACATTTCAAAACTTAAATTACGACAGATACTGTGAAGGTTTTGAATCTTCTGGCTTATGTATCTTCTCCCTGCAGGAAATCCAGGTGCAAAGCCAAATTTTAATTCCTTGGATGCTTAATGATCATAGAAATAGAGGATTAATGGGCAGATCCTGATCACTAGCCAGCTGGTGCCCTTTCTGTGTCTTCATGCAGATTTAGGGGCTTATCTTCTTGGCAATTCTGACATTTGGTACATTTGTATCTATTACGACAGTTCCTATGATATTTTTTCATATCTACCTTCTGCAGCTTATACAGTAAATGCTTTCAATATAGTGAAGAGCCTTTATCATGTTAAATTCCCAATGTTTGGTCCCTCATATATACATGATTTTAAGTAGTGAATACATTTATCCATTCATTTATTCTTTGAATATGAGAGTACATTTGAGTCTCTGTCTCTTAAGTTTTTCTATTCATTATTTTTAAATATACCAAATAAATTATTACTTTTCTGTATCCATCAAATGTAGATAATAAACACACACACATATATGTATATTTATGTATCTCATTAGCTTATTGTGTAACCAAATGAGATTGTGTATAACATATTTTAAATTATTCCAGGCATTCATGTAAGATCTCAAGAAATGTTAGATATTATTGACACTAAATAATACCACATTCTAAATCTAATATAGAAAAATAAAGGCACATTTATCTTAAAATTGCTTCTTTCATCTGTAATCCAGGCTGAGACCACATATGTGGGTACTTATGTATTTGTCTGCAGTCCTGTTATTTGGTTCTACCTTATCCAATTTTATTTTTGAGTGCAGACATTCAAAAAATTCATGGTACCTGCAAATAAATTAACTCAAAGTTCTGGCAGGAATTTTAAAATTATCTTTTCTGATATGATCATATTATGAACGTATAACAGTAACTACAGAAAAATTAAAAATATATTTAGACTGCTTTGGGGGAGAATCAAGATACTGAGCATTAAATAATGTTTGCAGTAAATTCTTTCTGTCCATACTAGAGGATTCAGCAATACACCGCGTTTACCACCAGAAGGTGCTACAGGGAAATGAAACCAGCTCTATGGATGCTTTGCACTGGTTTTTTTTCCATTTGCTTGGTGATGTTCTTTCTCTCTAAATAATTTCCTCCGTTCAGTGACAGGTTTTCATATGGCTTCAATATTATATCTACAAAGTTTCAGGGATTTGTCCATGTGCAAAAACAAAAGCAGATTTTTAATCTGTTTATTCACCAATAAATAACTAGAAAAGGTTTTAGAAAAAAAAATTGCATGAATTGTTTGAGAACATAACAGTCATGTAATTGAAGATAAATATTTTATGCTTCTGTGTAAAGATTCATCTTTTCAGTCAAGCTTATAAGTAAACCATGTGTTCTAATTTCAGATCTTTCAAAGGTCAATTTACACTCACTTCAAAATAAGATAGAATTGAAAATGGCATTTTTAAAATAAATTTATTATTTATTTATGGCTGTGTTGGGTTTTCGTTGCTGAGTGTGGGCTTTCTCTAGTTGCGGCGAGCAGAGGCTACTCTTCATTGAAGTGTGCGGGATTCTCGTTGCGGTGGCTTCTCTTGTTGTGGAGCACGGGCTCTAGGCACACGGGCTTCAGTAGTTGTGGCACGTGGGCTCAGTAGTTGTGGCTCGCGGGCTCTAGAGTACAGGCTCAGGAGTTGTGGCGCACGGGCTCAGTTGCTCCGTGGCATGTGGGATCTTTCCGGACCCGTGTCCCCTGCATTGGCAGGTGGATTCTTAACCACTGTGCCACCAGGGAAGCCCAAGAATGGTATTGTTGAATGCATAATTCTAAAGTACATTTTCTAATCTTGTAAGTAAATTCATTAACTGTAAAGACTTCACTGACTTCCAAGTTTCCTAGATATAAAGTAGTACCAGGTATCCACGTGTATTTTATTCAGATAGCTTATTTCAAGATAGTTTAAGCATCTAGGAGATGCTGGCATTAAGAAAAAAATTCCATCGAGGATTTCCCTTTTCTTTCCCATTAGGAACTAAAACATGCTCCTCAGATTCCTAAATCCAGTGCTTATTTTCATTACTTCTATAAAGGCATAGAAAGAGGATAAAATAGTAAAAGGACAATAATATTATACTAGGAACTGTTTCTGTCTTTCAGTGCTAAAAGTCCTCCAGCTATATAGATACTTTCTAAAGTCCTTTTGTAATATTAATGTAACTGATGAAAATTTATTCATTCATCATTTTAGCAAGAAAAACTATGCAATTTCCCTGAATATTCTTAGGATATTTGCCATCTACGTTTTCATTTAACGTGTTTAGAAAAACAAAAACAAAAAAACTTGCATCTGTAAGCCAGATAATTTCTCCAGGTTTTTAAAAAAATTTCATGGGTTCAGTAGAAATATGGCAGTCTTAAGCACAATGCTGCCAACTGGTAAAATGGGGCTAAAATCAGAGAAAGGAGAAGCTGCAGAGAGCTTGCCTACAAAAACGTACAAAATATGAAAACAAAAACATGTCAACTCTCCTATCCTCATATACCCTATTGTATTAGTTTCCTATTGCTGCTCTAACAAATTACCACAAACTGATGGCTTAAAACCCTAAAGTATTTTATCTTACAGTTCTGGAGGTCAGAAGTCCAAAATGGGTCTCACTGGGATAAAATTAAGAATGCAAGGCTGCATTCTTTGTGGAGGCTCTGGAGAGAATTTTCCTGGCCTTTTACACCTTCTAGAAACTGTCCCCCTTCCTTGGTTTGTGTTTTCCTTCTATCTTCAAAGCCAGCAATGGCTGATGGAGTCTTTCCTTTCCTACTTTGCTCTGACTGTGACTCTTCTGCTGCATCTTCCACATTTAAAAGACCCTGTGCTTACACTGGGCCCTGCCAAATAATCCAGAATAATTTCTTTATTTCAGGGTCAACTGATTAACAGTCTTAATTACCCCTTCCCTTGTAATATAACATATTCAGAGTTTCCAGGGATTAGAATGTGAACATCTTTGGGGAGGGGGGGGGTCATTTTTCTGCCTACCACATCTATCTTCTGTGCATTTTTTACTGAATTGAAATACTATGTGTATAATTTAGCGTTTTCTCGCATCAGCAGTTTTTAGCATACGTCCTTTCACAGCCACACAATACTACGATGAAAGAATTTACTATACTCACCTAATGTTGGCAGTTTCACTTACTCAAAAAATATTTATTGTGTTCCAATTATGTTAGAGGTATTCTGCGAAGAAATGAGGCTTTAGTCATAAATAAGACAAAGCTTCTGCCTTTCAGGAACTTATGGGAAAATGGAAAAGAAAGGAAAGTAAGGGATTAACCAAAGAATTAGTTCATTAAAATTGTGACTTGGGCATGAAAATGAAAAAACAGGGTGCCATAAAAATGGGAAGAATATTCTTAGGCATACTTTCCCTGATAAAGTGACATTTAAGTTGACTGGAACGCTGGAAGGATTTATACATGTTAGGAAGTGAGGAGGAGTGTTTGAGGCAAAAGGAAGAGCATGGGTAAAGACCCCACGTCAGGAAGCTACTTAGCAAATTGGAGGAATCTGAAGAAGTCAGAGAAATCTCCTCCTTGGTGAGGTGAGGAGGAGAATGGCTTAAGATAAAAGTGGAGAGGTGGGCAGGGTCCAGATCATGCAAGATGTCACACTGCCAGGGTGAGCATATTGGGCTTTGTGTTAAAGACAAAGGAAAGGTATTGAACCCTTTTAATCAAAGGAGAAATACAATAAGATTGCATTCAAAATGATCCCCCTGGCTGCAGCCATTCATGAATGAAGGGAACAGAGATGGAACTGGAGAAGGGAGGCTGTGTTGAGAAATGTCCACAAGTTGATGATGAAGTGAATAGTGAGGGTGGCAGGAGCCATGGGGAGGTTGTCTCCGTTCATAAGAACAAGTATAGGCAGAGAAAGAGCAGTTGTAGTAGGAAGATTGAGTTCAGCCTTGGGTATATTGAGTTTGAGAGACCTTTGAGTCATCAACGTGGGGTTTCAAGAGGGGAGTTTAATAATTTTTTCAAGGTCTGAGAGTTCACTCTGGGCTGGAGCTGTATCTGTGGGCATCTTTAGTCTGTATAAAGCAACAGTAAACATGGGACTGAAGTAAAGAGGAGGGGAAAAGGGAGCCATTTCCTATTTCAGCTCTTAAGAGGAACAGTTAAAATATTGCATAAATCTTTGACCTTTTTTTTTTTTTCTGGTATCATTTAGAAGTACCATTACCAAGTTTAGGTATAAATATTTTAATACTGAAATGAAACTTACATGGCACATAGGCAGACAAAACTAGGGAAGGGCTTTCCAGGGAGAGAGAACAGCGTGAGCAAGGGCCAGGAGGCATGAAGATATGTGTTGTTCAGCAGTGTCAGTATGAGGAACGGGGTAAGAAATAATGCTGAAATATTAAGCAAGGGCCAGGTCGTAATGGGTTTTCTTTGTCATGGCAAGAAGAATTTGATTTATTTATACATGACTCATGTTTGTTTATTACTTACAACGAAGCTGAGACTGTTGTAAGAATTTTACCCTTATTAAATCAACAAGTCTATGAAGTAATCACTGTCCTTAGTCTTACTTTTTATTTTAGACAAGTAAGGCACTGAAACGGTAAGTAACTTGCCCTAGTTATACAGCTAGGGAGTTGTGCTGGAACTCGAGTCCAGACAGTCTATATTACACAGCGGGATAAATGCTGTTGCTCGGCGTCCTTCTAATTATTCCTTTTGTGGGAAGCCACTCCCCTATTCATTCCATCAATCGTCTGCGTTCCCACTGGCTATCAGAGTAGGCAAGAAACCCAAACTGGCCTCATCAGTATCTTTCCTTAGGATTAAAAGTGGGAATAAAAGGGTACAAATCCTTATTCCTCTGGGAGCATAGCTGGTGGAATGTACGCTCCAGATTGCAGGTGACTATGATTCCAGCCTCGTGGGCATCGTCAGTGTAGTTCATAAACCTAACACACCAAGAGAAGCAGAGAAGAGATCTAGTGAGTCTTTTGGAGGTATTCCAATACCTGATTCATTCCAGTCCGTCGGGGGCAAGCATCCCATTTTGGCAGTTTGGTCACAGGAGCCAAGAAATGCCTAAGGTTCTCTGAGTTGGTTACTCTAGCTTGTGATCAAAAGCGTTCTATTGCATTTTAGCACACAGTGGCATGGTTAGATTTGTGTATAGGAAAACACTCACTTGCAACAGTATGGAAAATGCAAGACTAGAGACAGAAAGAATATAGCTTGATTATTTCTGTAACCCAGGTACACATTGCTTAAAAATGGACTAAACCATTACCACTGGGGATAGAGGGGAGACAATGATATAAAACACAGTAACTTAGTCACACCTATTGAATTGTTTTATTAGTTGGGGAAGGATGAGGGAGAGGGAGAAAATATCCAGGTCTCCAGCTTGAGTAGTAAGTTGAATACTGTAGTGGTATCGTTTAAGGCAGTAATAGCTTGAGGACGGAGGAAACAGTGAGTCCAGTTTTGTAAATGATGTCCAGAGCACATTTGTATATGTTTACTTGAAGAGAGCCTTTGGCTTCATATATATATAGGTTTGGAAATCATCAGTATGTTGGTTTTAGAATGTAAGATGTCATTATTGATCCTTGCTAAAACAGTTTTAGCAGCAAGAAAGGCATAGAAGCCTGATTTTATAATTGGAAAGGGAAGGGAAGTCTTCTGCTTAAACATGGAAGATTGAGTTCGCATGTTTATTTTCTCAAATCTCACTAAAACATTAGCAAAGAATAAAAACCTAACAGGAAAGAGATGGGAAAGGATATGAATAAGATCTATGGCATGTTGAAGAGTGAAGTGCAAAGGAAACATGGTTAGTAGAGTACAGAAAGCTGAAATATAACTACCTGAAGAAGGAAGAGCCAACGAGAAATAGAGTTTTGCCTCCAGACCCTGGAGGAATCGGAGATGACAAGAATCACTGAAATGGGGGATGAATGATAGTTGAAATTCCTAATGAACTATTTAGTCTCCCAGATTCCCTCTGCAGCCATGTGACAATTCCTCCTCAATCCTGAAATAAGGCAGGAGGTTTACTCCCTGGTGAAACTGAACAGAAATAGTATCAGACACACTGTTGTATCTGATACAATAATTTCAGACACAGTAGAAGGCCTGAAAACGAGATAAGTAATTGGCAATGTAGATTCCAAATAGAGAAACCATGGAATCCTTCCTTTTACAGAATGCTGCATCCAAGCTTTTAGCTCCCTTAGTGGGAGAATGATAGATTTCTTTCTCAAGAAATGAGAGTGGGGGAAAAAAAATCAGGAAAAATAGCTCAGAAAAAAATGAAAACATTTATAATACATATAGCAAAAGAAAACTTAAAGAGCAATCATTGATAAGCTCAGAGGGGAAAAAAGATACATGAAATAAGAATAGGATGAGATATTTAAAACAGAACATTTAGTGAACAAACAAGATTTTTAGAAATGAAAAAGTATAACTCCAAGAAATTTAAACAAAATAATGTAAGGTTTGGCAGTTAAAAGTGAGGAAGACAGTAACAGCTAAAAAAGACACAAGAGAACCATAATAGGAAAGGAAAGTAAACCAAGAAGTCTAGTATCCTAATTAATATACTCAGTCAATTTTTATTGAGCATCATTATGTACCATCTATTGTTCTAGATGCTGGGCTATTGCAGCGAATAAAATAAAATTCTATGATCGTGAGTTCCAATGAGACAGAATTGAGAAGATATAAGTAAAAAAATTAGGAGTGAAATAATACATAGATAATCTGGCTTGAGTTATTGAGGTTCCAGATTGAAAGTGCCCATTGAATTATATAGTATAATGAATTTTTTAAAAAAAGAAAAAGAAAGGCACATCATGATGAGATTTTGAACAGTCATGATAAAGAGAAAAATGTAAAAGCTTTCAGAAAAGAAGGTAACTTTCAAAAAAGAATAAAGAATTGTGTCCATCTAGAGGGCTGGGATAGGGAGGGTGGGAGGGAGGGAGACGCAAGAGGGAGGAGGTATGGGGATATATGTATATGTATAGCGGATTCACTTTGTTATAAAGCAGAAACTAACACACCATTGTAAAGCAATTATACTCCAATAAAGATGTTAAAAAAAAATGAATAAAGAAGACCGTTCTTGAAAGGGGTGCTAGAAGCCAGAAAAAAAATGGAACAATTCCTGCGGTACTTGAAGGAAAATGATTGCCAACCTAGATTTTGATATTTAGCTAATCTCTGAATAATATGAGGATTAAAACAAAAGAAAGAGAAAGGTATTTGAGCAAATACATGGCATTGAAATTTTTACCACTCACCTCATTTATGGTCCGTCAAATCAAGGGAATAAATCAAGAATGATGATTACGTGAGATTCAGGAATGAAGAGATCTAACCCAGAAGAGAGGTGAACGTAATCCCTAGAAAAATGAAGTTGCAGGCAAGGGTGACACCTGTATACCAGACCTACAGAGCAACCAGTGCTGACTGTTGGAGTATAGGGGAGGGCTCCAGGGGAAGGTCTTTCAGAGGAAATGAAAAGTTAAAATGATGGATTAGCCTACGTGCTCCCCCATAAAGATTCACAGAAGAATTTAGTGGCAGGAACATAGAAAACTATGCAGATATTTTAAAAGAGGCAATTAATTCCAAGGAAGAAAAATTATAATAAAGTAAATGATTTTATGATGCAGTGCATGACCCAGCAGTAAACAAAGTTACTTAGTTACTGTAATATAAACACCAAACAGTGATTTCTATCCAAATTGCGATGAGAGAAAGCTCATTAGGGAGTAAACTCATAGGAGAAAGAAAAATCCTCATCTTCCGTGTAAGAATTCAAGGGATTCTTGAACTTTGAAATAATAGGAAATAGCACGGCTATTGTTTGTACCTTTGAGATAAATTATAGAAAAATTAACTAAGAGTTAAAATGATCGCCTTTCAAGGAGTTGAACTCCATGTTGACACAGAGGACTGCCGTTCTTATTAAAATCTTTCCAGTATTATTTAACTTTAAAAAGAGTTTGCATATAACATTTTGAATATAAAATTATATTTGGATTCTATTAATTAAAAAAGAGGAGGAATGCTTGAGGAAGAGTCTGAAATGTGCAGTTGTCGCTAGAATTAATCTATAAGGGGCAGAATAAAGAGAAGTGAGGATCTATTGCTGCATTTAGCAGCTTTAGCGTGGGAGAGGTTTGAATCGGTTTATAGGATACAGAGAATGAAATAGTAGAGAGGAAGAGTTTGAAAACCAGGTAAAAAAAGATGAGAACCCACAAATGAAATCCCCCAAATAGTAAAGTTTGCATTGGGACCACTGCAGTGGACTGGGGTCCCTGCAAGTTAATATTCTTCTCCCTCATCCCTAGTGCCTTTCCCACCCAAAATTCAATAGCCTACTTTGCAGCTCTTGTGCAGGGGTGATGAAGTAGGGTTGTATCAGTTGATGTGCGTTTACCAAAAAAGGTTATGGCGTTGAAATGGAATGAAGACAGATGAAGAGGAATTTAGGAAAGGAGTTGGACATTAACTGAACCTGAGAAGAATTTGACTGAAAGAGAACATTCATCTACGCAGAGAGATTTGAAGGGAGGCTCTTCTCATTGTTTCTGAAGGTGCCTCCGTGGGTGAGTGGAACCAAGCTACAGGACCTCACCGTTGTGTCTCCGTTGCTTGATTATTTTGGTGACATACTCCTCAAACTGGATAGAATTCAGTCCTTCCTACAGATAATCATTACAAATATGTTTGGCGATTACTGCTGACATTAATGAGAGATTATTGCTGCCATATTTTCATTGCTTCATACGGAATGTATCATCTAATCCTTGTCACAGCTCTACGAGGTAAAAGTTGTTTTCATCCTGTTTTACAAAAAAGAAAAACAAGGGACACAGAGTTCAATTAGCAAACTGTCACCAAGCCAGTGAATGGAGGAGCTGATATTTAAATCTAAGTAGCATGACTCCTGATCACGTGTGGTTAGTTATTATCCTATGTTAGCTCTAGCTACATTGTGGACAGAGGAATAGCAGGTGCACAGGTTGAAAAAAGAGAGGGTATTTGGGGATTGAAAGTAATTAAGCAGAGCCAGAGCATAGGAATTAGGATGCACATATAAAGGGGGCATGTGGGAAACTGGTAGGAAAAAAATCTGTAGACATCGGAGAAACTAGTTCATGAAGAACCTTTTTGTCATATTGAAGACCTCTGGGCTTTAGCCTGATTGCTAGAAGGAGCCATTGAAGGATTTTAAGTAAGAAAATAATGTGATTAGATTTGTTTTAGAAAGGGCCCTCTGACATTATAGAAGATTGTTGGAAAAGTCTGAAGAGGGGATGTAGGGATGAGAGCATTTAAGAAACTGATGTTGATAGAGGTAAAAAGTAGGCACAGAGAAGAGGGGACAAATAGGACAGGCATTAAGGAAGTACATTTAATCAGTCTTAGTGAAAGATTGGAAGAGGGGATGAAGGGTATGATTCCTTTGTTTTTGCCTTGAGTAACTAGGTAGATGAAGCACCATTCACCTATATAAGAAAACCAGGAAGAAGAGCATGGGGGAGATAAGGAAAATATGTCTTCAGTTTGAGATATAGCAATTCTATGTGACCTGGGAAGCTTCTAGATGGAAATGTGCAGTGGTTGGTTGCTTTAATGTGTGTGTGTGTGTGTGTGTGAGTGTGAGTGTGAGAGAGAGAGAGAGAGAGAGAGAGAAATGAATATGAATGAATGGATTAATGGATGTGTAACCTGTCTATTTGAGTCTGGGTTTAACCTGTATAAATCACCTGCACATATTGGACATGGTTGTAACTGTCTCAGGGACATAAGCAAAGTTACAAAACATCACATGGGGGACTTCCCTGGTGACACAGTGGTTAAGAATCCGCCTGCCAATGCAGGGGACATGGGTTCGAGCCCTGGTCCGGGAAGATCCCACATGCTGCAGAGCAACTAAGCCCATGAGTCACAACTACTGAGCCTGCGTGCCACAGTTACTGAATCTCACGCGCCCTAGAGCCCGTGCTGCACAACAAGAGAAGCCACCGCAATGAGAAGCCTGCGCACCACAACGAAGAGTAGCCCCTGCTCGCCACAACTAGAGAAAAGCCCACGCGCAGCAAGAAAGACCCAACTCAGCCAAAACAAACAAACAAAAAAACATCATCTGGGATCATTTGACAGATATAAACTAAATAGTAAAGAGGAATGTGGTTATAATTGGGGGAAAATCACATTTAAATGATAGCTAGAAACAAAGACCACAGAGGAGATAGAAGGGGAGCCAAGTTCTGAGGGAAACCAACAAGTAATGGTTTCATGAAAGCTTGAGTAGTGAGTAGAATTTCAAGGAGAGAGTGATCAAATTTTACTGAAAGGCCACTAGACCTTTTGGCACTTAGCAAGCCATTACTGACTTGGTTTAGATTAGATTCATTGAGGAAGTTGGGTTAAGAGCTTGTTTTCAGTTTATAGATAAAAGAGAGGTGAGGAAATAAACCCAATTTGTGTAGACTAGACATTTCCCAAAGCTAGGAGATAACGTGAGGAAAAAATAGGGTCAAAAGATTTTTTTTAAGATGAGAGAGACTCAAGGGAAAGAGTCAGAAAAGAGAGATGAATTTGAAGATTCTGAGCAAAAAAGGAATCGTGGAGGAACATTTCAATGGGAAAAGATAGCGTCCAGTGTACAAAAGGGGCCATTTGACTTAGAAAACAGTTGAGATATCTTTGTTCACTAATGCTGTAAGGATGAAAGTAGGAACGTGATGGAGAAGGTCTAGCAATCTGTCAACTTGATAGACTCTACTTTTTTACATCCTATCCTGTGTTCCATGAACCAGTCGTTTATCCTTTCTTGGATTCCCGTTGTATTTGTGGTCTTTTCATTTGCATACTTAAATTGGTTCTGATATTTAATAACTTAATTGCATACTTAAATTTCCAATGCATGTGGGGAGATTCTCCTCAACTCCAACAAGCAATTCTTAGACACCAGCAGGGTGTCCATGAATTCAACTCAATTCTGACGGTTTACCCAGAGATAGCATCGATTCCACAGGTTTAAGGGTCCAGTTCTACAAGACTGCACCCCCATTTCAGACGTTGCAAGCCCAGGTTGTTATCTTTCCTTCTGAGCTACTGGCTATAAATCAGAGGTTCTCATAACATCCTTCTTGGGTTTAATTAATTTGCTAAAGCAGCTAATAGAACTCAGAGAAATATTTTGCTTACTAGATTACCACCTTATTATAAAAGGATATAACTCAGGAACAGCTAGGTGGAAGAGAGGCATAGGGCATAGTATGGGGAAAGGGCACAGAGCTTCCATGCCTTCTCTAGGTGGGCACTCTCCCGCATCTCCACAGTGTTCACCAGCCCAGAAACTCTCCGAACCTCATCCTTTTGGTTTTATGGAGGCTTCATTATATAAGGCATGATTGGTTAAATCGTTGGCCACTGGTGATTAATTCAACCCCCAGGGTCCTCTCCAGAGGTCAGGGAGTGGGACTGAAAGTTCCAACATTCTAATCACGTGGTTAGCTCCATTGGCAGCCAGCCTCATCCTTAGGTCATCCAAATGACCAAATACATATTCCTTATAAATCACAATATCACAATACTTTTTTATCTTGGAACCAGAGACCATGTCCCTTTGTCCTTCTAATTCCTCAGATTCAATATGTATGCTAGCCATGTGATAATCTTTAACCTTTGGCTGATACCTTGATCTATACATGAGAAATACCTGGCATAAAAAAAACCCTGAGTTTTGAAGCATTGGCTGATGACCTTTATAGAAGTCAGAGTCACAGCAACTAAATTTGAGGTTTTTGATTTGCGTATTTGGATATAATTTTGCAGTCTGAGCAGATGATCTACAACCTGGCCTCAGAGATCTGCCTGCAGTAAATTGTAAGATGTGCCTTCTTTTTTTTTAACCTCCAAAAGTGGAAGGGATGAGTCAGCCCATCTGGGATTTTAAACAGCCAGTTCCAGGGACACTGCACAGCCCAAAGCCATGCCTCCAGCAAATCACTATTAAAAATATTCTCTGCTAGGCAAGACCGCCTAATGTGTCAACCTTGACTGCTTCCTGTAAGTAAAAGGAAATATTTAGAAGTAAAAACAACAGAATTACTATTGAAGGCAATCATAAGGTTACTTCCTTCATTTGCCTTTGAAAATATGGTGTGTGTTTTATTCCCTGATAGCCTTGATGTTTTACATGAACAGTCAGATGTAACTCATTTTACCAAGGACGGATGAAGTTGAATCAATTTTCTCTCTGAAAAAGCTAATAATGTGTAAATTGATATATAAATGTTGGTGGTATATACTGTATGTGCACTGGAATGATAGTATAAGCTTTTTTCTGCACAGATATCAAGAATGTGATATTATTCACATAATTGCAAAGATTTAGACACAACAGGACAAAGAAGATATTTTAAAGAAAAAAAATGAGGAATCATACAAATTTTGACAGGGTCTTTTAATGTCTGATAAGATATGTATTGAAAATTAGTATACTGAACATTGTTTATAATATTAATAATTGGGCACTAGAAAATGATAGTTACCTTTGAATATAAACCCTTTGTTCAGTTATTCTTAAATAGGATTTTAATGTCAGTACCAGTATGTGCAAAATATTAATAATAAATGAATTAACATAAAGGAAAGTGCAGGTCACTGTTCACAGTAGGAGCTCAACAATGGTTAGCTGAATTTGAATGATATAAAGATAAGAGGGAAAACATGTTAAACCCTTCTGTAAACAGCAGATGACCCCTGGCAGGAGTCCCTTCTTTTTCTTAGCTTTATTAAAGACTTTCTTACTATTTAGGGTGATTATTTTTCTTCTTTAAATTTTCCAATATTCCTTTAAATTTTCTGCCCTGTTAGATATTTTATTATTATCATCAGAAATATATATATATTTTAATCTTGGAAAGACAAATTACTTCCTTATATGCAGTTTTACTTTAAAGTAATGGTACATGAAATACCTGTCATTTGAATCTGCTGTTATAACTCCAAACACAGCCTTTCATAAAATGAAGTGCCATGTGCAATAAATGAGTGCATATACCGCTACATAAGCTTAAAAATAAAACAAAATCTTTAAAAAGAGTTACCAAAGTCACAACAACATTTTTTAACACCCTCATTCGTATGTTTAATTGGTATGCCTGTATCCTTCCGATGTCTACACTTCCCATCTGCTACTCAAGGACAGATTCACGGGAAGAGGACTACAACAAGGCGTGAATACTGGAACCTGTGGGTCCTGGGGGGCCACCAATGTCATTACTGTTCTAAAGAAATTAAATTCAAGATGTACTGTGTATTCTCATGGCTCTCAGAGACATTGTCGGTCACCATAAGAATTTTGATGTTTGCCCACGATGGATGAACCCATTGCACGGATTTAGGTAAATGAGTGAAATTGTCAGGCACGGATTTCAGAAGAACAAGATTAGTGTTAATGAGGCCAATTCAAAAGTAGTGCAGTAATATTGAGGTAAGAAGCGATTTGAGCCTAAAATTATGCTACTTTTATTTTTTTCCCTAAAATTTCGTTTGGCCTCCATTTAACTCTGGGAGTGGGTGAAGAAATAAAGATATGGGGAAAAAGAGAAATTCAGTATGATTCTGTGCATCCTTCAGATGAGGAATTCAGTATGATTCTGTGCATCCTTCAGATGAGGAAGGCAGAGGAAAAAAGATGTGTTGAGGTTGATGTTTCTTTGGAGGTACAGGGAGAAATATGTACTGGTCACATGGTATCCGGAATGGAGATGAAGATTTAGGAGTCATTAGGGTGCACCCGGTTTTTGAAGCCTTAGGAGAGATTGAGCTCATCCAAGGAATGCATAGAACAGTGTTTCTTAAAGAGGAGGGAAGAATAGCAGAATCCACTAAGGGTCGTTTGCAAACTCTACGTTCTGCTTCCCAACATCACAGGGGTGGAGAAGGAAGCATGTATACTTTGAAAAAACTCCCAGGTACTTCTTTGATATGCCGTCCTCTCCCAGGGGATGTGGACATTGATACTGTTTTAAAAGTTCTCCAGGAGATTCTGATGTACACCCAGGACTAAGAACCACTAAAGGCAAGTGAAAGGGGAAGAAGGGTGAGCATTCCATCTAGGAGAAACAGAAC
Organism: Delphinapterus leucas; assembly: GCF_059928025.1. NCBI lineage: Eukaryota > Metazoa > Chordata > Mammalia > Artiodactyla > Monodontidae > Delphinapterus > Delphinapterus leucas. The sequence continues at coordinate 62,046,523 of NC_143139.1, forward strand.
TCAAATGAACAAGGCCAGACCTGATTATGTTCTCTAAAGGTGACAAGAACAACTACAGAATATTAGCAACTGTCACAAATTAAAGGATAACTTTATATATGTAACTTCTGTGAAGGACTCATAGCCATTTATCGGGCTCTTCAACTACTAGTATGCCGTCTGCCTTGTAAGAATTCAACAGCCACTGCTTTTCTAGAGATGACCAGTATTTCCAAGTGTTTCGCATTTATTTGGTGACTGAATCTGACCACATTCTAGAAACTTTCAAACATGCTTTCATGTGTTTTTCTAGTTCCCTTTTGAGTGACAGCAAATTTCACCAGCTTTTCCCTTGCTCCCTCTTCTCTCTTTACTCCCCTTGATGTCCCACCCCATCCATCTTAATTTTGGCATCCTTTAAGAATATACGTCCTGTCTCCAACTTATTCTTCCTCATTGGGTTCCTGGATGTTTAACTTTAGCTTCTTTCTGTTTGTTCCATAGTGAATCTCTCAAGATATACAGTCTAGTCCATATCCAGTTGGATTCTGATGGCAAATCAAATATAAATGTGAATTATGGAATTTTTTCTTGGTATTTTAAAATCTCTCCTAATGTCCATCTTGTCATCTCTTTTTACCTCTTTATCTTTTTAATTGATCAGTTGGTAGAGTGAACATGCCAAGTCTTACTGCTTCCTCCTTAATTTTTCTGCACTTCAGTTCCTGTTCTGTAAAATGGAGACAATTGCAATAGCTTCCTCATGGGGCAATTACGAGGCGTATAGAAGGCTTTAGTTGTTATCATTACTTCCTAATGACACCTCCTTTTCTCCCCAAAGTTTATAAATGAGTTTACCAAGATATAATTAATGGAAGCCAGACCCAAAAGTGCACAACAGCACACACATCCACAGAAGCACACAGGCACACGGACATATATCTTGATTTGGATGGTGGTTACACAGGCATATACATTTGCCAAAGTTTTTCAAGCTGTATACTTAAGATGTATACATTTTCTAGATGTAAATCATACCTCAATAAAATTACTGGGCGGAAAAGGTGTAATGAGAAGGAGAGCAGTAGAGCAGTTAAGATTGTGGGTTCTGGAACTGGATTTTGGTTTAAACCCTGGCTCCAGTACTAACTGTTGGTGTGATCTGAGGCAAGAGATTGGCCTCTGTTTCAGTTTTCTCATTAGTTAGATCTGGATAAAAGGACCTATCTCATAGAGTTGTTATGAGGACTAAAGGAAGTAATCTAAAATAGTACTTGGCACATCTTAAATAGCATATATAGGTTAGCTACTGTTTTCTCATATGTTTTCTTAAAATAATGGCGTTACATATTTCTAGGGTATGTGTCTTCTTTGTACATCCCATATCTTTACTTAGGTAGTGTCTTTTTTCATGCAGAGAAAAAGGTTTTATACTTTTTTATTACCTCTGTGTATGTCCAGCATTTAGCCTGATGCTACATTTAATAGGAGCAAAATCAACATTCATTGAACATTCACCAAGGTCATACCAGATCAAAAGACAGTTTTTATTGTAAAAACTGATTAAATTGGGTATTCCTAACTAGTAGTGAAAATTGTATCTGACTGATTTAAACCAAATCTACCCAAAGAATAATTATTCCTTTAGCAGCAAATTTTAAAATGGTATGAAAATAAGTTTGTGAGAAGTAAACGGATTTTCTTTTAACCTCAACTATTCTACTCAACCTTTCAGATCCCAGAAAATTACAGTAATAATAAATTGGAATAATGTCAGATGATGGAAAATTCAAATCCACATGGATAATTGTCTCTTCTAAGTAGAGAGTGGCTATGGTTCTGGAGCTTTAAACATTTAAATCTAAAAGACAAATGTCCTAGTGTTTTAAAATGTTTCACACAGTGACCTTTTTCATTATGCATTTGAATTGTTTAAATCAAATTTTAATATGAAGTACAAAATCTGTTTGATTTAACAGTCATTTGTGTGAATTAAAAGAATGTCATCAGTGCCTTAAAAGAAAACTACAAAGTTTATTTTTTTAATTAAATTGATGGTAACCGTATTATTAACTAACAACATTTTCTATTTGTTCAGTTATACAGTAAAGAGAAAAAAAACATCCCACTTGATTCCCAGTTCTTGGATTAGAACTGATAATTACTATTTATTGCATACCAATTATTTTTCAATTCCTATACTTGGTGGATTTTACAGGTTTTATTAAAACTGTTGCAATGTAATTATTATCCCCCTGTAGACATGAGAAAACTAACAATATAGCACTCAATTTGAAGCTTAAACATGCTTCACTGAATGTGTGGATGTTTTCCTCTTTAATGTGAAGTTTCTAATATGTGGAAAACTGGTACATAGAACCGGAATACTTTAAAAAGTGTGAAAATAACCGTCTAGGAAATGATAAGGTGATATGTAACCAAAAAATGGGCCATTACAGAAGTCAAAAACATATATTATTGGTTGGATGAAATCTGAATTTGCAAAAATAAAAAAGGGGGGGGTGCTTCCCTGGTGGTGCAGTGGTTGAGAGTCCGCTTGCCGATGCAGAGGACGCGGGTTCGTGTCCCGGTCCGGGAGGATCCCACGCGCCGCGCAGCGGCTGGGCCCGTGAGCCATGGCCGCTGAGCCTGCGCGTCCGGAGCCTGTGCTCCTCAATGGGAGAGGCCACAAGGGTGAGAGGCCCGCGTACCGCAAAAAAAAAAAAAGGGGGGGCGGGGGGAATGTTTATGACATATATGGGGTGAAGGGGAGAGTTATTCTTTTACAAATTAATTTTGAAATAGTATGTTAAATAGTTCAGTTTGAAAATAACAATGAAATTAGGACTCATCATACATTAATAAAGGTATATTTCCAATTAAAGGGAGTGTTTTACCCATGGTACTGTGCTGATGAATCCCATTCTGTGGTCAAGACCACATCTAAAGTACCGAATCCATTTCTTGGGGTCATTTTCTAAGAGGATAACTGGAAGGGTAAGAGGTTTTTCATGGTTTCCAGTGAGGATAAGGTGCTCTGATTACCCTGGAAAGGAGAAGCTTGCCAGTAGACTACATGACAGCAGAAGAGGAACAAATGGGTGAATAATACTGGGAGGTGGAAGAGAAGCATCATTTTCTGTTAGCGCTATGCAACCATGGTGTAAGGTGGTTTGCAAGGAAGTTAACTTGCAAATACTGTGACTACTTCAGCAGAAGCCAGGTGACCCCGTGTCAGGGAATGTGATAACCGAGGATTCCTCCTTGGGAGAAAGGGAGTGGAGGACTCCTAAGCAACTTTCTGACCCTTAGCCTTTCAGACCAACAGAAGTGCACAGAAGTTTGCCAGGTAGATTGTATGTTATCAGTTTAGGAGAATCCGATATTAAAAAAAAAAAAATCATTTATGGGGAAAGTAGTTTTTGAAATGTTATTTTTTCCTGGGTATAAAGAATTGGAACTAATATTTCTTGATTTTAGAAATACCAACAACAAAATTTAATTGGCAAAGATAGTAAGAGAAAGAAAAAAATGAGAATAAAAAGGAGAGACAGAGAAAAACAAAATCCTTATAAAGTGTGATACATTTAGCACTTTTTCTTTACCTGCCCCCATCAATTTAGTCATTATTTTCCATTGTTTTACATATACATACAATAATCTGAGGTTTAGGAATTATGTTGTTGTTACAAGCTATTAATTTTTACATTATATATTTGTATTCTATAAACACATTTTAAATTTTTGTGTTGTCAGTTTTTGGGTTTTTTTTTTTTACTATATTTACTACAATTAAGCAACTTTTATTTAACTGGTTTTTATTCTCCCTGCCAGTATTATATGCCATCACTTCCTTATTTAAGATCTCTTAAATTTGACTTACTACTCAGTCACCTAGAGTATGTATTCAAATAGCTTGTGTAATAAATAGGAAGTTTGAATTACTGAAGAAGTCTTTCTGTTGCCTTTACATATGACTAAAAATGTGGCTAAATATAAAATTATTGGTTGGTCATTAAAACTGTAGGCAATGCTCAGTATTTTTTTAGGAATTCAGTTTTGCAGATGGGTATGATAACAAACTGATGTCTTTCTCTTTTCATTAATAACATTATTTTCCCGACTTCATGATTTTTTGACATTAGTTTATCATTGTACCAAAAAAAAAAAATTAAGAAGTGTATGGCTCTTCTTAGGCAGAAGGGTTAAAAAGCCTCTTATTTAGTTAATTTGAATTTGTTAAGAACACACTGAACTTCTTTTGATCTTCATATAGTTTCACCAAGTTTTCTTTCATAATTAGCACTCATTCTTCAGTAAATATTGAGACTTTTATTGCTTATTTTTCTGGTTTCCACATTCAGTATACCTAAAATCTTTTATTAATGATCTGTTCTGCTACCTCTATAAAAATTTTCTTCTGAGGTAAGTTTAGCTCTTTGCTCTTTTTCACTCTTCTTATGAGTTTTTCAAGTTTGACCTCTATGTTACAGTTTTAACCATCATATCAGTTGTGTCCTTAATCCCGCTGGTACAATGTTAATATATATGTAGCCTGTCCTGATTGAACTAATTTGTCTCAGCATATTGCTTTTGCTGGTGGCAGTGTAAATGATACACCATCATTATAAAATTAAGCGTATACCTCTCAAATGACACAGCACTTCACTCCTAGGTATTTATCCTAGGAATCAGAAACACAAGACTTTGAGTTTTGAGTTGAGACAGAAAGCTATAGGAGTAAGTGAGAAACCTCGTGTATTGTGAAAGGACTTCTCTGTTTAACAAGTGGAAGCATATATAAGACACATTATTTTTCCTCAGCCTAATTTCAGGGAGCTTGTAGAATATAGCACTTCTTAAAATTTTATATAGGCTCTTTGCCATACTTAGTTTTTGATTGTGGTGGGTTTTTTTTTTCAGTGTTTTTCATAGTATATTAATTTTAAAAAAAAGAAGTCAGGGGAAGGTGTGTCAGGAAACTAATATAATAATATTTATTTTATGTAAAATTAAAAAATCATAATGGGCTTTTTTGGAAGATATGAACTTAAGAATGTAGTGGTTCTAAAATAGGTCATGAGAATATCCTTGGATACTAAGTAGCTCCATCTTTCTGTGTAAGAGTTGCATTTCAAGGGGTGAACAATAACTGTATTTCTGTGTCTTATTTTGTGCAGTGAGGTGTTAAATAAGTGGGATGAGGAACTCCCTATTTTATTTTAAAAAATTTATAATCTAGGACTAAGGTGTTGCTTTTGGTTAAAAGCTAGTGTTACAGTAATTTTTGCTGATTTTAATATTAATCATTAGACTTTGTCAAATGAGTTAGTAACTAAAACCAACACATTGTTCGTGGTATTACATCATTCATTCTGCATGAAACTGAGGCTGTCTCTTGTCCTCTTATTATCCCAGTAAGAATTTACACCACTTAACCAGGTATTAATCATTGGCTCTTGTGAAAGCTGGGAATGTTTGAGTCAGTTGGATTATTGTGAGAAACAAAAACAGTGATAAAGCAGCAAAAAGCCTTTGATGGAACAAATTGCCTATGAGAAGACTGGGGATAAGCTCAGGAGCCTTGGAAGGTAGAGCTCAGTGAAAGGATACATGCAGAAGAAGCCAGCCACATCTTCAGGTGGAGAGGAAGGAGACTGCAAGGTGTTGTTTCTAGGGGTTATCATCTTCTCTGTAAATTTAGAAGCAAGGCCATCTTCTCAGTAAATATTCCTGGAATAACTTGAGGGTACTGAGAGAAGGAAGAAAGACTGAGAAGTTTTGTTGGTAAAGTTTGGGGTCAACTGTGGAGGAGAATGCAATAAGGAGTCATTCGGGAGAGAATTAAAGGCTTGCTGAGCCATAGAGAGGTCTTGGTGTGGTTACCTGTGTATTCTGAGTCCATTACAGTGGCTTTGCAACCTTTCTGGTAGTCCTTGACAGAGGGGGACAAAGGAAAATAAAATAACTGGGACAACAGTGAACTCTCAAGTGTAGGAGACCAAGGAATTATATGGGAAAATGGAACAGGGGTCAGGAAGGCCTGATACTGAAAACAGACTAGAAATCCGTGTAGCTCCACAAGATTAGCTAAATACTTAAGGTCAAAATATAAGAACATAATTAGGAGGCATTAGTGAAGAGTGGTAACCTGTTGCCCAGTTGGCAAGCTGATAATGACAGCAGTAGAAGAGCAGTCAAGAGAAAATCTATCAGGCTAGTTCTGTCCCATTACTCCTGTTAGTTGAGGGCTACTCTGTGTTGTGTGTTTTGCTTAAATCCAGGTTGGCAAACATTTTCTTACAGGGCTAGATAGTATATATGCCTTAGACAATCTGAAAATGCATTTACCTGAAAACCACAGGTTGTTGCCCAGGGACACTTGTGTGAAATCCCCATTAGAAGTCAAGGTAAAAAAAGTATCAGTATAAACAGTGTTGCAATCCTTGTCAAAACGAACTTCCTAGCCTCCTGGATGTTAAAGAGCTTGTTTTCAATCTACCTACAGGTATCTATGTCTGTATATATGTATGTGTGTGTGTATATAGGTATATGATACTATATACCTAATACTGTTTTAGTCCCTATGAGAAACATATAGAAATTACAGAAATAATCTGTCTTTCAAGAAATGCCAATCTATTTGGAGAAGGAGATGGGAAAAGGAAGACTGGAGGAATGAAAATACTTATAAAATATCATATAGTTGGACAGTGAGTTACTGCTACAAAGGTGACTTAATGACTTTGAGTACAGAATTGCCTGTATACCAAGCAGGAAGATTTCTCTGCCTTTGGACTTGAGGTTTGAGACAGTAGCCAACTGGGAACTCTTTTCTCACGTATAGCATTTCAGCTACTCTCGTGCTTTGGAAAGATGAAATGACTCATTTTTCCAAGATTATTATTTCTATTGCTTAGATCTGCTAAATGTCATAGTCTGAATAGTTATTAAAAGTTGGAAAAATAATTAAATGGACACTTTTCAGACTCAATCACATTTTGACTGGTATGATAATGGTCTCCCAAAATATTTGATGCCTTGAAAGTAGTGTACTGCTGTATTTGATAGAGACTCCTTTTTCTTCTTTTTAAATATTTTCTTGAATTATAAAATAAATTTATGTGGCAATAGATTAAGTCTGTTAATTCTATTTTGGGCAGTTACACCTAAGAAAAATAAAGACCAGTGGATAAATCCTATTTAGTGTTTGACACATTAAAGTGGTCATTTAAAATTGTTAAACCATATTTGGAAAGTAATCAGAAAGCAGCATGTAAAAGAAAACAGGATTATCATTTGTTTCACTTTGATATCATAGAAAAGTATGTTGGAAGGGCCTAGTGCTATCACTTCCTACCTGTAATTTTACAGTAAAATACAATCTGGGATTCTAGATGGAAAATTACGTCATCAGTTGTTCAGTGGCATGATGGTGTCTCTGTAAATCTGCCCGAGCAATTTGGTTACTGCAGTCAATTTGTGTTTTACTTTGCTCGTTGTCAAATTCAAGATTTCTGTTGTTCTAGTTGAGCAAAAATTTTTGTATATCACGATTTCAAGATGGTCGGTAAGATTCATGTTGGCCTTTTAAGTTAAGATACATGTGATGTTAAGCCATCCCACAGTGTTGACAATAAACTTTCAATGACATAAAGTGAAGTGGGAAATATTCTCCCACCCTAATCTTACCCAGGGCTATTGAAAAGAGATGTTCTTCTTTAATGATGACAGGCACGATGAAGGAAAACTTGGTATGAACTACAGTTCTAAAGAGAGTGATTCCAACCAGACTGTACTGATGGGCATCAGATGAACAGAGAAGGAAATATAATTGTAAACGGAAAAGGCGGGACTTTTTGTTTCTAACGATTCTGTTACGTTGAGGGATATTTGAGGATCTGACCACGAAGGATTCAGCCCTGAGACTGGGTTTAACATTTTAAAGCATTTTTAAATATTAAAACTTAGATGAAGTCATAAAAGGTATGTAAGTAACAGATGATAGCGATATGGGAGGGAGCATTAATGTGATGGATGAGAACATCAGTGTACAAGGTTAATAGCTTCAACTGATGGATTGCGTCAAATTATGGGATTAAATTTGAATGTAAATATTGTAAAAACCAGTTTGGACAGTTTTAAGGTAATGGAAACACAGCTTGATGGCAAATGATGCTTTTTAAAAAAGTGAATCTGGGTATTTTTATATGACTATAAGATTAATATGAGCCAGTAGTATGAAGCAGCTGCTAAAAAATAAAAACCTTAGGCACGATAGAAACATGGTAAAGATCAAGAGAAGTCCTAGACAGTGCTCGCTTCGGCAGCACGTATACTAAAAATTGGAATGATACAGAGAAGATTGGCATGGCCCTGAGCAAGGAAGACATGCACATTCGTGTCGTGTTCCATATTTTTACCTCACACCAGTCAGAATGGCTATCGTTAAAATGTCTACAAATAATAAATTCTGGAGAGGGTGTGGAGAAAAAGGAACCCTCCTACACTGTTGGTGGGGATATATTTTGGTGCAGCCACTATGAGAAACAGTATGGAGGTTCCTCAAAAAACTAAAAATAGAGTTGCCATATGATCTAGCAATCCCACTCCTGGACATATATCTGGAGAAAACTCTAATTCAAAAAGACACATGCACCCCAATGTTCATAGCAGCGCTATTTACAATAGCCAAGACGTGGAAGCAACCTAAGTATCCATTGACAGATGAATGGATAAAGAAGGTGTGGTATACATGTACAATGGGATACTACTAAAAGAATGAACTAATTCCATTAAAAAGAATGAACTACCCATCTGCAGCAACATCGATGGACCTAGAGATTATCACACTAAGTGAAATAAGTCAGAAAGAGACAAATATTGTATGATATCACTAATATGTGGAATCTAAAATACGACACAAATGAACTTGTTTACGAAACAAACAGACTCACAGACACAGAAGACAGACTTATGGTTACCAAAAAGGAAAGGGGGTGAGGGAGGGATAAATTAGGAGTTTGTGATTAACAGATATCACTACTATATATAAAGCAGATAAACAATAAGGACCTACTGTATAGCACAGGAAACTATATTCAATGTCCTGTAGTAAACCATAATGGAAGAGAATATGCAAAAGAATATATATCTATATCTATCTACCTATTTATTAATCTATCTATTTATCTAGCTACCTACCTACCTATAGTATAACTGAATCACTTTGCTCTACACCAAAAACTAACACAACATTGTAAATGAATTATACTTCAAAAAAATAAACAGATTAAAAAAAAAATTCCTAGACACTTTGCACACTGTGATGTGCAGGCCGCATCCAGAGGGTTGTGCTGCTGTCTGTGAGCCATGATTTAAGAAGAGTGCTTAATATGACAGAGTGGGTCCAAACGAGGCTGGAGGATGACCAGTTTTCTTCAGATGTTCAAATTGCCGATGGAACAGATGCTGGAATTATTTTCTTTCAAGTAAAAGCTTCAAGAAGCAGACTTGATTCTCCTGGGAAGGCATGGGCAGCCACTGCCAGAGAGATATAATAAAGAGGAATCTTTGGTTCGGTAGAGACTGAAAGGAATAACTTCTATTTTCCTTTTAAAAGTCGAAGATGCCATGATTATGGCATTATTGATGCCATAATAAATAATGCCATGATTCTTGAATATAAATCTAAGACTTGAGAAAGCAAAAAGAAAGACAATCCTGGGTAAGAACTGAGATAGGCTGTGACTGGAGGGTCTCACTCTTGATTAGCTTCTGGGCCTATTTTAAAGCATGTTGTTTGGACCTCGGCTCTCCATTTAAAGCCTGAATTGGACTTAATTGTGATACAGTGTCAAGTGATAAAGGAGCATATCACAAGGGGTATACTGTTAGCCTTAAAAAGGGAAAGTCAGAAATAGCTTCACGTGGATTTTTTTCTCAAATCAAGCAACGCAATGAAGTACAACAAAAAAGGCAGAACGCCGAACTCACAAGAAATGACGGTCTATCCCTTTTGAAGGTTTTCATGAACTATATATAACAGGATTATAGTTTTTTACACTGTAGTTCACTTAGAATTGAAAATGAAGGTGCCTTCGGCTACCTGACTGCCTTTATAATTCTTAGTGATTCCTACAGTCTCATGGCAAATTGTAAGAATTTTCTTTTTCTCCTTCTTGTTTATTTTCAGGGAGATGGGTTCTGTTCTTTAGAGTTTCACAGAGATGTAGTAGATCTTAGTTTGAACAAATTGATCCTCTTATTTCTTCAGAATCTGTTATGTGTATGAAAGTCTAATTTGGTGTGGGTCAGGGCAAAGGAAATATAAGGACACTGGGTAACAAAAGAGACAAAAAAGGATGACTGATGTGTTAACGCCCTTATAAGCCTCTCTGCTTCAAAAATACCAGTCTTGGATAAAGCTATTGTTGAAAGAACACTTTTTTCTCCCTCAAGTCCAATATCCAGACACACACAAGTATACACATACTCTTTTTATAATCTAGAAATGTTATAGGAATCTGGGAATACATTTTGTATTATTAAATGACACATTGTTCAAGTCATGGTTTTGTTTTGTTTTTTTCTTTCACAACCGAGTTTATAGTCAATTGTCCTGTGACATTAACACATTGTAGGTATTCTTAGTTTGTTATTAAAGAAAATATTGGGAATATTAGACATCTTCAGGGAAATTTTTAAAGAGTATTACTAGATGGGTGAACATTTATCCTTTCCAAGAATATAAAATTTGTGACTCATTTTTATCTTTGGTTTTCCACTGTAAAGAATGGGTGTCAGCTTCCTATGTAATTTTGATTTGTTTATCCAGCAGTTTTGTTTGTCTGTGCAGTTTTCTGTGTGCCAATTGTGGTCAATATTTGGTTTCCATAAAAGGTATGAGTTTTCTTTGAGGCTATCTTTCTTGCCATTGCCAAACCCACAACTGATGCACCATTACTTTGACTTTTGTTCTTAATTTAAACTTGGCACAGGTCCTGTCTTTGGTGTAAAACATGAAGCAAACTCCATTTTGACCTGGAATCTGGGGAGGAAACTATTTGCGTGACATTCTCTAAAGAGACATATAGACAGGATGTTTGTGTTGCTCTTATAGGGATAGAACTGCTACCTGAATGTGCCAGTACCCACAAGTTCAGGGTTGGCACTGCTATTAAAAAAAAAAAAAAAATCTAGCCAAGTCCGTTTTTCTCAGTTTATAGGTAAAAGCAGGTAAAGACACATCAAAATGTCTCTGTTTAATGGAATGCAAAGCAATCCATTTAAAAAGGCTGGAACAGAATTTAGATCCAGACTGCCTGAGTTTGAATTCTGACTCTACCACTTATATGCCCAGGCAAGTTATTTAACCTGAGTCTGTTGTCTCAACTGTAAAAATGAGACATCAGAAGTTTCAACCTCATGGAGCTCTTGGAAGGATTAAGGTAAGTGACTTAGAACAGGGATTGACACGGAGTAGCCTCTTCCTTCTTCTCCTCATCTCTCAGAATTGAATATGCAAGTTACATTCCTTTTTGGCAAGAGTATGGGATTTAGGGTCTTCGGAGAGTTACCTTTTGACATTCTGGCCTCATTGTCACCCTGCTCTAACTTACCTAGTCAATGACTTAGTCTTTACTTCTTATCTAGCAAACTGAATGGTAACCCTGTGACCTGAAGGTGCTAATACATCTCTAAGATGTGAACCATTCAGTCATATTTTATGAATAATTTAGGTCTCGTAAGCTCAGTTCATCCATACTTTGGAAATTTTTCAATCTTCTGTAAGAGCTACGTGGGGCTAGAAATTGAAACCACATAAAACAGTAAAAAAGAATTCTGACCAACTTTTACCTGTCAAATAAAGCCATTTATTCATATTTATTGAGTGTCTAGGACCTTCACAGTGGAGAAAACTACTTAATCATTCTCATGAGCTCCCTGCCTTGCACATTGTAGACACCTAATAAAATGGTTTTTTCAATTGAAGTTTATGACCAAGCTTTTCACAGTGAAGATTCCTTTTCAAATATTCTCTAAATCTCTTCTTTTAAAAGTAGATACCCAGTCAGAAGTGGAGAAGTAGCAATTGCTGAGCTTAGCAGTAGCCAAAAGCGAACTTCATCCCTAAGTCTAATGACAGCTTCTTGGATGCAGCTCATGTGTGTTTCTCTTCTCTCTCTTTTTAAAGACAATCCCTAGGTTTGGATCTACTGCTGATTTTGTAGTTTTTACTGGTTAGGTCATATTGAGAATGATGATAGCATTAAAAATGAAATGTTGTATTCTTTTTTAATCCTTTGCCCCAGATTAGTTGAAAAGGGAGAGAGAAGAGGGGGAGATCCATTACTGTTGTTCTACAACACTGAACTAATTGCTTCTTAAGAAATAGCATGAAAGTTGTACACATTATATAAAAAATTATTGTCTAAAGTGAAATTATTTTACAGATGAAGATAATGAGTGCTTATTGAGGTAATAACGCATAGAATTATATTCAAAGAAGAATTAAATAAAAGATGTTCCGTCATTCTACACATGGTTCACTAACAGAAATTCAAGATTTTTCACATTGGTAAGACAGTCACTTTTAGTGCCACTAAATTTTGTGCCACTTTTAGCGCCACATAATTAACTGTGATTTTGAGTCTTCACATATGGAAAAAAATTAGGCTAGTACAGCTTGTTTGTTTCAGAAACAGTTAATAATTTTTAGTTTATCACTGAAATGATATATATTTCTGAGTGAGCTTCTCCAGAGGCATGTCACAGGCATCTCATCATTCAGTATCACCCTGCCTTTCTGTCAGTTTTAGCCATTTAGAGCCGCTATTTTGGCCATTAACTCTCAGGTCCTTCACTCTCCTCAAGCTGATCTTGACACAGGATTAGGAATACCAAAGCTTCCAGTCACAAGGAACCAGTGTCAAAGAGATTAACTGAATTATCTGTTGGCTTAATTCCCCATTCATGCTCACATGGGAAGGGAATAACTATATGTGAGAGTTCTTTTACAGCTATACTCCAATACAGGCAATGGCTGTTACCACTTCCCTATATTGGATCATTATGGTGACCTTCATTGCTCCTAAAGAACTCCTTTACCTAGTCTTTCTCTTCCATGGTCTCAATTCGTAGCATACAAATGTAGTTCTCTGTTTCTGTACAGCCCAGACTTTGAGGTTAATTGAATATCTAATTCTTACCTACTAAAATTGGGTAGCTGCAGAAAGCAAGCTTCTTAATCAAAATTTCGTGTTTCTTGCTGCTACTAAAAAAGGCAGGAAGGCAGGCCTGTTAACCGGTATTAGTGAGACTTTATGAGAATCTCAGGAAAATGTTAATGTTCCTTTTGGCTGTGCTTCCAATGAATTAGCTGTTTATGTGAAACTTTGCCTGTATTGCTCATGAGACCAATGATGCTATGAGGTTTTTTCCCTCTGCCTTGGAAAAAAGTGTTGCCAGAGTCGTGTTCCTTATGATATTGTTACTTTGCTCCTGATTTTGCACTAAACTCAAAGACGTAATCAGGTAGTGTTGGGTGAAAATTGTTGGCATGAATAGAGAATCTTTTATCAAAAGATTTAAATATGATATCCTAAACGATAAGTTTCTTTCCTGAATTAAAAAACAAAAACCCAATAACTTAATTTTCCTTTATTTCTCAGTTAGCTGTGAAGGTAAGCTACAGGTAAACCTTTTCATACAGATGCGTACCTCACCATGTTGGTATTTCTAAGCCTCTTTTTCCTGAAATCTGTTTTACTCAGACTTTTTTTTTTTTTTCCCTAATAGACTATTTCTGAAATTGATGCAGATCTCTTATATCACAATTAATAATTTCCAGTTTATTTTTTTCTAATAAGGCTCTTCTTTTATTATTTTTTTTTTATTGGAGTATAGTTGCTTTACAATGTTGTGTTAGTTTCTGTTGTACAACAAAGTGAATCAGCTATATGTTACATACATCCCCTCCCTCTTGGACCTCCATCCCACCCCTCTAGGTCACCACAGAGCACCAAGCTGAGCTCCCTGTGCTATACAGCAGGTTCCCACTAGCTATCTATTTTACACATGGTAATGTATACATGTCAATCCTAATCTCCCAATTCATCCCACACTCCCCCTCCCCTCTGTGTCCACAGGTCCGTTCTCTATGTCTGCGTCTCTATTCCTGCCTTGCAAATAGGAAATACATGACTTTAATTTAATATAGGCTACATATATTTTGACCTGTTTGCTCATCCATATCTACCATCTACCAACTATGTGCTGGGCATTTGAAGGGTACAAAGCCCTCTGCCTTTATTTGATGGGAGTTACAGTCTCCTTTTTGAGAAGCTATTGGAGAGTAACATTAATGGGTTAAAATAATGTCAAATTAGAAATCCTTTTAAGACATATTTAAGGATAAAAATTACTTTAAATATCTTAATACACTATAGGAAAGCACAGGAAAAATCCTAAACTACTAACTTAGAATGGGCTTGGGAATAGAAATATCAACTTTGGAATCCTAGCACTGTTACTTAACAGGCACAAACTACACTTGCCTTTTTGCATTCTCATTTTGTTTTCCCTAAAAAATAGAGGTAATAAAAGTATCATCTTTATAGAGGTGTGTGAGAACTATGTGATATAATATGCACAACTACTGCCACCCAGTAGGTTCTTAATGCATTTTGCCTTTATTTTTATTACCAATGTTATTGAAAACAGGAGTTTATGGAAATTAAGTAGACTTATAGAAATTAGAACGTTATAGGATAGAATAATCTTTCAGAATGTTGGCTTATATGGCTTTTTAAGTTTATGTATGTCATACTTATTTGACTGTCAAATTTATTTTTAAAATTTCAATTCCCTCTTATCTCCAGGAAACATGTATTTTTATTTTTCCACACAGTATGTTGTCCTCCTTATTATTCTGGACATGGAAATAAAGGAGTGCTTGGAAATGTCTAGATTGTCTTGGCCATTCTCTTGTTACATTCAGTGATGTCAGTAAGACAGGCTCCTTCAGGAGCTGTGTACTTTATGAGTCTGGAGTGTCATATAAAAAAGAAATATCCATAACTCTATATTTTATGGCTGGAGGTTATATAAAGATTCTTGGTCGACTTTCTTTTGAGATTGAGTATTTCAGTAATGGTTTAAAATTGACATTCTGAATTATTATGTAATTATCTTGCATTATTCTTATTTTCTTATTTGAAAATAAAGAGCTCCTAATAACCAAAATATAGATGTACTTTGGACGTCTTTGACATATACAGTGTCCACCAAATCTTTCCACCTATCGTTAATAGGTACATTTCAGCTACACTATTTTTTTTAAGGCTAATTCTTTTTTACTTTATCTTATTTTTTTATCATCTTTTTTGGAGTATAATTGCTTTACAATGGTGTGTTAGTTCCTGCTTAATAGCAAAGTGAATCAGCTATACATATATCCCCATATCTCCTCCCTCTTGCGTCTCCCTCCCACCCTCCCTATCACACTCCTCTAGGTGTTCACAAAGCACCCTCCCTGTGCTATGTGGCTGCTTCCCACTTGCTATCCGTTTTACATTTGCTAGTGTATATTTGTCCATGCCCTCTCACTTTGTCCCAGCTTACCCTTCCCCCTCCCTGTGTCCTCAAGTTCATTCTCTACGTCTGCATCTTTATTCCTGTCTTGCCCCTAGGTTTTTCAGAACCTTTTTTTTTTTTAAGATTCCATATGTATGTCTTAGCACATGGTATTTGTTTTTCTCTTTCTGACTTACTTCACTCTTTATGACACTCTAAGTCCATCCACCTCACTACAAATAACTCAATTTCGTTTCTTTTTATGGCTGAGTAATAAGGCAAGAATATACAATGGAGAAAAGACAGCCTCTTCAATAAGTGGCGCTGGGAAAACAGGACAGCTACATGTAAAAGAAAGAAATTAGAACACTCCACAACACCATACACAAAAATAAACTCAAAATGGATTAAAGACCTAAATGTAAGGCCAGACACTATAAAACCCTTAGAGGAAAACATAGGCAGAACACTCTATGACATAAATCACAGCAAGATCCTTATTGACCCACCTCCTAGAGGAATGGAAATAAAACAAAAATAAACAAATGAGACCTAATGAAACTTCAAAGCTTTTGCACAGCAAAGGAAACCATAAACAAGACCAAAAGACAACCCTCAGAATGGGAGAAAGCATTTGCAAATGAAGCAACTGACAAAGGATTAATCTCCAAAATTTACAAGCAGCTCATGCAGCTCAATATCAAAAAAACAAACAACCCCATCCAAAAATGGGCAGAAGACCTAAATAGACATTTCTCCAAAGAAGATACACAAATTGCCAACAAACACATGAAAGGGTGCTCAACATCGCTAATCATTAGAGAAATGCAAATCAAAACTACCATGAGGCATCACCTCATACCGGTCAGAATGGCCATCATCAGAAAATCTAGAAACAATAAATGCTGGAGAGGGTGTGGAGAAAAGGGAACCCTCTTGCACTGTTGGTGGGAATGTAAATTGATACAGCCACTATGGAGAACAGTATGAACGTTCCTTAAAAAACTAAAAATAGAACTACCTACCATATGACCCAGCAATCCCACTACTCAGGGCATATACCCTGAGAAAACCATAATTCAAAAAGAGTCATGTACCACAATGTTCATTGCAGCTCTATTTTCAATAGTCAGGACATGGAAGCAACCTAAGTGTACATCAACAGATGAATGTATGAAGAAGACGTGGCACATATATACAGCTACACTATTTTTTTAACTGTTCCCTGCCATTTAAGAAAAAATGACATTTAGTAGATTTGTGTCATTCCTGAAAAGATTCTTCTTTGTTATTTAACTTGCTAGAAACTCCTAACTTCACTCTTAGCTTAAGATTTCAGTTACTACTGCCTTAAGACTAAAACCTCCCAGTTTGCAATGTATTGGACACACCGTTTACGTCTATTAGGTGGCCTTTCCTAGTTTATACTACAGTAACAAAGTTAGAGCTTTATTTCTTGCTCATGTTCAGTATTGTATGAGGCTCCCCTTCATGTACCTTCATGGTGGGACACAAGCTGAGGGGCAACCCTTTCCTGGGCCATGCCAAGATGGTGACAGATTGGAAAAAGAGATTGTAAGACTACATGCTGGCTCTTAACAGCTTCTGCTCGTATGAGACCTGTGTCTCATATCTTTTCCACTCATATTTCATGAGCCAAAGTCAGTCACATGGCCAAGCTTGATGATAATGTGATGGAAAATATTGCTTCCTGTAGCAATGGGCCTGGATTGTAGGGGAGGGGACCAGCAAAAATGTTTAGACAAAATTATAGTCCACCACACTGCCTCAGTATTGCTCTCTTGACATGTTGAAATGTGCCTTCCTCGCTATAATTCGAAAGTACTGTGTATTCACTTTTTAAACATATATTGAGCATTAACTATTATATATTCCGCATAGTCAATGATTGTACAGACTTTAATATTAAGGACCATAAACTGAAAGAAGGGTCTACTGATGTGCTTAGCTCTTGTCCTCCTGATATTTCTATACATATTCAATAATTTTCATAATGTTTTCCATGAAACTCTTTTCACTCACCTTTTGTGATGCCAAAAGGTGACTTGGACTTTTTAAAGAGAGATGGGATTGGAATTCTACCTCTGTGATTCATTAGCAATGTGATCTTAGTTATTAATTCTCCTTGATCTCCCTTTTCCTGAATACTCTGGGATTATACAAAACATGTGAATCACCTGGTCAATCACCTTGATGCATTATAAATTTTCAAGCAAGTCATATCTTGTATCACTTCCACCATAACCCTCTAGGAACTCTCATTTCACTCAGAATTAAAACAGAAGCCCTTTTTGTGTTCTACAAACTCCACAGTGATCTGTCCCCATGGTTCTCACCCTTGCTTACTTTGCTCCAACTATGTTGGGCTTCTCGATAATCCAAAACACAGAAAGCACAGTCCAGGCTTGGCACTTCTGCTACTGACGTTCCCACTGGAATGTTACTTCTTTAAATATCTACAAGGCTTGTTTCATCATTTTTTTCTGCTTAAATGTCATCTCATTAGAAAGGCCTCTGGCCACTGTGTTTAAGATATCACCTCTTCTATCACTCTGTAACTTCTTACCTTGACATATGTTTTCTATTTTGATTTATCATCACTAGACATATATATGTATGTGTGGTTGTTTACTGGTTTATGATTTTTTCCTCCCTCTAGAATTTAAACTTCATAAGAACAGAGACTATTTTGTATACTGTACATTCTACCACCTACAATGCTTCCTGGCCCATAGTAGGTGATTAGTAATTGATGAGTAAATAAATTTAACTTACATCATTCAGGAGAATAAATAATAAGATTAAACAGAGAAAAAAAGACAGGTTCCTTGTATCTTCTGTTTATTACTCAATACCAGAAAAGGTTACTGAGACATAATTACGGAATATTTATATTTATCTTCCAAGTCACTACCCAATTTTTTTTTAAATTTTATTTATTTTTTTATACAGCAGGTTCTTATTAGTCATCCATTTTATACACATCAGTGTACACATGTCAATCCAATTCTCCCAATTCATCACACCACAACCCCCACCTGGCACTGCTCTCCCCTGCTTGGTGTCCATACATTTGTTCTCTACACCTGTGTCTCAATTTCTGCCCTGCAAACCGGTTCATCTGTACCATTTTTCTAGGTTGCACATATATGCGTTAATATGCGATATTTGTTTTTCTCCTTCTGACTTACTTCACTCTGTATGACAGTCTCTAGGTCCACCCATGTCTCTACAAATGACCCAATTTCTTTCCTTTTTATGGCTGAGTAATATTCCATTGTATATATGTACCACATCTTCTTTATCTATTCGTCTGCTGATGGGTATTTAGGTTGCTGCCATGACCTGGCTATTGTAAATAGTGCTGCAATGAACATTGGGGTCCATATGTCTTTTTGAATTATGGTTTTCTCTGGGTATATGCCCAGTAGTGGGATTGCTGGGTCATATGGTAATTCTATTTTTAGTTTTTTAAGGAACCTCCATACTGTTCTCCATAGTGGCTGTATCAATTTACATTCCCACCATCAGTGCAAGAGTGTTCCCTTTTCTCCACACCCTCTCCAGCATTTATTGTTTGTAGATTTTTTGATGATGGCCATTCTGACTGGTGTGAGGTGATACCTCATTGTAGTTTTGATTTGCATTTCTCTAATAATTAATGATGTTGAGCAGCTTCTCATGTCCGTCTTGGCCATCTGTATGTCCTCTTTGGAGAAATGTCTATTTATGTCTTCTGCCCATTTTTTGATTGGGTTGTTTGTTTTATTAATATTGAGATGCATGAGCTGTTCATATATTTTGGAGATTAACCCTTTGTCCATTGCTTTGTTTGCAAATATTTTCTCCCATTCTGAGGGTTGTCTTTTTGACTTGTTTGTAGCTTCCTTGGCTATGCAAAAGCTTTTAAGTTTCATTAGGTCCCATTTGTTTATTTTTTTAAAATTTCCATTCCTCTAGGAGGTGGATCAAAAAAGATCTTGCTGTGATTTATATCAAAGAGTGCTCTTCCTATGTTTTCCTCTAAGAGTTTTATAGTGTCTGGTCTTACATTTAGTTCTCTAATCCGTTTTGAGTTTATTTTTGTGTATGGTATTAGGGAGTGTTCTAATTTCATTCTTTTACATGTAGCTGTCCAGTTTCCCCAGCACCACTTATTGAAGAGGCTGTCTTTTCTCCATTATATATCCTTGCCTCTTTTGTCATAGATTAGTTGACCATAGGTGTGTGGGTTTATCTCTAGGCTTTCTATCCTATTCCATTGAGCTATGTTTCTGTTTTTGTGACAGTACCATATTGTCTTGATTACTGTAGCTTTGTAGTATAGTCTGAAGTCAGGGAGTCTGATTCCTCTAGCCCTGTTTTTTTCTCTCAAGACTGATTTGGCTATTCTGGGTCTTTTGTGTCTCCATACAAATTGTCTGTTCTAGTTCTGTAAAAAAATGCCGTTGGTGCTAAGGATTGCATTGAATGTGTAGATTGCTTTGGGTAGTATAGTCATTTTCACAATATTGATTCTTCCAATCCAAGAACATCGTATATCTCTCCGTCTGTTCGTATCATCTTTAATTTCTTTTAGCAGTGTCTTATAGTTTTCTGCATACAGGTCTTTTTGTCTCCCTAGGTAGGTTTATTCCTAATTTTATTCTTTTTGTTGCAATGGAAAATGGGAGTGTTTCCTTAATTTCTCTTTCAGATTTTCCATCATTAACGTATAGGAATGCAAGAGATTTGTGTGCATTAATTTTGTATCGTGCAACTTTACCAAATTCATTGATTAGATCTAGTAGTTTTCTGGTGGCATCTTTAGGATTCTCTATGTATAGTATCATGTCACCTGCAAACAGTGACAGTTTTACTTCTTTTTTTCCAATTTGTATTCCTTTTATTTCTTTTTCTTCTCTGATTGCCGTGGCTAGGACTTCCAAAATTATGTTGAATAATAGTGGTGAGAGTGGGCAACCTTGTCTTGTTCCTGATCTTTGAGGAAATGCTTTCAAATTTTTCACTGTTGAGAATGATGTTTGCTGTCAGTCTGTCATATATGGCCTTTACTGTTTACTGAACCTACCTACTGTTGAGGTAGGTTCCCTCTACGCCCACTTTCTGGAGAGTGTTTATCATAAGGATCCTCTGGTCCTTTCTCTCTCTCTTCTCCTTCTGGGACCCCTATAATGCAAATGTTGTTGCGTTTAATCTTGTCCCAGAGATCTCTTAGGCTCTCTTCATTTCTTTTCCTTCTTTTTTCTTTATTCTGTTCCGCAGCAGTGAATTCCACCATTCTGTCTTCCAGGTCAGTTATCCGTTCTTCTGCCTCAGTTACTCTGCTATTGATTCCTTCTAGTGTATTTTTCATTTCAGTTATTGTTTTGTTCATCTCTGTTTGCTTGTTCTTTAATTCTTCTAGATCTTTGTTAAACATTTCTTGCATCTTCTCCATCTTTGCCTCCATTCTTTTTCCAAGGCCCTGGATCATCTTCACTGTCATTATTCTGAATTCTTTTTCTGGAAGGTTGCCTATCTCCACTTCATTTAGTTGTTTTTCTGGGGTTTTATCTTGTTCCTTCATCTGGTACGTAGCCGTCTGCCTTTTCATCTCTTCTGTCTTTCGGTGAATGTGGTTTTTGTTCCATAGGCTGCAGGATTGTAGTTCTTCTTGCTTCTGCTGTCTGCCCTCTGGTGGATGAGGCTGTCTGAGAGGCTTGTGCAGGTTTCCTGATGGGAGGGACTGGTGGTGGGTAGAGCTGGTTGTTGCTTTGGTAGGCAGAGCTCAGTAAAACTTTAATCCGCTTGACTGCTGATGGGTGGTGCTGGGTTCCCTCCCTGTTAGTTGTTTGGCCTGAGGTGACCCAACACTGGAGCCTACCCGAGCTCTTTGGTGGGGTAATGGCAGACTCTGGGAGGGCTCACGCCAAGGAGTACTTCTCAGAACTTCTGCTGCCAGTGTCCTTGTCCTTGAGGTGAGACAGAGCCACCCCCCGCCTCTGCAGGAGACCCTCCAACACCAGCAGGTAGGTCTGGTTCAGTCTCCTATGGGGTCACTGCTCCTTCCTCTGGGTCCTGATGCGCACATTACTTTGTGTGTGCCCTCCAAGAGTGGAGTCTCTGTTTCCCCCAGTGCTGTCGAAGTCCTGCAATCAAATCCCACTAGCCTTCAAAGTCTGATTCTCTAGGAATTCCTCCTCCCATTGCTGGACCCCCAGATTGGGAAGCCTGATGTGGGGCTCAGAACCTTCACTCCAGTGGGCGCACTTCTGTGGTATAAGTGTTCTCCAGTTTGTGAGTCACCCACCCAGCAGTTATGGGATTTGATTTTATTGTGATTGCACCCCTCCTGCCGTCTCACTGTGGCTTCTCCTTTGTCTTTGGATGTGGGGTATCTTTTTTGGTAAGTTCCAGTATCTTTCTGTCGATGATTGTTCAGCAGTCAGTTGTGATTCTGGTGTTCTTGCAAGAGGGAATGAGAGCATGTCCTTCTACTCCACCATCTTGAACCAATCCTCACTACCCAATTGAATGCAGTCTTAATAGCTATAAACTGCTAACTATAAAATATACATGATTATATTACTTTTTAAGATAATTTTTTAAAATATTTCTTATAGGTGGAAACTGGTTTATTTGAAATGTAAACTGCACTTAAGCAGTTGGGCTAAAGACGGTAGTAAAATTGCTTCCTTTCTTGGAAAATAGGTAAAAGAAAAAAAATCAAGCAGTACTTTGAATTTAGAGCAGTGAATTTAATAATGAAGTTAAATTTCACAATATCTGAAAAATTTAAGAACCTAAGGCATTTTACTTAAGGAGCTAAGACTTTTCATTTAAGCCAAGGTGTAATTTCAATATATCATCAGTATAAAATTGTTAATAAGATAATTTATATTTTTAATATTAATTCTTTGAAATCTGATGTGTATTTAGACTTACCACATTTCTCAGCTTGGATTGGCCACATTTCTGGTGGTTAGTTGCCATTTGTGGCTGATCGCTACCATATTGGATCTTACAGTTCCAATCTAACTGGTCATACCAATACAGGAGGATTCTAGCGAGGGCTACTCTTCGTTGCCGTGTGCGGGCATCTCATTGCGGTGGGTTATCTTGTTATGGAGCACAGGCTCTAGGTGCACGGGCTTCAGTAGTTGTGCCACGTGGGCTCAATAGTTGTGGCTCGTGGGCTCTAGAGCGCAGGCTCAGTAGTTGTGACGCACAGGCCTAGTTGCTCCACGGCATATGGGACCTTCCTGGACCAGGGCTTGAACCCGTGTCCCCTGCATTGGCAGGCAGATTCTTAACCACTGTGCCACCAGGGAAGCCCCTCATTGCATCTGTATTTCACTGCTATCATGTTATTTTTTTTTCAAGTTTAATAGACAAAAAACAGCATTTCATCATTTTTAATTTGTTTTTGATTAGCAGGAATATTTATCATAACTAATAGTTATTGAGAGCCACCTGTGTGCTAGGATTGTAGTAGTTGCTTTATTAATGTTATCTAGCTCTTCACAAAGATATGAAGATGTGTTAAAGGGTAAAGGGGTCCCAGAAGGTTTCCAAAATTTGCCAGACTCACACAGCTTTAAGTGGCGGAGCTGGGATCTCAGATCTTTGTTTTTGACTGACTTAGGAATTTATGTAGGGCCAGTGGTCTTGAGATTCCAGGGAGCTATAAATTGAACTTTATTTCATAGGCAATGAAACTATGTTAATTGAAATGAGTGTGAAACTCTAAATATAGTCCTCTGATTCTTAGGTAACTCCTCAAATAAAATCATCTCTGGTGCCCAATATAGCTGAAGTTAACCTGAAAAATGGGCTCTAAATGGATTAAATGTCATTATTTTGGTTATCTGCTATGTTTGTTCAAATGACCAAGTATTAATTAACTCTGTTGTAGATATTCAACACTCTACTAACAAATACGCACGAGTTAAATAAGGTTGCTTATTGATGAAGACCGTCTGATTTTAAAAATATTTCCAGATTATATTTCATTTTGATTCTAGAGGAATCGAAGACTTTTTCCTAGTAGTCCGTCTGCCCTGTACGGCTGTTTTTCTGGATTCTAAAGCGCTGTCACATAACTTCTGCTTGAAGTTATGCCTCAGTATGCAGTGGGTTCCTGATTGCAGCAGAAACCCAAAGAATGAATTGAAAGTGTCCTCTTTGTTTGTATATATTAATGTATAAGTGCTTCTTTCCCAGGATCAGTTTTAAATCCAAGGGAGCTGGAACCTTTTTAGTGGTGATTTGAACCTCCTAGACTGTTGAACATTGTGAACATCAGAAGATCTCTGGTATAGAATATGTTTAATATTTTGAATCTCCATTAGCACCAATATGAAATCCAGATATGGCAGGAAATATCCATGTGTATGAGGAAAGCAGCATCTTTTGAGTCACTGAGTAGCCATGTAAAAGAAGTTTTGAATCTTACTCTAAAATAATTTTCCTTTTGTCAGGATTTTAGTTACACATTCAGGTGGAGATCATTTTTATGCTGAGGAAATACCTTGGCCTTGGTCCCACTGTCCTGAACGGAATAGGAATGGGCAGATGGATTTCTGGGAACCACAGAGCAGCATGCAAGTTTGCTTTGGAGACAGGGTTTCTTGCCATGCGTGTGAATTTCAAAGTGAAATGTTAACCTGCCTTAGCATCTCTAAGCCTTCATTGTTGGTTTTGGCTATTGTTTAGTGACACTTGTACTACCAGCAGTTGGAGAGTTTGCAAAGGCGTCTGTAGCCTTGTTTTTAATATTACTCTAGCTGTCAGTAAGTAGAACTTCAAAGCCATCATTTTGAAGAAGTTGCATTGAAAATGAACTCCACTTTAGATGAAATTCTTGGTCAAAGCAAGAGAAACATTATCATAAAAGTTTTATGACTTTTTCAGTGTTGACTTACAGGGTAGGATTCAGTATGAACCCAGGACAACATGGAGCATACAGAGACTGGAAGGAAGGTAGAAGGTCACAGCCCGGGGTCACTAGGATGCCAGAACTTCTACCAAGCTCAAACGTGATTCAAGAAACTGTGTGTACTAGGAGTTAGGACCATAGTTAGTTCTGAGTGATAAGGTTTTTCCAGGCAAATGGATTTCTAGGAAACAAAGTTAAGTAATGTTAAGCTCTGACCACTTTAAAAGCAAAAGAAAACTCACCCTCCTACTGCTATCTTTCTGACTGAGGCCTTAAAGCTTACCCCAGGTTTCAGGTCAGGCTACTTAGCATTAGCAAAGATGCGAGAAACTAGAGCATTCTGGAAGAGGCCATATCCTCCACAAAGATTCTGTGGGCTTACCCAGGAAGCGAGAATTTCTAGTTACATCTCTGCAAGGGGTCCATTTTTTTGTTTTGTTTTTTTGATTGAGCATATCAGCAGGAAGTAAAGGTATACAGCAAGTAGCAGGTATTTGACAGTGTAGGCTGGAGATGGGGGACATATTAAAAGCAAGGTACTAATCCACAAAGAGTGCTTCACATACATTAGAGGGGTTTCTGAGTGCCCATCACTAAATGCATTTCAAAGTGGGGTTCTTGTCCCAGAAAAGTCCAAAATCTCAGGCATGGTCATGAATCAGGGAAACTTCAGGGGAAATGTGGCAGTAGCCCAAGTCTTTTTACGACTATAATAGGGAATATCAGGAAGACTATCTCCCTATGCACGGATACTGGTTGATACAAGAAAAGAGGGGGGCGTTCCAGGACCCTATATGTTATGAGGAGCACCGTATCCTGGCAGCTGACCATAGGACTGACTGTAGGAGAGTACTGATAATCTAAACCAAGGTTGATCCAGGCACACAACCTGAAAGTCAGTGGTCGCAGTGACCCCTGCTGTGATTGGTTGTCACGGACATAAAGAATACACTGGCTCTCTACTAGACCTAGTAGGAAGAGACCAGGCGTATCTGTAGATCACCCCCTAAGGTAGATCCTGAAAACAATATGAATAAGAAAAACAGTTTACCATTAAAAAAAAAAAAAAGCCAATCAGAGATTATATTAGTACAGCGCCTAACACGTTCACTAGCTCAACTTTCCCTCCTTTCACTCTACTGGCCTCTGCTAGGTTGTTACATGTTAAGAGAACAATATATAGTGGCACTGTTAATAATTCCATTTGAATTCAGATTTACTTCAAAATCAAATATATATCTTTAAAAATAAAGCGATGGCATATTTGAGAATATCTTAGGCTGACGATGATCATGATGTTTTTGTCCAGAATACTTACACTTTCACCTGCATAACGGTGGAATTACATGAAGGCAGTGATGGAACTGGATGATTCAGAGGAGAGAAGAGTGAAGGAAACAGAATAAACCACAGATTCTAGAAACTACAGTGCACGGTCTCCCCTGTTACTGTAGTAGGAGCGCTCACGGTCATTGCACAAAGCCACGTGGCTTAGTTAGCTTAACAGAATAATGGAAGAACAACAATCTTGGAAGGTTTTTAAAATTCTGTTTCAATGGGATTTTTTCCCAAATTGACAGCTTATGTGCATATTAATATTTTTAACTCATAAATCTCCATCAGCTCCATACTTTTATTTTGAGAAACCCTAAGCAATGCCTTGCTGAAACCTGGAGTTACATAGAGAACTACTTGGAAACCACTTTGGGTATTCCACTGTCCCTCCCCAAGGAAGGAGAGATGGAAGACTGTTATAATTCTGTAGCATCCTGAAGATCATCTGTTTCACTGTGCTACACTGTGCAACTGTCAAATCCCAACCTCCCTGAAGTTTGTGTTCTTTGAACTCTCTTATCATGGAAATGTTCAAAAGATGACTATTCCACATATGAACAGGGATAACTGCTACAAAGTTCGTAGTTGACAGAACTCTTCCTCCTTAAAATTCCACCCATCTCTTCAAGTTCTTTATTGTTAAATGGACAATTTTTTGCTAATTGATTACTCCCCACTGTGACACGACCGTTATTACTTTCAGTGCCATAAATCTTCAGCACCTATTTATATTGAAACAACATACATATTGCCTCTACAGTTCCATGATGCCATTTATTAAATGCTCATTGGATTATTCACGACACTGTATTTATTATCCATTGTTTTTCCCATGAATACTGGCCTCTGGTGGCTCCCTCAGAGGTTGTTCCTGTAAACACTAATAACCGTGAATGGACCTCTTACTCAGAATGTGGAGGGAAATGGGAACCATAATTTGTTTCCTAGTCATGTTAAATTTAGAATTTAGAGTGTGAACTGAGAATAACACATCTATCTTTCAATTATATCTTTTCATGAGCTCTTTAGGCCATAATAAGTGCATTCCTAGATTGTGATCATTTTTCTTTTTCCGGTACGCGGGCCTCTCACTGTTGTGGCCTCTCCTGTTGCGGAGCACAGGCTCCGGACGCGCAGGCTCTGTGGCCATGGCTCACAGGCCCAGCCGCTCCGCGGCATGTGGGATCCTCCCGGACCGGAGCATGAACCCGTGTCCCCTGCATCGGCAGGCGGACTCTCAACCACTGCACCATCAGGGAAGCCCCGATTGTGATCATTTTGAATGTTAACCGTGCCCCTGTCTTCTACACAGGGCCACCCATAGGGCAGGGGTGAGGGGACCTTAGGTAGAGAGAGAGAAGTTGCCTCTTTATACAAGGAATATCTCTCCCTCGGCCATACAGCTGGCGACCGACCTGGGGAAGCACATCAGTAGGAAGTAAGAGAGGATATTGATCACAAGGACTCATTAGCATTAGGGAAAAACGGTCTTGAAAGGCCTTTGAGAAGATAGATATGGCCACTACTAGAGGACTGTCTTGACAATTAGCAAATGGGGAGGGATGGCAGCTCTGCATGCAGTGGGCAATGAGTCCACAGGATAAAGAGTGCCTGCTGCTACCCCCTGCTACCCTTAAGTGCTACAGACCAGCAGCATCACCACAGTTGGAACATGGGCAAACTGATGCATGGGCCCACGAAGCTCAAGGCTGGTGGTAGACCTTTGGTTGCCCAGAACCTGAACTCGCCCTCTGTCCAACATGAATAAACATTGTTCAGGATCATTTATGTTTGCACCATTTTTGCAACCTAACCTTGTACAACCTTATGGAAGAAATAGTAACTGACCAGTAGGAGGGATCCTTTTCCAGGCTGCTCTCCTGGAACTAGAACAAGGTCACTAAGCCCTGAAATAGGTGTGAATCCCTAAACTAATCGGAACAACTGGTTCACCCCATACTTGGGATAAAGCATTGGAGAAGACCTCAAATAGAGGAAACAGGAATAGGCCCAGTACAGTTCTGGTCTGAATTCAAGGTACCACACCCAGATAGCACTGCAGACACTGGCATGCTCCAGGCACCAGAGAAGGGCTTCTTTAGAAAATTTCAGTGAAGTGGTATAATGTTTTAGTTATGCAAGAGGAATAAGTTCTAGAAATTTGCTGTACAACATAGCACCTATAGTTAATAATACTGTATTGCACACTAAAAAATTTGTCAAGGGCTTCCCTGGTGGCGCAGTGGTTGAGAGTCCGCCTGCCAATGCAGGGGACGCGGGTTCGTGCCCCGGTCCGGGAGGATCCCGCATGCTGCGGAGCGGCTGGGCCTGTGAGCCATGGCTGCTGGGCCTGCGCGTCTGGAGCCTGTGCTCCGCAACGGGAGAGGCCGCAACAGTGAGAGGCCCGCGTAACACAAAAACAAACAAAAAAACAAAACAAAATTTGTCAAGAGGATAGACCTCATGTTAAGTGTTCTTACCACACACACACAAAACAGGAAGGAAACTTTCAGAAGTGATGAATATATCTGTTACTTTGTGTTGATGACTTTCTGGCTTTATGCATATGTCCAAACTCATGAAACTGTAAATCAGATATGCGTAGTTTTTTGTATATCAGTTATACGTCAATAAAGTTATTTTAAGAAGAAAGGAAACTTTCAAAGAAGGCACTTCAAGTGTGGGAGCCCCTGAAGACTGGGGCCCAGGACAGGGGCCTCACTTGCCTGGTTGTAAAAGGTGGCACTGCCCATTAGAGCTGTTTAATTGTGTAAAAAGTTTTCTTCTTGGTTCTAAGTCATCTTTTCTTGTCCTTCTCAATTTCTTCCAGTCTTCCCACAAGTGGATGAATGCCTTCTGAAGTATAACAACATTGTAGATGCCATTCCTTTATGTGTGTGACCATCTGTGCATGGGCACTGTCCTTCCTAATTAAGCTGTACATAACTGTCGTCTGCATTGTTTATATGTTTGTTTGGCATTCATATCCTTAGTAATACAATCTGTTCAAAATCAATAAAATCACCCCAATTGTCACTCATCAAATGCTAATATTACCACATAGGCAATCATAGTTATTTTGGTACATGTTTTAAGACCCACACAGAGGACTCTGGGCATTTTGTAATTGGGCCCAGTCATTGGTTATTTTGAGAGGAAGATAGAAATGAGCTATTCTTATATATTTAGGAGTTTATAAAGACAAATTTAATCCTGAAGTGTTTTAAGATCACTTTACTCAAGTTGCAAAGGAGAATTTAACCTCATTTAAGTTGGTATTTAGCTGATTTGAACATGAAATTAATTTTCTTTGTTACTTCATGAGATTTAAAAAAGGAGACTTTTATTAAATTGGTTTTATACTGTTTTTAAACCCAATAAAACATTGCATTGTTGTTAGCTGTTGGGAAGGAAGAAATTTTTTTCTACTCTTCTAGGTTCTTCTGGCTGGTCTAAGAATTAAATGGACATGAGACAGATTAATAAGAGAACATCAATCAAAAGTTTAATAACATGTACACATGGGAGAAACACAGGAAAACTAACTTGGCAAAATGGCCAAAGCCCTCACCTTAAATACCATCTTCAGCTAAAGCCAAAAGAGAAAGTTGGCGGTAGTGGTTTGGGACTTCAAACGACAGGAAGGCAATTCACATGGAGATGGAAAAGCAAATATTTGGTAAACAAACGTTGGCCGGTCTGTGCAGAGACAACGGGACACAGAGGGGAATTTTAACAAACAGACTATGCTAGCTTCCTCCTGATATACCACACCTAGTTCATGCTATAGTTATCTACGGTGTTAGTTCCTTTCCTGGAATAAGTCCTCTATCGACATTCTTTTAGGCAGTTAGGGAGAAGGCCAAAGGTTCTTCCTGAGTCTCTTGGGCCTTGATGATTTTCAGCTCGAAATAATCCACATGCCAAAGAGACCCATTTTGGGGTGGTAAATTCTGCTCTCTTACATGGCTTTGCTTTAACTATTTTACCATCTTATAGGAGGTCTGTAGCTCTGAATCAGCTAACAGACCTCTCCTTTATAAATGGAGTGAGTAGGGACATAAATTTCTGCATATTCGTGTCAATATATAAGTGACGTTGGTGAAAGCAAGCCTGGGTCATTGTTTTGGAAGCTATCCCAGTTCACATAACATATGTACCTCACCCAGGAAGTATCTGCGTATGCATCAGCAAGCCAGTCTTCCCCATGCCCTCTTGTAAAATCTCTTAATGGTATGTGGTCAATTATGCTAGGTTAAGAAACCTGCTTAAAAGTTTTCATGGACATAAAACATTATGAAGGCTACTAAACTAAAAAATGGTGTTTGGAAGGTGGAAATCCCCAGAAATCCTAATCTTTTAAACTTTCTTCTTTATTCACATCTTGTTGGAAGAGGCTAGTATGTTCATACCCGGAGCTGAAGGAAGACTTTTGACAACAGTCTTGCTGCCAGCCCTGAATTCTTCAGTCTCCAAAGTTCTTTGACCTTTCTGAGACCCTCAGCCACAAATCTCTTTTCCAGCCACTTTGGCCTCAGCTCTGTGCTCTTGTGCCTCTCTAAATGTCAGTGTCAGCTGCTTACCCCATGACTCCAATTGTTCACTGATCAGACTACCAAGAACGGATTGTAGATGGGTCTGTGGTATCTAGGTATCATGCCAATTACTTAGGCTATGAAGGTAAATGATCTATTTCAAGGAGGTGCCTTTGAAGATCACATTCCACTGGAGGAGAGGTCCCATTACAAAAGAAGGTGATAGGCGCTGCAGAGACTTCTGAAAATATAGAAGCAGCAGCAGCTGCCTGTGTTTCAGGCATTCAGTTAAGATGATTCTTAAGCTAAGTCAGGAAGCCAGAGAAGAAAAGGGCCATGCAAATACAAGGAGTAACATGACCAAAGGCGTGCAGTTCTGAAAGAACATGGGGTACGGGAGGAAGAGTATGGCTGGAGTCTAGAGTTCATGTGAGAGATGGTAAGAGCTGATGCTGAAAAGGTAGAGCCGGTACCGTGGAAGAGAAGGAAGCTCAAGATAGGCACACAGACTGAGAATAGAAGGAAGGCCAACAATGAAACCTGAAGAAACTGACTAGATAAGAAGAGGACACCAACATCAAAGAATGACAGAAGAAGAAGAACCAAGAGAAGATTATAACACAGAAATAAGAAGAGAAAACTGTAATGAAGGAGGAAAGAATCATTGGTGAACTTTGAAGGAGGGACATGAAACCAAATGAGAAGTGTGCAATGATTATTGAATGTCAGAGCTAGATCTGTTTCAGCTGACTGGCTGGGAAAGAGAAATGGCCATAGTTTGAGAAATTTAAGGGACATGAGAAAGAGGAGATGTTGAGTGGTCAAATTTGTTGAAGGAGAAAAGAGAGCAGGGAATTGGGAACTGAAGTCTCATCCAGACAGGCTACTTTTTTGCTCCCAGATCGAAAAACTTAGATCACATTTATCCCACAAGGGAGAAGAGCTAGAGGAAAGGAAGATGGTGAAGATATAGGAAATAGAAGAGATTGTAATTACTTTTAAAGGAGGTGTGGAAAATCTGTCAATTCCTTTTGCACATCAACACCACCTTTTTCTCTTCATTTCCTTTCCAAGTGAAACTTAACTCCCCCTTTGGCATGACTGTAATCCACCAACAAAGGTATTCTTTTTATCTCAGTCTCGGAACCTGGCTCAGCACTTTCCTTAGTGGCTGGCCCTTTCATTCCCCAGTTATCATGGCCTCATACATATTCATTGAATCGCTGTCTAATATGGATAGTGGCCAAGAGAATGTTTTTAACATTGAAAGAGGATGGTTTTCGTATAAAAAACATATTGGTATAGCTGAAGAAAGTAAAAAATAGGATAGCCACATGGCCTCAGGACAAGTCCCTTAACCCTCTGAGCTTCAGTCTCCTCCTGCTTTTTTAAAAAATATATACTTTTAGAGAAGTTTCAGGTTTATAATAAAATTGAGGGAGGCACAGAGATTGCCCATATACCCCCTGACCCATAGTCTCTCTCATTATCAGCATCACTCTTCAAAATGGTACATTTTTTACTAAGGATGAACCTACATTAGCACATCATAATCACCCAAAGTCCTTAGTTTACCAAAAGGTTGCCTCTTGGTGTTGTACATCCAGTGGGTCTGGAAAAATGTATAATGACATATATCCATCACTATACTATCATACAGAGTGTTTTCATTGCCCTAAAATTCCTCTGTGCTTTGCCTGTTCATCTCCCCTCCCTTCAACCCCCTGAAACCACTTATCTTTTTATTGTCTTCATAATTTTTCCTTTTCTGAACTGTCATATAGTTGGAATCATACAATATACAGCATTCTTAGATGGCCTTCTTTCACTTAGTAATATGCGCATAAGTTTCCTTCATGTCTTTCATGGCTTGATAGCTCATTTTCTCTTCTTTTTTTTTTGGAATATAGTTGCTTTACAACGTTGTGTTAGTTTGATTCACAGCAACGTGAATCAGCTATATGTATACATATATCCACTCTTTTTTAGATTTCCTTCCCATTTAGGTCACCACAGAGGATAGCTAATTTTCTTAAATGCTGAATAATATTCCGTTGTCTGAATGTACCACAGTTTGTTTATCCATTCATCCACTGAAGTACATCTTGGTTGCTTCCAACTTTTGGCAATTGTGAATTAAACTGTTGCAAAAATTCCACGCACAGGTTTTTGCGTGGACATAAGTTTTCAATTCCTTTGGGTAAATACCAAGTGGAGTGATTGGTGACTGTATGGTAATAGTATGTTTAGTTTTTTTTTTTTTGCGGTATGCGGGCCTCTCACTGCCGCGGCCTCTCCCGCCGCGGAGCACAGGCTCCGGACGCACAGGCTCCAGACGCACAGGCTCAGCGGCCATGGCTCACGGGCCCAGCCCCTCCGCGGCATGTGGGATCCTCCCAGACCGGGGCACGAACCCGCGTCCCCTGCACCGGCAGGCGGACTCTCAACCACTGCGCCACCAGGGAAGCCCGTATGTTTAGTTTTATAAGAAGCTGCCAACCTGTCTTCCCCAGTGGCTGTGCCATTTTGTATTTGAATTAGTAGTGCATGAGAGTTCCTGTTGTGGCATATCCTCACCAACATTTGGTGGTGTTAGTGTTTCAGATTTTGGTCATTCTAATAGATATGTAGTAGTATCTCATTTTAATTTGCATTTTCCTGATGACATATGATGTGGAGCATCTTTTCATATACTTACTTGCCCTCCATATATTTTCTTTGATGAGGTATCTATTAAGGTCTTTGGCCCTTTTTTTTTCCTTTATGGCTTTTGTTTTAAAGTCTGTTTTGTCCGATATGAGTATTGCTAGCCCCACTTTCTTGTTTCCATTTGTATGAAATATCTTTTTCTATCCCCTCACTTTGAGGTTGTGTGTGTCTTTCATCCTGAAGTGAGCCTCTCGTAAGCAGCATATTGTACGTTCTTGGTTTTTTTTTTTTTTTTTTTTTTTTTGTCCAATCTGTGTATTTTGACCCATTTTTTAAAAATTGGATGGTTTGTTTTCTTGTTGTTGAGTTTTGAGAGTTCTTTGTATATTTCGGATAGCAGTCCTTTATCAGGTGTGTCTTTTGCAGTAATTTTCCCCTGTCTGTGGCTTGTCTTCTTCATGGAGTAGCCTTTAATTTTAATGAAGTCCAGCTTATCAATGATTTCTTTTATGAGCCATGTCTTTGTATCTAAAAAATGCATCACCATACTCAAGGTCATCTAGGTTTTCTCCTATGTTATCTTCTAGGAACTTTATAGTTTTGTATTTCACATCTATGACTGTGACCCATTTTGAGTTAATTTTAGTGAAGGGCATAAGGTCTGTCTCCTTTTAGGTTTAAAAATGATAATTTTGTATAGCTTCTATCTAAGATGTATTCTAGCTAAAAATTCAAGGATGCTAAAATTAAGCAATTAAGAATTTTATGAAAAGGGATGAAATGACTAGTAGGAAGTATGGTGGAAAGTCAAGGGGTCACAGGGGTAGGTTCCAATCTTGGCTTCTGGTATGGTAGTTTTGTATCTCTACCTAAGTTACTTGAACTAAGTCTCAATTTTGACATCTTCATAATGGGTAGGTATACTTTCCTACAGGACTGTTGTGAGAACCACATGAGATGATCTGGATAAAATAACCAGCACAGATGTGGCACATGATGTGTGCCTAGTGAATATTTGTGATTCTCTTCTTCCTAAAGTTAATTTTGCTCAATGGTAATGCCTTTTCTCAAGAACATATTAATAGCAGACATTGAATGAAAATTTACTATGAACGAGGCATTGTTTTAAGTCTTTTACACGAATTAATGTATCTAAACTTCTTTAAAAACCTTTTGAGGTAGGTAGGTATTATTTTCATTGCCATCTTATAGTTGAGGAAACAGGCGTAGAGAGGTTAAATAATTTGCTAGGGTCACTCATAAAGTAAAGAACTAAACCCAAATTGAAATCCAGGCAGGTCAGCTCCAGAACCTGTGTTTTAAACTACTACATATAGTTGCTGTTTATTTATGAAATAATTCTTAGTCAAATATGTGTTTGATATGAATTACATTTGATATAAGGCTCAGTTATATATGGCTTCCAGGCTTTCAAATATAATTTCTAATATAACTTCAGACATATGTAAAATGCCCAGTTTGTCAGTAATAACTAACAGAAGAGCACAGATCCCAGAGCAGTCATGCCATCTGTCAGAAGCATTTTCTGATAGTGCAGTAGTTACTGTATTTGAAAAGAGGAATGTTGATCTGTTTTGTATGGTTAGCCAGATAACTACTTTGACATCTGAGACTTTTTCTGTACATTTCCTTGCCCTAAAAGAGTAAACAGTAAATTCATGAAAGAAAAGTCACAGGAATGTTTGAAGAGACAATTCTGATCATGGGTTAGTAAACAGGAATTACTACACTTGCGTAAATTAGTAAAGTAAAGCTTGAATCATTAGAGTAATTTAGTAATGATCTCAAATTAAAGGTTTACTTTTGTAATTAAGTTAATGTCTTTGATGCTAGTGTTTGAAATATACTGCCATTATAGAAAGTCAGATGTCTCAATAAGGAATTGATTTTAAAAAGTTATAGTAATGACTATTAGACATTAATTGAGCATATCCTATACTGATATTTTTTCAGTTAACCTGGCAGTGAATGTTATTAATTTTTAAAAAACTGTCAGTTCCTGTTTTGAGATGGTAACTTCTCATCAGTATATCTAGTGAAATGAATGTTTGACCAATAACTGGGATATTCAGGGGTTTTTTTTAATGGAGTTAAGGAAGTAAGAAGGAGAAATTTGTTTTTAAAGAAGATGATGGGTTTGAATTTGGGTATGTTTTATTGGATGCCAGTAGGAATATGAAAACACAAGACACAAGAAACTTGTTCATGCTAGAGTTCTAGATTTTATTTTTTAATTTAAAAACGTTTTTTTATCATTGGAAGTATTAAGAGGCTGGTGGCGAGGGTCTTTCTTTAGTTTATAAGAAAGAATATTGGCACTGAGGACAACATTCATATGAGTGGAAAAATCAGAAATGAGAAAGCTAAATCCCTGTAGGAGGAGAGTAGATTGTCAGTTTGCAGTCTCAGAGATGGAGCAATTCTAAATGAAAAGAGGTTCTCTCCTGAAGTAGCCTTGGACTTGGATGTCACTGGGATTGAGCATGTCAAGGAACTGAGCCAGTCAATAAATTGTCCTCCCAAGTAACCAGGTGAGTGTTGTTTAGTGAGGACTTCTGCCTGAACTACTTAAGAGCTCTTGAAAAATAGACCTAGAAAGTTGAATTTGACTTAGAAGTGGCTTGGCTCAACAGTTGCCAAGAGCTTCAGGTCTGAGTAGTTAATGATAGCCCAGCAATCACACCTATACCACAGCTTCTGGAGCCTGCCCACCCTTCCTTGCTTTCATATGAAGTCTAAGACTTTACCATTTGGATTTAGGTTAGCCCAGGATATGATCAAGTATGAAAAATTAATACTATATATTCAACATTGGTACCTACTAATAATACTTAATATGTATCATTCTTTTATGATGGACCAGACACTGTGCTAAGGGCTTTGCATAATGATCTCCTTTAGACCTTACCTCAACCCTGAACTGGATATCATTAACTCCATTTACAGATGAGAATACTGGGACTTGGAGAGGTTGTGTGATTTGCTCCAGGTGACAGCACTAATAAGGGGCAAAACCAGTATTCAAACTTCAGTCTGTCTGATCTCTAAGTTATACTGATTCTGTGAAGGCTTTTCAAAAACTCTGTATGCTTTGTACTCTGAGCGACAGACAATAAAACACAAAGATGATTTCAAAATAAGAGATTAATTTTGAAATCCTTTCGTTAGGAAAAAGCAATGACTTATCACCAAACTAAGTATTTTTATTCATAAATTTTTGACTGTACTTGTCAATCCTTTTATGAATAGTATATGTCTTTCTGTAAGGAAATCTCAGAATCAAATCCTTGCTGAAGCTAGGATTAATAGTGTTAACTATTAATAAATAGTGTTAACACTGTTAATAAATAGTGTTAACTATTAATAAATAGTGTTAACTGTTAATAAATAGTGTTAACTATTAATAAATAGTGTTAACACTGTTAATAAATAGTGTTAACTATTAATAAATAGTGTTAACTGTTAATAAATAGTGTTAACTATTAATAAATAGTGTTAACACTGTTAATAAATAGTGTTAACTATTAATAAATAGTGTTAACTGTTAATAAATAGTGTTAACTATTAATAAATAGTGTTAACACTGTTAATAAATAGTGTTAACTATTAATAAATAGTGTTAACTGTTAATAAATAGTGTTAACTATTAATAAATAGTGTTAACACTGTTAATAAATAGTGTTAACTATTAATAAATAGTGTTAACTGTTAATAAATAGTGTTAACTATTAATAAATAGTGTTAACACTGTTAATAAATAGTGTTAACTATTAATAAATAGTGTTAACTGTTAATAAATAGTGTTAACTATTAATAAATAGTGTTAACACTGTTAATAAATAGTGTTAACTATTAATACATAGTGTTAACACTGTTAATAAATAGTGTTAACTATTAATAAATAGTGTTAACACTGTTAATAAATAGTGTTAACTATTAATAAATAGTGTTAACTGTTAATAAATAGTGTTAACACTGAAATTGACTTCACTGAGTAAAATTAGTAAGGAGATGCTAGCAATTTTCATATTAAAAGCTGCACTGAGTTTTTTGTTTTTTTTTTGGCTATCCTTTTATCTTAAATATAAGTTCTTCTTGGTTTGATAGGTTCTATTTCAGTGGGTAAACTCACAGTCACATGAGAAGCTGTTTTAAAAGGAAAATCCTTGATGGTTCAAGCAGTTGGAATCTGTGTTGAATTCTTAACTGAGGTTTAGGATGACTGTTGACGGGCAAAATGTGCTTGTGGGACACACATGTTACATGATAGCACCCAGACCTGACTTAATGAACTAAACAGATTGCTGGTCTTTCCTACCAGCTGTTCCAGCATTCTTTAGTTGTTTGCATTATGACTTTTCATGAACAACAGATAAATCTGGGCATTTCAATAGCATATATATTATGTGAAGAAACTGTAATGGTAAAAAAATAGGCTAGTTTCTGACACTGTATCATTCCAATATTTAATCATCCTAAATGGCAGAAACAGATGAGTTCTTCTATTGGCTACAAAGCCATCCAGTGTCACAGACATGACATCATTATGGGATATATAGCTGGTTGGCATGCACTTCAGTAATAAATAATCAGAGATTGTTTTCCCCCAAAGTGTTGATTATTTACTGTATCACGTTAGCAGAACTCCTTTTGCCCAAAACCATCAGCTTTTTATTGTTTTCTCTAGTGATGATCCTCAGGGATAAGAATGTACTGAAATTATTGTAGACAAAAGCAGAAAGACTGTGATTGTTACCACCAAGATTGCAAAAGAAAAGCAATGTAAACAATAACACCTTCCATTGGAATATTCTACTTGATGTCCCTATTAGTTGACTTTGGATTTTGCAAGGTGTTCTATGTATTTTAAAGAAAATTGACTGCAGGTCATTCTGTTTATTCTGTTTATTCACAGATATTTATCGAATACTTACTAAGTTCTAGTAAGTAATACTTACTTACACATGTTGGAAATATATAATCCCTGGCTCGGTGAAGTGGAAAAATAATTATTGTCCCAATGGAGTTTAAAATCTAGTAGGGGAGTCAGACAATAAGTAAGATATATAAGTAAACTACATAATATGTTAGATGGTGATAAGAACTGTGGGGAAATATAAGGCAGAAAAGGCAAATAGGGAATGCTGTTGGGGAGTCTGAGGAGGTGCAATTTTAATAGATTAATTATCAAAGATTAACTCTCAAATATGTCTTTTGACAACTTTATATGCTGTTTTTCCCAGTGTACATAATATGTAACTTTGATATGTTTACTTACTCAATTATGTCATCACACTATATGCTATTTTTATATTTACGTCAACCGACCCCTGCTGTTTTGTTAATGAACAAAAAATAAGTAGGATTTGGCAGATTCACAAGCTGCTGTTCTATTTTAGGAACTGGTAGGCATTAGATATGGTTATTTTGCAGTACTTTGTATTATGTTGCCAAAAACTCTGTTAGGTTTTTGTTGTCCTTACCTTGCCTGTTAAGCTCACGATCAGGATTGGTCATGGGTTAAAAATGCTTGAGTTCACATGACATTTTTACATTAATATTACTGAATTAATGTGAATGAGATAATTTTCTTGCGAGTTACGTAGCAGTTTCTAGTTGTGATTTTCATGCTCAAGTGAACAGTGATGCATAGCTGCCTGCCCAGCTATAGAGACTAGAAAGAATGAACATATCATCTTCTACTCAGATGCTCGGATGGTTATATTCTCACACACTGGGAAAGGCATAACAGGAAGTGTATGCAGTTATCCAATCACCGCCCTCCTTTGCTCCACTTCCGTGAAGAGGTAGGGTAGACTTTATTAGCTTTCATAAGTAGATGCTGGTCATAGTCTTATTTTTCTGTATAATCACTGCTCAGTCAGCAATGTATAACAGTGTATTCAACGGAATTCTCAGAGCATATTATTTTGATGTCACTGCTCCAAATGTTTAGCAAAAGCTGGAATGAGAAAAAGAGTACTTATGGAAGATTCCTTGAAGGAGGCGCAGATCATCCACCCCTCTAGACTAGTAATTACAAACTTAAAGGACTAGAGAAGCCAAGAAAGTAACAAAATTGAATGAAGGCAAATATGTGACCTGTGGCCTCCTGGAGGGTCACATGCCCATCTAGGGACAGTTATTCCTCACTCCACAAAACACTTTTTGAAGGTTGATTTCTGCAAGTAGATGACCACCTTAAAACCCTGCCCTTAAATGACCAAAATCTTCCTCTGATTACAATAGGCTGGTATCTGATTAAGATACCTAAACCACATTTTTTCCAATCTCTGTTAAAATATAATTCTGAATTCTAATGTGTTGTGAATATAACAGTCTACATTGAGGAAGTTAAAAAATAAAGATTTATGGAGCCTGCCGTTCTATTTACTATATTTATATATCACAGAGTACTCCTATGGGGATCCCTGGGAGAAATTTCTGTCTGATCTTAGTACCAGGATTAGCTGAGCTTATACTGTGAACAAATGAATGATTTTATCTTATGAATAAAATAAATAAATTTGTACCATTATATAGAAGGAGCTGGTGGCTTTAGACATGGATATTCCACTTAAAAGAGTCTATTTGTCAATTTCAGCTCTCTCTTGCAAAATGTAAATTCATCACCAAGCTCTAGCCAGTGGATCTCATCTTGCAAGGTGTACTTGTCTGTCACCTTCACTCCTGACTTTATCTTACCTTTCTTATTCTCATTTTCCCTCTGATCTATTTCCTCATCTATTTATTTAAAAATTTATATTTTTTAATTGTATATAACTATATAGACCACCTTCGAACTTTGGGAACAGGTAAGATTAAAAATAAATGAATAATCAACTTCCAAAATCTATATTGGTTGACATTTTTCTTATCACAGTAGCATTGCATGCTAGTATATCATCAGGTCAGTCACAAATGCCAATATTTTTGTTACCAAACATAATTAAATAATAATAGCAAAATATTTACATTTTGACATGAATTGATAATTACTAGATGGTCCTTATAATGATATCTTAAAGAAGACCATCGTTCACTTTCTTAAGTTTGATAAAAGAGGTAAATTTACATCTAATGCTGGGAGTAGCATGTCAACGGAAGTTTGTCCTTGTGTGTATACATGACTGCCACTAGCGCATGTGGTACCTTTCTATGGTTTAAAAAAGGACATTATGGGCTTCCCTGGTGGCGCAGTGGTTGAGAGTCCGCCTGCCGATGCAGGGGACACGGGTTCGTGCCCCGGTCTGGGAAGATCCCACATGCAGCGGAGCGGCTGGGCCCGTGAGCCATGGCCGCTGAGCCTGCGCGTCCGGAGCCTGTGCTCCGCAACGGGAGAGGCCACAACAGTGAGAGGCCCGCGTACCGCAAAAAATAAAAAAAATAAAAAGGACATTATGTCCTCTTAGAGGATACAATCTAAGGTCAGGCCTCATACTTTTGTCCTTAAGGTGTGGCAAGGATTTTGGTCCCCATCCCTCTCAGACCAGGAGTTATTTGGGAAAGGCATAACCTACCAGGCCATTCATGGAAACCTTACTAGTGTGTTACATGTGAGTTTCATCTGCCACATGTGTCTGGCCAAGGAAAACTAGATTGAGATCTGATGGGGTAAATTCTAGGTTGGTGACATTTTATAAACACGTGAACAAAAATAAGCACTTCTAATCTCACAGAAAAGAAAGATATGACAACAGGGTGCATATGTGTCATATAACAGGTTAGTAATTTTTTGATATGTATTGAACTCTTCCTGCATTTAATAGCTAAATACTTTTTAGTAGATCATAGACCTCTTGAGAATCTGATGAAAGCTATGGTGCCTCTACAGAAAAACACACAAAGGCATAGGCGTATATATATATATATATTTTTTTTTAATTGAATTTATACAGGTTACCAGATGTTCAGAAACAAACCCCAACTATTGATTTTGGAGAGCTCATTCATTCTCATTCCTGTGTTCAGAAGGATGATGATAACCTCCTTATGAAGGTACTGCACCTCTCTGACACGATGTCTCAAAATCATCAATCCCTAAGCTCATCAAAGCCATGCTCTGGGATTGCACCACTGATAAATATGGCCTCTGAACAAGTCTAAACAGGATTAGTTTTACACTACTCACACAGTGATTAATAGAAATGAATGTGAAGATTTCCTTACCCATGTAATCCAGTAGTTCAGATTCCACTTAGCATATTCTGACGCTTAAGCGTATGTTTAATAGGAAAACAAGGATTAAGTAAATCACTGTACATTTATTCAGTGAACTATTATATAGTCACTTAAAAGAATGAAAAGAATTAGTAACCATCTAGGGAAAAATGCTTGGCGTATACTGTTAAGATAATAAAATCGACTATGTAAGTGCTTAATCAGTATGATTGCAACATTTTTTTCTTAAAAAATGTATTAAAAAAACTAGAAGATACTACACCAAAAATATTAGCGATTCTTTGATAAAATTATAGATCATTATTTTTTTGTTACACCATTTTATTTTCCACATTATTATAATAAACATGTATTATTTTATATGAAATGGGAAAAAATTTTTAAATTATAAAAGCAGTTTGCTGGAGAAAGGAAATTGTATATATTAGTAAAGTATAAAATTGTCGTCTTCAAGCAAAAAGAGTTCTCAATCCTCACTAACAAATG
This sequence comes from Delphinapterus leucas, assembly GCF_059928025.1. NCBI lineage: Eukaryota > Metazoa > Chordata > Mammalia > Artiodactyla > Monodontidae > Delphinapterus > Delphinapterus leucas. The sequence continues at coordinate 62,088,226 of NC_143139.1, forward strand.
TGTATATAATTACATAGCATCAACTGTTGTCTTTGGGACAAAGAAAGATCAATTTAGTGATTATTGAGATTGAATGTCTCAAATGACTAAGTTAAGCTGTGATGTATATTGGAATTTGTAATTTTCTCAAATTATTAATAAAAACACACATTAATAGGCTTTGAAAATGTAAATTAAAAAAGAGGTCTCTTTGATACTAGCCTGTGCCACTTTGCATATGTGAGAATAAATTATTGGAGTCTATACTTATACATTGCTTTGTAATGACACTTTTGTGGCAGTTGGTCACATTACTTATTTCTGCTACAAGTGTCAATTTTGGATAAATGTTATAAAGCAACTGAGATTTGTGGTTTTGAGTTGAAATTTTGTCACGACACTGAAAAATCTCACCCAGAGGGTATGAATTAAACTTTTGGCTTCTACCCATGAGTAGGGCGAAACTAAAACTAAAATAATATCTCAAGGGGTATAAAACCAACCATTCCAGTAAAATGGACATACAGGCAATGCCTTGTTTTATTGTGCTTCGTTTATTGCTCTGCGCAGATACTGCATTTTTTTGCAAATTGTACGTTTGTGGCACCCTTGTGTTGAGCAAGTCTACAGGCACCATTTTTCCAATAGCATTTCCTCACTTCATGTCTCCATGTCACATTTTGGTAATTCTCACAGTATTTCAAACTCTTTCATTATTATTATGTTTGTTACCGTGATCTATGATCAGTGATTTTTGATGTTATGATTGCAAAAATATTATAACTCACTGAAGGCTCAGATGATAGCAATTTTTAGCAATAAAGTATTTTTCTATTAAAGTATGTACATTGTTATTTTAGCCATAATGCTATTGAACACTTAATAGACTATAGTACAGTGTAAACATGACTTCTTTATGCACTGGGAAACCAAAAAATTTGTGTGATTCACTATACTGTGATATTCAGTTTATCATGGTGGTCTGGAATTGAACCCATGATATCTCCAAGGTGCCTGTATTCTGAAATTGAAGTTCTATGTAGCTTGTATATACTCAGACCATCCAGGACTGCTGAAAAAGAGAATTTACAACAATCTTAAACTGCTTGTTGGAAAGAACTAATATATACAGCTGGGCCACCATGTTGCACAACTCAGTGAAGTTCAATGTGAATAAAGTATGAAAAGTAGCTTCCAGAATTGGGCAAACACTGGGTGGAGTTAAACAGTCAAGGAAGACTTTACTATTCGTGACTATTAGAGGTCAAGACTATTGCAGTAAGATTCAAGGTTATACAGTAGAGGAGAGAGATTGTTTTAATTCTGATGAACCAAAAGGCAGTAGATTTTTTTTTTTTTTTAAACCCCACATTTGTTTATTTATTTATTTTTTTGGCTGTGTTGGGTCTTCGTTCCTGTGCGAGGGCTTTCTCTAGTTGTGGCAAGCGGGGGCCACTCTTCATCGCGGTGCGGGGGCCTCTCACTATCGCGGCCTCTTTTGTTGCGGAGCGCAGGCTCCAGACGCGCAGGCTCAGTAGTTGTGGCTCACGGGCCCAGTTGCTCCGCGGCATGTGGGACCCTCCCAGACCAGGGCTCGAACCCGTGTCCCCTGCATTAGCAGGCAGATTCTCAACCACTGAGCCACCAGGGAAGCCCTGCAGTAGAAATTTTAAATGCTGGGATGAGCTAGTGGAATGTGGGACATTTGTGGGGAGGTTGGTCAATGTGTTTGCAATATGGCAGTTTACCTAATCTAGGCTCCTACCCTCCCACTGAGACTGGAAGATTGAGGCTTAATCTTTCTTGATGATAAAATTTCAAAGGGATATTTCCCAGGTCCTTGAGAAAGACTTTCCTAGGTAGTAGTATGAGCTAGAGGCTGGGAAAAGATTTATATCTCAAAGGGGCAGAGAAAGAATTTACAAATTCAATTTTTTAAAAAAGCAAATCCTCTAAGAAAAAGAAGGCAGAGGCCAAAAGTCAGGAAGAAACCTGTCTAAAGTTTAGTGATGCTGAGGGGATTCTTAAGGCCATCTTTGTTACATTCATTTTCCTTGGAGGCAGCATGGAGATAGAGAATCCTAACCATAAGAGGTAGGTTTTGTCCTTGGCTCTGCTTAGGTGTATTTTGGGGATGTTAGTTTTTCTCTATGAGTTTTCTATACTGTGTAACAATTACCACACTTAGTGGCGTAAAACAACACACATTTATTTATCTCACAGTTTCTGTGGGTCGGAGATTTGCTTAGGCTCTGTTGCAATCAGTGTGTTGACCACAACTGTGTTTTCTTATAGAAGCTCAACTGTGGAAACATCTGCTTCCTCCACTGGCATGATTCTTGGCAGCATTCCTTTCTCTTTGGCTGTCGAATTCATGGCATTTTGCTTCTTCAAAGTGAAAAAGGGGAGACAGAGATCCTAGAGCAAGTTGGCTGGCAAGGAAAGTTTTGCATAACATAGTGTAATCCTGGAAATGACATCTCATCACCTTTGCTGTAGTCTATTGGTTAGAATCCTCACATTTTCCATGCACACTCAATGGAAGGCTTTTACATAGAGATGTAAATACCAGGAGGCTTCTGTAACAATCTATGCGCCACATCTTTCATTTGCAAAATTAAAGCAATTTCACTAATAATAGTTTCCTTCGATGTGTAGGAGTCCTCAAGTTGCTTCTAGAGAGGTTTGGTGATGGAGGTGATGTCTTCATGTTACAGAGCTCTGGTTCCCTATATCTACTTTAACCTAAACAAACGTGTTGAGGTTCCTTATGAAATTTGTCTTTTTCTTTCTTTTTTCTTTCCTTTTTTTTTTTGATGAAGTTTTTCTATTTCCTTCAAAATATAATAAAAAATGCACCACACCAGATAATAATTTTGATCACACCAGCTGGAAAAGCTATGATTCAAATAAAATTTAAAATGAAAACTTGTCTCATGAATTAAAGCTTAGCTTTATGAATTTGACCAGTCATATAGTTATGATGTGACTTGTCCTAGAGAGAATTTAAAGATTCCCTAGCTTGAGCAAACAGCCTATAAGCTGGTAGCTTATTTTGCACAGACTTTTTAATCCTCTGCATATCCTTGCATCTTTCATAGCTGTACCTTCTCAAAGAAATTATCCCACTCGAAATAGGAAAGTAAGAAAATTCTAGCGGAGCTGAAAGTAGTATCCAGATGAAAAAGGACCAAGTCACATGTTGCTCTCATTCTAGACTATTTATTGCTTAGTTGAGCTTTCCACATTTGAGAACATATTTTAATTTTTCCCCACTTTTTATTTGCAAAGTTCTCTTTTCCATCTTAGTGTGAAAATGGAGCATATGCTGATACAATATCCCAGGCTGTGTTTACAGACTCTCTGGAGGTGAGGTGGAGGTGGGAGGGAGCATGGGAAGAAGCAGTTCCTTAGCAGTTGTTTTTCTCATTATGTTGTTAAGCAACCCATCACAAGTTATCCTTGGAACATATTTTTTATATTCACTTATACCACTGACTCTATATATGATTATTTATTTTTCAATTTATAATATTAAGGTGCCATTTTAAAAGGTGCTGTATTAACTCCAGTTTGGACTATAGATTCCAGCTGCTTCTTCATGTTTTACTTATTAAGACTGTTGGAACCAATCCTTGCCTTTGTACTTATAAAGTGTAAGCTCATGACCTTTCCGGGCCTGGTGGGAGAACCTCCCCAGACCGAGCACATGGAGCCTGCAGTTGTGAAGAAAAAGGAGCTAGTGCAGGTCTGGTGGCCTTGTTCTCAGGTGGCCTGGGCCTGCAGTGGCTTGAAGCAGGATTGCGGTTCCCAGCCAGAGATTGAAGTCAGGCTGCAGCAGGGAGAGTGCTGAATCCTAGCCACTAGTGGCCAGTGACAAGGCCCTGGCCCGTACGGCTTTGCAGAAAATGAATTTCCACAAAGAAATGGAAAGTAGTGAAACAAGTAAAGTGTTTATTAGGAGGAAAAGGGGTACGTGTAGATAGGCACACGGGCGGACTCAGAGAAAGAGTTGCATTGTGGTGGTAGTTTGAATCACGTATATGGGGCATTTCTTCCGGGTTTCCTTTGGCCAATCATCTTGCTTTGCCTGGTTCTGTTTCCGTATTTGGTTTACCTCAGGGTCCTCTTATGTGTGTGCGTGCATCTCTTAGCTAAGATGCATTCTAATGAAGAGGCCTGTGGGTAGGTTGACATTATATCACTCCCTTTTTTGACCTCCAAGAAGCCTTTCTGCACATGTAGAGTGGGGAAGATCTCCTTGACCTTGAGAATGAGAAATCTATGGTCTCTTACCTGGGCAGGGCTCAGCTTCACTCTCGCTCCTGATATTTAGGAGTATCTGTCCACAGGGGACAAACTCCAGCTGCTCAGCCTGGGGCCTATCTCCTGCCTCAGCCTCTGATTGCTAGTGTCTGTCAACCACATTGCCTTCTCTCAGGAAGTGCTGGGAATGTGATCAGGCAGAAGCACACTTAAGTGAATGCAACAGTGGAAACTAGCAAGGAAGAGTATGGTACACAGAGAAGAGTATGGAGAAGAGTAGACCACAGTGTGAGCTTCCAAGGAACTCAGCATCTTGTTGATATGGAGGGATATGGATTATGTAGAGAGTAAATAAAGTGTTATGGGAATTAAAATAAGGGGCAAATTTTTTTTTTAAGTGGGGGAATGGGGCAGGATTCATGGAAGGGATATGTTTGATCTGGATCATATGGAATGAGTAGGACTGAAAATGGAGCTTATAAGGGTGAGAATGTTTTACATTAGAGGAAACTGCATTAATAAAAGGATGACCATCTATGGTTTGAGGTGTATAGCTTATTTGTAGATACATGCATTTCAATTTGCCTGGAGTTCAGATTCCATGTGGCTGAGCTAGAGAGGTAGGGGCAAAGGGAGAGGTGACTCTGGAAAGGCAAATAGAAGCAAATCATAGGGGGTGGGGAGCGGGCTCAATGACCAGGTTAAGACTTGTTGATTTTTTTCATGGGTGTGTGTGTTGGGAGCAGACTAGAGTTATAGTATAGTGATTCAAACCACAGACTTTGGGATCAGAGTAACTTGGGTTTCCATCCTGACTCTGCCATCCACAAGCTATGTGAACTTGTATAATACATATTGTTTCTGACCTTCAGTTTTCTCATCAATAAATGAGGAGCAATAATGCAAATTTATGTGAAGCATTCTGAGGATCAAATAAGATTAGGTACCTAAAGTGCTTAGGCTGGTACCCGCCACTCAGCAACATTCTGTGAGCGGCAGCTATGATCATGCTAAAGAGAAGGATGGAAATACCACTAACTTCAACACAATTATTCTCTTCAGTTGTTGGTGGAGATGTAACATTCCCTCTCTCCCAGATAAGTAGAAGCTGTCCCTGCTGTATTGAGCTTATTGCCAAGTGGATTAGAACACTGGACTGAGCAGGGAGTCCAGTGGTCTCATGGAGAGAAACGTAAACCAAAGTCATATAGAAGAGTGTACAACAGAATTATCAATGAAGACAGGAAGGATCTAGAGATGAGGCAACAGAAAGCACAGGGAAGCTAAAGGAGATGGAAATCCTGTGAATTCAGAATGAATTCCCTGAGGTATCAAGGCTGGGAGAGATTTTTTAGGAGCCTGCAACTATGAGTTGTTCAAAGAGGAATCTATTATAGTACTTCCTTGGTCTGGATAGAAGGGAGTGATGGTTCTTTATCCCTTCTATTAACCTTTGATTATCATTCTGAATAACACTAGGAACTGAAAACTGATAGACTTACTAAGATACACATCATGAATGGAAGTTCAGACTACATACCGATTAAAGTCAGAATCTGAAAGTATTGGTAGTTGAGCAGATACAGCTGTCAGAAGTTAGGCTACGCAGGGACCACAAAACTAGGACAATGTTACCTAAAGGAAGGATGATATAACTAATATCCCATCATCAAAAGCAGGAAGTTACCTGCTAAAGGCATGTCAAGGTTAGAGGTGCAGTGAGAGTCAGTAGTAGAACTCAGCCTATGGCCGGAATCAGTTTGGTCAATGAAGCAGTTCCTTGAACTAGTATCTTATATTTTCCATTTCTTGTACGGCTAGAGGAGCAATATGTTGGAAGGATCAATTTGGGTACATTTGACATTGGGAGATGTGTCTGTCAATGTTCTTAGTACCAAGCTTCAGAAGCTAGCTCACAAAAGTAAAATGGGAATTAATAAGGATAATGTAAGTTCAGTGAATTAGTGAGAAGGATACTGCAAGTTCAGTGGATCAGTGGGAACCTGGAGGTCCAGACTTGGAAAATGGGCAGGAACTATAGGCACAGTACAGGGTGAAGAGCAGGAACCACAGTGAAGGTCATGTGGTCTTCATGCCTCCACTCTGAACTCCAGTTATTCCCATGTTAATTGTTGTTTCACTTACTCAACACTGAAAAACCTCAGAGAGCCTCAGACTGACCTGGACTCTGCCCATGCCTGGCCTCTTTCTGTCCTGAACAGGGTCGTGAAGATATTTACTACTTTGACGTCCTTAGTGAGAAGTAGTCACTATTTCCTAAGGCAACATGCAATGGGGGAGGATGGAGATCGCCTAAACAGAGATGGATGCTAATCGGAAAAGGGTTTGCATGTTGCACAGATGCCTTCCTAGGAGGCACTGAGGTAAAGAAATAGGAAGAGGGGGAAGGGAGCTAAAGAGGGTAAAGGGAGACAGACAGAGGAGGGTCAGAGTGTTCTTCTTGTACTGGCTGTTTCTTAAGTAACTAATTCAAAATCATCAGTATGCCAAAGTGGCATTTTGGGGGCAGCCTACCCTGAACGCCATCAGCAATAATGGTAGGCTCCTATAGTAGCTTCAAGATGCCTTTTATCAGGGGGCAATTTTCTAAGTACATACTTTGGAAACCCAAGAAACCTGTGGCCATTCCTCCTTCCAAATCCTTTAGTAACAGAGCTTACGTATACTGAGTTGAGAAGTTTGTCATGTTAAACCTTAAGTCAAGGCTTAGCAGGAGCTGAATGATCTTTTTTGATGAGTGCAGATTTATAAGAATTTTAGCTTGGGGTTTGAGATCAAATTCTCTCACCTAAGCTGTGGGAGCCCATGAAATCTTTCCAATAAAAATGATTGCAGTTGAGATTTTTGCCAAATAGGGCCTCTTAAAAAGAGTCCCTGTTTAAGTCATTTCTCAAAAATAATTGAAAATGGCTATTTTGTTATGCTCCTAACTGCTATGTGACACCACTTATTTCTTTCTGAGAAGTATGATAGAGAATAAGATAATTCTGATTATGGTGAAATACGAGAACACTGATATTATTTTATTGGGTTTTTTTTTCCTGAGTTAAAACTTTATATTTTTGGATTGTTCATCATATACCCCTTTGCCTGCTATCATTTCCAAATGGTGACTATTATCCATGTGTTTTAATATTCTTCATATGTCATTTTAATGTTGTTCATATGTTAAAACTGAAGTGACTGCTTTTTTTTTTTTGGTCTTTGTAATACTAGGATAATTTAAAGAGAATGTTTTTGAAACATCATTCTATTTTTTTGTAAAGTGGGCCAAATAAAATATTTTTGTTCATTTGGGCAGCATGTCAACAGCCACGTAGTTCAAATAATAAGTATAATTTCTTTGAACATTTTGAAGCAGTTCAGATGGAGGCAGCATACAAGGTGGATCCTTGGAAAAGCTCCTGTTAAAAGATTCTATTTAAAAAAAAAAAAAAGATCCTGTTAAAGCTGATGTTGAGAGTTGGGGTTACAGATGGAAGGACTATATAGAAGAAATCCCTGAATCTCTAACCCTTCCCTTTTTCCTATCCCCACATCACCAGCTTTTATCATTTCTGACTGCTCAGGGTCTCTCTTTCTGAATGCTACCAGCAATGGTATTAAGGTCTTAGAATCACATTGTTCTTCTATAGGATGTCTTGGCCTTCTGTCTCTTAGCACATATTATCCTCAGTTCCATCATGCCGTTTCTCTGTTCAAACTGTTATTCCCCATTGTATCAGAATACCCGAGAAGAGCTTTGATGTTGAAGAACTATTTATTACTTTAAGTTGATTGAAAAGTACTCCCTTTATTCTCTCGTCTTATTGGACAATGTCATCCTGGGGTTGAAGAGCTGGTGAACACCAGGGACAGCTGTGGAGAAACAGAGTTCTTGTTTGTGTGGCTCACCCGTCCTACCTGTCCTTTAAACCAGCAGCACTTGCTTAGATGCCCAGAAGGTAGCTTAGGTACAAACACTGATGTGACCTGCGAATTTTACTGGCATTGTTTCTTTTAGGATGTATTCATTGTCTAATGGATATGAATTCATAAGCCTCCAACTCGTAGCGATTCCTTGAACTAAGTTAAGCAGTTTTTAAAAATAATCTTCTTTGTTATTTAGCAATTTGGGGGGAAACTTCATTTTATGTAAATGTGATTTACCAAGATTGTTGGGTAGATCATCATGCAGTTAATACGGAGTGTGCAGTTTGATAGTTTTACAGATATACACATTTTAAAATTGTTCATGGACTTTTCCTGATAATGATTAGATCTAGATTTAAATGGCAACGTGTTTGAAAATATTTTCAGTATTATTAAAATATTTCATTAGCCCTGTTAGCTTGAGAACAAAAAAAATGAGAGAGAGAGAGAGATGACTGAGAGACGGTATATTATACAGTTCAAGATGCTAGAGCTAGGTTCCTAGTGTTCCAGTCCTAACTTCACGAATTATTAACTCCGTGATCTTGGGCAAGACATTTCACATTGCTGTGCCTTGCTGTTTTCATCAAGTATGGATAATCCTCATGGGATTGTAGTGAGTATCAGTAGACCCAAATAATGTCTTTACTGTGGATTTTATGGAAGTGTATCACGTGCATATACGCAGCTTTCTTACTGTTAAGAGTTATTCAGAATGATGTTGAGACGTTTGTAGTAAAATTAGAAATCCTGGATGTTAAAAAGAAATACAGCAGGTAAAAATGTGCTGCGTTCATTTCTCAGTCTGTGATGGTTTGGGCCTTAAGTTAATAACGAGTGTGGTCAGTAGAGGCAGAAAGCCTGGCAGCCGCGGAAGGGTAGTCCTGAGATGGGCTCTCCCATGTGTGAGCTTGGCCAGGTTTCTTAACCCCTCTGTACCCCTGTTGTCCCATCTATAAAAATGCCAACTTGGATTACCTGATCTCTAAAGTGTCTTTCGGCTCTAAAAGTCTATGAATCTTTCAATATACTTTGACTTAATGCATTTTACACATGGAATGTTCTTGAAAGCATTTATCCTTTTTCTAAAAAAAAACAAACAAACAAAGGCTTTTTCAGGTGTTTCCTCTTCCTCCTCCTCCTTCCTGCCTGCCTCTCCTTCTTCTTCCTTCTATTATGTAGAAGAGATACCAGGCCTGACTACTGCTTTCAGGATGGTTAAATGATAGGCTTTCCATTTCTAAGACATAGTAATTGAGATTACATGAGATTAATTTCTTCTAGTAGATTGAAACAATAACAAAATAAAAAAATAAAACTAAACTTGATTTTGTCTCCTAACCGAACTTCTCTTCTCTGTTTCCTGGCTCCCCAAACTCAATCCCTCCCCTGCTTTCCCTCACCTTGTGCATGGTATCCCTTTCTACTCCATCTTCCCCAGCCAGAGAACTGGAAGCCACAGTAGAAGTGTCCCTCTAACCTCCTACCCCATCCACAGTAATCCAGTAACCAAGTCATGACTCTTCTATTTAACATACGTACTAGTCCATCCTCTGCTTTCCATTTCCTTTTGCCACTGCCTCACTTCAGACTCTAATCATTTCTTGCTTGGATTATGCCAATGAACCTATTTTCCTTATTCTGATCTCAAATCCTTCCAATAAATTTTCCACTTCTCTCCCAGAGTGGGATTTCCTGGAAATTATGTCTGATTGTCATATCCCTCCCCTAATAAATATCTCCATTTTCTTACCAGCTGTCCATGAACTGCCTCCTGCCTACATTGCCACTTAGTTTATTAGTCATTAATTCCTCTGTCCCCTGACCCTCTACCCTCTAGCTGTTATTGAACTACTTTCTTTTCCTTAGTACTTTTTTTCTGGAATCCTCCTGTTCCCACTGTCTGGAACACCTTACTGTTCTTCATCTGCCCACTAACTCCATCAGCAGTAACAAGCCTCTCTTTGGTGCCCCTACTGTCATTTGCAATATAAATAACCATAAAAGAAACGATAGCAAATTTTCTCATACTACAAACTACAACTGTGATGCACAGTGGACACGTGCTTTCTTTTTTTTTTGCGGTACACGGGCCTTTCCCGTTGCGGAGCGCAGGCTCAGTGGCCATGGCTCAAGGGCCCAGCCGCTCCGCGGCACGTGGGATCTCCCCGGACCGGGGCACGAACCCGTGTCCCCTGCATCGGCAGGCGGACTCTCAACCGGGGAAGCCCGACACGTGCTTTCTTAAACTGAGCTGGTGTCCTTCACAAAGGCCTACATCTTCTAACTTACCAGAAAAAAATAGATAAGATATATGCAACTGGCTCTTTAGGTGGTGCTCGGCATCTCTAGGAGAAAACATTCAATCTTGGATTCAGGCCTCTGCCCCATTTTAGGCTTTTTTCCTAGATTGATCTGGGTATAAGGTGTTGAGGAATAAATGACTTGCATAGTCTTATGGGTAAAGAGTTGAGGTTCTTGGGTTCTGAAACTTCTGTTTTCTCTGACCCCTGGGTTGATTACCCTTGTCCACCTGGTTGCTGGTCTTGGCAGGTGGGGACAGCTATTAGTGTAGTTTCCAGTCTGGCTTCGTGGCTTGGGCAGGGCCGACCTTTGCCCCCCAGTTGACCAGGCTTTGCTTGTTTCAGAGGTTTTCTGGCCTTTGAGGCTCTGCGCCATCCTCTGTATGGTTCGAGATCGTGGACATTTATCTCAGCCTATAAGATTCACTACCCAGGGGGCCCCTCAGCAGGCCCAGTGACTCTCAACTCACTGTCTAACGATGTAAGAACATTTCAGGAGTGAAAACTAGAGCCTCTCTGCTGGACCACTCCACTCAGGCAACCTCTGCAGACTAGGTCCTCCTTACCTTACTGCTTTCCTCCACTTACCTCATGTTTTTAAAGGCATTTCTCTCCACCACCCCCTTCTCCCCTTATACCCTTTTAGGGTATAATTTCAAAAGAGGAGGAAAAGAAAGGAAGAGAAAAAGGCAAGAACCTTGACCTCAGTTTGGTGTTTTCTTAGTTCCTGTAAGACAGTAAGAGTGGTTTCCTTTTGTTTTGTTATTCTTTCCTTCTGACTCATCCTTATGGGTGGGTCCTAATGATAAAAGAGTATTTTCCTGGCATGTGGAACAGGTTCTCTGATGAGATTGAACCCACTTAGCTCTTAGAAACTTATGATGGGTGCTTTAAACATACTGTCTCATTTAGTCTTCGTAAGTCCCTTATGACATAGGTGCTGTTATCATTTCTATTTTCAGAAGAGTTGCTGAGGCTCACAAAGGGTAATGAGTAGCCCATGGCTTACCACAGGCATGTGGCAGAACCTAACATCTGTTATGTACTGCTGTAAAAGCCACCTAAGCACAAAGCATCTTACATTTTTTTTCATCAACATCATCTAACATTAGTATCATTCTCACTTTGTATGCTACTGCCAGACTTATTTTCTTCCAATTCCTCCAATTTTTTTTTTCTTTTCCATCTGCTTTTCCCTCTGCTTGGAATTCCTTATCCTCCTACAAGCAGCAAATATAAAGCTCAGTTCACAAATGCAGGTGCCAAGCAATAAAAGTCTTGGTTTCATAATTCAATTTGTTACTTTAACCAATTAAACCTCCTGTTAGGCTGGCAAAAAATTAATCTTCAGCCTTTTTTAGGGCCCCCTCATACACCCACCTACATGGTACCCAAATATCATGTAGGGCTAAGGCTTTGGACATGGATTGTGGTGGCCATGACAATACACCTCTCAGACCATAAGCTACAGGGAGCATCACTGAACCAAGTCCCCTGCTGCTGTGCCCTGAACTCCATCAGCACGTTGACACAGGCTTCTCGGGGGAGGGGGGGGGACTGCTCACAACCAGTTACTAAGCACAGCAGGGATCTTAAGGCAGGCCTGTTCCATGGGATTCCTTTGATGGGCAACTCTGGTTCAAGGACTCTCCACAACCTTGCTGAACTGTCCTTCGATTGCCCAGCAGCCTGAGGCACTTTCACTCCCAAATGTCCTTCCCTCTCTCCTCCATTGGGATCAGACTGGTACAATCTGAAGGCAGGCACAACCTTTTAAGTCTCCCTCCCTATTTTCTTTCATAGATGTTTCCCATAGTAAAATCTTAGCACATTTAATCCTGTCTCGGTGTCTGTTTCTAAAAACTCCCTCACTAATATATAGGGGATTTGGACATCACCAAATCATCACTTCCCACCAGTTACTACCAAGAGGCATTTCTCTCAGTGGACATGTTACTGTGGCCCTTCAAATCTGCTGTCTCTTAGCTGGTTCATTCCATGATTCCAGTGCAAGTGTCTTCAGAGAGGCAACCTATGGCCCTATGTGCCTAGTTACCCTAAGAAGCTGAAACCTTTCTTGGACCTTGCTGATGTCAATTGCAATTGTATGGTCCACCCATACACCAAATGAGGCTGACCTCTATGAACTTAATTTCTACTGAGAAAGCACAGACAATAATGAAATGAAATGAATAAATGAGTGAATAAGTAAAATAATTATAGCTGATAGTTAATCTTGTGAAGGAAAAAAACAACAAAAGAGGTATAATAAAAAGAATCAGGCAACATTATATTGAAATCAGAAAGGTTTCATTGAGAAGGTGGTATTTTGTCTAAGATTGAAAGAGAAGTGATAATTTCTTAATGTCTTCTGTTTAAGGTGTTAAGGTAGTTAAGTTGTAGCTTCCAATTTATAATATAGAAGAAAAGCACTAAACTTAAGGTCAGGAATCTGTTTATAGCCAAGTTTTCCTCTCAAACTATCGAGTAAAATCTTGGGCAAATAAGTAAATGTCTTAGGGACTCCATTTTCTTATTGTTATTTAAATTAGGTGGTTTTTAAGATCACTTTACTTCTAATGGTCCCCAAATTGAAATCAAGCTACCACCTAGCTATCGATCGAGAAGACTGATCTTGCCAGCTATCTATCTAAAACCATGTCATTTTAACATCAACCTTTATATTTTTCAGAGCACAGTGCAGCAAAGTCAGAGATATTTGGGTTTCAGTACTGGTTTGCTTTCACCTAAGATATGTGACCTTGGTACAAGTTTTCAACTTCTTCTTACTATAAAATGAAAATAATAGTGCTTTTCCATACTGTGTGTCAGAATGGAGATTATGTATGTACAATGCCTAGCACAGATAAACAGTGTCTCTTGTTTTTTATTTCATTTACAAAATATTCATGGAATATACATTATTGTCCTATTTTTACAAATTAGAAAACGGAGGCACAGAGAACACAACTTACCCAGGTCATATCAGAGCTAATAAGAGTATTAATCAAGGTCTTAGGAACCCGATTTGTTTTTTCTATAACCTATTATTTACATGTGGTGTTCTTTAAAAGCATCTTTTGTGGGTTCTCAATATATACGTGTTTGTGCATGTTAAACTGATTCAAAAATTATGATGTGACTATTTCATTATATACTTAGAGTAAGTAAATCTGTAACTAACATGTTTGCTGATTTAATTTTCTGTACCTAAGGATTAAACAGAATTTTTACAAAGTAGAAAGTTGTTTAAAGATAACGTATTCAAATACCTTCATTTGATAAATGAGGAAGAAACTAAGTTCAGGATAGGTAACACACACTGCATGTCTAACAAATTTGCTTTAGTAAAGGCAATTTGAAGTTAAGCATTTCCATTGATCTTTCTCTTTTAAAACTCATTGTTACTGTGATATATAAATACATTTAGTCTTACATAACTTTTATATATGTAGTTAGTTATATAACTGTATGTAGAAATTATGGAAAATCAGTGCATTTAATAGCTGTGTGACAGACAAATTATTTAACATCTTGAACCTCATTTTCCTCACCTGAGGAATAAGAATACAAGTAAAACCTTGTTTATAAGGCTTCGTGAGGATTAAATGAGATAATGTATGGTGCTTGAATATGTAAATTTTAATTTTATAATTTTTAATGATAAATGATAATAAAATATCATAACTGTTATGAATACTGTTGGGGGGGACTTCCTTTCCTCTGACCTCATGTTGCTATGAGGAAATTCTTGAGGGCAAGATTCATATAGGATTTGACTTTGTTTTTCAATGTTTATATACTATAAATAGGTATCAGTGAACGAATTAATGAATTAATGAAATGGAACTTCTCTTTGATCCAAATAAGCAACTTAGAATTACTTCATTGGAGGAGAAATACCTTATCAATTAGCTTTTAGTACATAACAAAACACCCCCAGACCACCATTCATTAACAAATTGTTCTGTGGCTCAAATGGAATGTTTTTTGTCTGCTCCGTGTGTTTTGGCTGTGTTCAAGCATCTGCAGTGAGTTGGCTGGTCCCTCATGGCCTCGCTCACATGTCTGTTGGTTGGTACTGGCTCTCAGCAGGACCACATGTCTATACAAGGCTAGCTTGGGCCAGAGCAACAAGAGATGGGGCACACCCCAGTGTGTAAGTACCGTTCAGGCATCTGTTTGTATAGTGTTTGCTCTTCTTCCATTGGCCAAAGCACATGTGGGAGGAGTCAGTGTGAGAGGAGATAACACAAGGGTTTGGATACCAGGAAATATGATTATTGGGGCTCTTTCTTGTAACAGGCTACTACAAATATAACTTTTGAGCCTCCCTTGCTTTATTGGTTTTTTAATTTATGTTTAATGCTTTGATTAGCTTTCCTGTTAATGAAGTAAAATGGATAAATCATTGAACGTGATTTTAAAGTCAACATGATCCTTTATTAAGAATTATTGTCTCATTATAATTTTTTTTTTTTTTCATTGTGGTACGCGGGCCTCTCACTGTTGTGGTCTCTCCCGTTGCGCAGCACAGGCTCCGGATGCGCAGGCTCAGCAGCCATGGCTCACGGGCCCAGCCGCTCCGCGGCATGTGGGGTCTTCCCGGACTGAGGCACGAACCCTTGTCCCCTGCACTGGCAAGCGGACTCTCAACCACTGCGCCACCAGGGAAGCCCCTCATTATAATTTTTAAGTCAGAATGTGACTGAGCCAAAGTTTAGTTGCTGTGACTGGCGATAAATACTAAGAAAATTTATTCCTCCCCCAGTGATGATGATGCTAATGATGGTGACTGCACCTAACAATAAAGGAGCTCTTAATATATGTCACACACAACGTTAAATTCTTCACATACATTCTCCTATTTTAGCCTTATCATAGACTATTATTTTTCATTAAAAAAATCAAACAGGAAAGTGAAATACTAGGAGGCTAATAAGTTCTCCCAGAGTTATATACTAGTAAGTGGTAGAGGTGTCAATTGACATTTGTTGGTCTGACATTAGAACACAGACTTCTGATTTATACTATACAGTGTCACAAATTTTATATGTGTATACATGGGTTTGTATACATATATATTTTAAATATGAAATGAATGTATGTACTTACAGTGCTTTACGTTATCTGTACTTAGTTATAATGCTGTTATATTATTTGATTCTTCCAGAATCTCAACAGTAATCTCAGTGAGTCAATGTCCCAAAAAATTAATGACACAAGTAGAATACTGTGTCAAAAGGCATCATTCTCACCATCATATGTACTTGCTTTCTGAGAGGTATAACAGTTAAAACATGTCAAACCATGGATTTGGATAATAGTTTAATAGTAGGAGACTTGGACTTTCATGGAACATCAACAGTAGTGTCATGAGATGGCTTTTGAGGCCTTGAACTTGGCAGCCACTGCAAAGATTCAATTTGGCCAGCAAAACATAGGTAAAGGACAAAAGGGAAGAGGGTAAGCAGGAAGGGACTGGCTGTATTTATGGGTGGGCTTTAGAAATGAAACTCTCCCAAAGCAGAAATGGAACATGGAAGTCAACTGCCATAGTTAATAAACTGAGGTATTTAAATCTGCAAATCACACGTGTTTGCTATCGTGGTGTAAAGTAAATGGGTTCTAGTGAGTGTATAATGGAATGTTCTTGGGGCTCATATTTTTCTTGAGAGAATGTGAAAATTTTGATGGTTACTATTTATAAAATGGAGCATTTGACCCCCGAAAGTCATTGGTTTGATATTAGCCTTAGTTTTCTAATATTTCCTAACAAAGAAAATAGGCATTTTTCTTGTCATTTTTAAGTATAGTAGGTACTACTATGGTCTACGAACAATTTATGATTTTATTTAGAAGTGATTATGTAACTCTGCTTTTAAAATTAGAATTAACAGCAGACTTTGGCATCTGTGGAGGTGGCCTACATATCTGAGTTTATATCAGAATGAGTTGTCAAGAATTAATTGGGGGAATATTTTTAAGACCTGCTTTTTAGGGCTTCCCTGGTGCCACAGTGCTTGAGAGTCCGCCTGTCGATGCAGGGGACACGGGTTCGTGCCCCGGTCCGGGAAGATCCCACATGCTGCGGAGCGGCTGGGCCCGTGAGCCATGGCCGCTGAGCCTGCGCGTCTGGAGCCTGTGCTCCGCAACGGGAGAGGCCACAACAGTGAGGAGCCCGCGTAACGCCAAAAAAAAAAAAAAAAAGATCTGCTTTTTAATGGACACAGATGTGTGAGGTAAAACACATAATAGAAAATTCCTCATTTATTTCTATACTTATTCACCCAGGATACTCCTCATGATTTTTTAAAACATTGCAATTATTCACAGTGGATTCTATGATTTTATTAAAGAGGCAATTAGGGCAAAACATGACAACAGTCTTTTCTTACCAAAAATGATATGTTTCTTTGCTTTGCCTACCTGAGCATTAGAATCTGAAAAAAATCAGTTTTGAATTCAGATTCTAATTCATCTAGATTTACCTTGGGTACAATATTGAATCTCACAGAGTTTTAGTTCCCTACAACAAAAAACTGCTATTATAACCTAGCTCAAAGTATGGCAGTCAGGATTCAATGAGCTAAGTATATGACAGCAACGTGGCAGAGTGGCTGCTGCATAGACATTACTCAGTAACTATTAGTTCCTTTCCTCCATTTACATGACTACATACCGTACTGTGTGTATGTGTGTGTGTGTATATATATATATTTTTTATTTACATATATATATATTTACATATATGTAATACTGTATATGTAATTTATATCATTACATAGCATGCATTAAAAATACTGTCATTGTGAACAAAAACTAAACCTTACCTCAAAGTGGTTTTAGAGATGTAATGGATTTTAAAAATTAATTATACATGAATTTTAATTTCTTCTCCTATTTTTAAAATTCACATCCTCAACATTTATTTGCAGCTCTCTCACACAAACATACATGCTGAGGAAGAGAAGGATATTTGTTTTTCCCGTGATTTTAGAATTTCTGTTTTGACACTGTGTACTTACGGTATTGATTTTCAGAGCCTCAGAACGCATTAATATGTTTTTTTGCATTCTTTCTTCCTTTGATGAATAAAAATGGAACTTGGGGGATATTTTATTTCACTAAAACTCTGAAAAAGTAGTGTGCTCCATCCAAATTGGAAAACTTAGTATATAAAACTTAAATTTTTGTTTCTTGGGTTTTTTGCTTTATGATAAGTCAACCTGGAATGCTTGCTGTGACTTGCTTCCCAAGACTTCAGTTTAATGCCTGGAAAAACTTAAGAGCTGCCCCTCATGTCCAAAATTCTTCATTCTTCAGCCCTTTGGGGGTAACTCCCTTAGCCCATCAGAGATGTTCATCTTCACTCTTTCATGATTTCTAAGTGAAAAGGTCTTGTCTTAGCTTCCTTTTCAGTTAGTAAGCTACTGAGGGAGAGACGACATTCCTTACATCTCTCTCTGCTCTTTATAGCACTTTTGCTCATAGCTGCTGCTGACTCAATATTTGATAAATGAATGAATGGTCATGTAGTCTCTCACGGGCTCCATGTTGAACATCCTAGAATTGTACATATAAATATAAAAGTGGGCTAAACCACTCTTTAAAAGAATACATCATTTAAAAGAAGCCTTTGGCGTTAAAGTGTTTCCATGAATATAAGAATATGAACAGTTTCCTAGAGTCTAGGAAAACCATACCTAAGAGATTTGAGAAGTTAGGTATGTCATGAATTTCGTATTAGATTAACTGTGTGGTTTACGTTTATAGCTCAGTCAAGCTTATCTCTGATTTTTAGGAAGGAAAGATGGAAAAAGAAGAAATGCTTTTGCTATTATTCCCAGGGATTCAAAAGGAAAACAGTTTCTCCTGAGAGAGTCAAATAATTGTTTTCTGTAAGTGGATACTAGGGTAATATAAATGTGTTTCAAGTAAACTGTGTTAATGAAGCCCCCAAAAAGCTTTAAAAATTACATTCTTCTTGTGTGCCTAATACTTGAAAACTCCTTCAGACAATTTAAAGGGTACATTTATTATGCAACATCGTATATTCAATGATATTTTAATGACAATGTCACATTGTCTAGCTTTCTTCCTTGGTATATTGTTTACATTTTAGCCAGTGAACTGAGGAATGAGTTACTATCTTTCTTGTTTTTTTGTTTTCTTTAGTTATGAAAAAAATGCAGAATAAAAAAGTACTTTGCTGATGTGGGTTGTTTATTCTTTATGTTTGAACTCTTTCCTTTAAATTGGGCTAAGTTGCTAATTTCAAATTCATAGCAAAACCACCCTTGTGTGGCTTTTTCCATGGTGAATTACAAATCATTTTGGCTTTAATGTTTGGCAGATATGTACTTGGTCTGTGTATCAGATCTGCCTTTGGTTGGGTTCCTGGTTGCTCCAGTGCAGCAAAAATTGAATTGCAAAATATTTTTATTGGCTTGTCACCTTTGCTGTTGTAAAAATACTAAATCAAGTATCTATTAAAACCAGATTCTCAAATGCCTGAGTATTCAAACTGTTCTGCTCAGGATTGATCCGGGTTTTGCCTTCTTTTTCAGTTTAATTCCAAATTCTGTTGGTCAGTTTTCTGAACTTAGTCATTTTACACATTTTTTTTGGTACAAGATCCATTATATGTTTTTATGTTTTAGTGAATAATTGATTGTTATTACTTGTGAGTAACTGATTGTTTTAAAGTGATATTATATGATTCCATTTATAGACTGATAACTGTTTTAGAAAAAGAAAATACTTTAAAACTTAGCGTAATGTTGCAGACCAACAAGGCTAAGCAGATTTTTCTTTCCAGGGTTAAATACTTTACGGCAATTATTTAAAATAGAGCTAAGACATTTGACATTTGTCAACAAATATGTTTCTTAAAATTTTTTTTAATTCTTTTCATTCCTTAACAAATATTTCTGCCAAGCCATTATGAATAAAAGTAGACCAATATTCAAATTGTCTTTTTTTTAAAATTGCCACTTAAAAGATTTATGTTAAATCAGCTTTATTAAGCTTTCTTATTTTAATACAAAAATACTTGCTCATTTTAAAATATGCAGTGAATGATAAAAATAAACAAATAGCTTTATATCAGATTCCCCTGCTATGACTACTGATAATAAATATTGAAGGCAGTTAGATTTCTTAAAGGGAAAAATTGAACCTTTTCAATTAAAAAGATTTCTCTCAAATGGGATGTAAATGTGCATAGTAGATAAATTTCTAAAACTTAAAGAATAAAAGTGTTAATTAGTATTGTAGTTATTAGGTGGTAGTGTCTCTGTCCAGTTCTTCAGCATCTACTCCTATAGTCCATGAATATCTACTGATCATCCACCCATTCTTCCATTCTTTCAGTATCATTTAAGAGCATGATAATCTGCATAGTATTTGGCCTTGTTTTCTAATATATGGGAAAGCTAATTATAGTAATTCATAATTAAGAGAATATATGATAAAACAGGCATTAAGAGAACCCTTTCCTGACAACCTCCATCCCCAAGTCTCAGTCAGATTATTTAGTTATATGTTCTCAAGGAATGTTTCTTTTTTTCAAAGTACTTTTATTGATTTGATGCTAAGCCTTCTTTAGTTTGATAATGTAATTCTTCTCATTTGTTGTAAGGGGCTCACCAGATTTTTCCAGAACTTAACACAGTGCCCTACACATAGTGGGTGCTTAACAAATATTTGTTGACTGAATGACTGAATATGAAATACAGTATAAACACTCAGGGAAGTGAAAGTTAACTTGGGGTTGGAATTAACAAGGAAGGTCTAAATCAGTAAATGACATTTGAATTGCCTTTCTAAGAAGAGAAGGACATGGATAGGTGGAAAGAAGAAAGAAAGGCGTTCACTGGAAATGCTGTAAAGTAAGAGAAGATAACATAGCACAAAATTAACCATTTTGAAGTGGCATTCAGTGGCATTTAGTACACTCACAGTGTTGTGCAACCACCAACTCAGTCTAGTTCCTTAAAACTTTTATCACCTCAAAAGGAAACCCTGTACTCATTAAGCAGTTGCTCATTTCCTCTCCTCTTCTTAGCCCCTGGCAACCACCAGTCAGATTTCTGTCTCTATGTATTTACCTCTTCTGGATATTTCATAGAAATTGCAGTTGTATGACATATAACCTTTGTATCTGGCTTCTTTCACTTAGTACAATGTTTTCAAGGTTCATTCCCATTGTAGCATATATCAGTACTACGTTCCTTTTACAGGCTACATCTTTCATTGTATGTATATCCACAATTTGTTTATCCATTCATCCATCTATGGGCCTTTGGCCAGTTTCCACCTCTTGGCTATTATGAGTAATGCTGCGATGAACATGAATGCGCGTGTAATTTTTAGTATATTTTTTTTCATGCTTTGAATTTTCTTTTATTTATTTTTACTGAAATATAATTGACTTGCTATATTATATTAGTTTCAGGTGTACAGCATAGTGCTTTGTACACTATGCTGTACAAAAATGTGTTTTTATACATTATGAAATGATTACCCTAAGTTTTGTTATCATCTGTCACCATATGAAGTTCTTTATAATGTTATTGACTATATTCCCTATGCTGTACATTACATCTCTGTGACTTATTTATTTTGTAACTGGAAATTTGAACCTCTTAATCTCCCTCACCTATTTCTCTTCTCTTCCTACCCCTCTCCCCTCTGGCAACCACCTGTTTATTTGAATCTATGATTCTGTGTCTGTTTTCTTAAGTTTGCTCATTTATTTTGTTTTCTAGGTTCCAAGTATAAGTGAAATCATACATTATTTGTCTTTCTCTGTCTGACTTATATCACTTAGCATAATGCCCTCCAAGTCCATCCATATTGTTGCAAATGGCAAAATTTCATTATTTTTTATGCCTGAGTAGTATTCCTCTGTGTGTGTGTGTTGTGTGTATGTGCACCACATCTTCTTTATACATTCATCTGTTAATGGACACTTAGGTTAATTTCATATCTTGGCTCTTGTAAGTAATGCTGCAGTGAACATTGGGCTGCATATATCTTTTCTAATTAGTGGTTTTGTCTTCTTCAGATAAATACCCAAAGTGATTGCTGGGTCGTATAGTGGTTCTATTTCTAATTCTTTGAGGAATATCCAGACTGTTTTCTACAGTGGTTGTACCAATTTATATTCCCACCAACAATGCACAAGAGTTCCCTTTATTCTACATCCTTACCAAAACTTGTTATTTGTATACTTTTTGATAATAGCCTTTCTGAAAGGTGTGAGGTGATATCGCATTGTTGTTTTGATTTGCATTTCCCTGATGATTAGTGATGTTCTGCATATTTTCATGTGCCTATTAGCCATTGGTACATCTTCTCTGGAAAAATGTCTATTTAGGTTCTCTGCCAATTTTTTAAATCAGATTGTTCATTTTTTTGATATTGAGTTGTAGGAGTTCTTTGTATATTTTGGATATTAACCCATTATCAGATATATTATTTGTCAATATCTTCTCTCATTCAGTGGGTTGCCTGAGGAGACAGATCCAAAAAATATTGCCAAGACTCTTCTAGGAATCTCACGGTTTCTGGTATTACATTTGTCCTTGAGCCATTTTGAGTTTATTTTTTCATATGGTGTAAGGTCCAGTTAACTTCTATTGTATGTAGCTCTCCAGCTCTATTTGTTGAAGAAACTTTTTCCCCATTGTATATTCTTTTTCTTTTTTTTTAAATTTATTTTTGGCTGTGTTGGGTCTTTGTTGCTGTGCGTGGGCTTTTCTCTAGTTGCGGTGCGTGGGGGCTACTCTTCGTTGCAGTGCGCGGGCTTCTCATTGCGGTGGCTTCTCTTGTTGCGGAGCTCGGGCTTGACTCTAGGCATGTGGGCTTCAGTAGTTATGGCTCACGGGCTCTAGAAGCGCAGGCTCAGTAGTTGTGGTGCATGTGCTTAGTTGTTCTGCGGCATGTGGGCTCTTCCCAGACCAGGGCTCAAACCCGTGTCCCCCGCACTGGCAGGCAGATTCTTAACCACTGCGCTACCAGGGAAGTCCCCATTGTATATTCTTGCCTCCTTTATCATAGATTAATTGCCCCTACAAGTGTGGGTTTATCTCTGGGCTCTCTATTCAGTTCCACTGACCTATGTATCTGTTTATGTTCCAGTACCATATTGTTTTGATTACTGTTGCTTTGTAGCATAATTTGAAATCAGGGAGAGCGGTACCTCCAGCTTTGTCCTTCTTTCTCAGGATTGCTTTGGCTATTTGGAGTCTTTTGTGTTTCCATACAAATTTTAGAATTATTTGTTTTTAATTCTTTAGGTTATCTATTCAGGAATAAGATTGCTGGATCATATTTTTATGACATTATGCTGATTTTAGGGCATATTATGACCAAATATTTGATATCCTAAGATAAGATCATTTTTTGAATATTATGATTATTCATTTTGTTAATTTTTGCATTAATGGAAAAATTATTTTCAAGTTTATGATTATTTTATTCACAAACATATCTTATTAAAATTACTTTCTACTGTATGTGAGTTTAAAATCAAAGTTTACTTTTTGGTTTGTTTTAACCCTTAAGCCTTTTATCTTCTTACTACTCAGATGAATAACCTGGTAAGGTGATTCTTGACTTTGGAGATGCTGATTAATTTCAGAGCCTTGATTCCATCATCACATTTTTATTTACACTTAACCTTGACATTTCTTTATAATATTCTGCAAATTGGTAAGCATAAGCATAGAAAATTTTATTCCATTCTTCTAGGATTTCTTCATTCAGTGAGACATGTATTTTCCTCTGTTTTCTTTTACTGCCCTAGCCTGAAATAACAGCCCCACATCCTGTTGCCAAACTCCATGCCATTCAAATTCTTTAATTGTAACAAACTTCAGCTTCAGTTCTATTCCTTTAACTTACCTTGTACTCTCCTTGGACTGGAGATACCTGGATAGCCTATTCTGATGGGAATTTAAGTGATTGGCTAAATATGAAGATAAATAACTTAAATAATGAAATGCTATTTAATAAATAATTCTTTTCTACCCACCCTGACTTCCATGATTATTTCAGAGATCAGAGCTTAGTCCCTATGAAGTATAGAGAAACTTTTTTTTCCTAATGTAACAAAAATCACATTTGCTCATTGAGCAAAACTCAGGGATTGACATAGACAGTCTTCATAAATAAAAAGTCACCAAACTCTTAAGGGTCCTGGAATTCTCTCAGCCATTGGTGCCTGGGCAGAGTTTACATACAAGCAAGGAGCCTGTGTGCAATGGACATCTTTTGTTTTCACCTGCCAACATTCATTACTCATTCTTTTGCTGACAGCACACTCATTTTACTTTGGGGAACCAGCCATCAAAGACATTGGATACTGTCTTGATAGGACGATATATCAAGGTACTCTACTTTTGCTGACCAAGGACTAGGGATGTGACCCAAGTTTTGTGAATCAAGTCTTTTTTCCCCTGGAATGCAGCCCTTGAACAGAGTAACAAAAAGTCTGAACTTGATCTTAGGAAGCCCTGAAGAAAGTACCCATCAGTTCCTGCCACTCAGATCACCAGACCTGATTGATTTGTTTTGTTTTGTTTTTTCCTCAGTTCAGTTTGTATCTCCTCTGCATCCTCCTTCCAATGGTTATATTCATACATGGAGAGGCTATCCCAAATCCTAAAGCTATCCTACAGAAAACAGCCTGGGAGAAAGATGAACCCATCGAAATAAAAGGGCTTAGGGAAGACAGAATTAAATGTGTATCTAAGAGATTGTTCATAGGGAATTATGAAGGATAGGACTAGTCACCAGCCACAGGGCCAGTACTAGATTGGTTCACAGCTAGATTGGTTCACAGGACTGACAGCAATTACTCAAAAAATTGGAGTCTGGCACTAATCCAAACTATTTCAGGAAAGGTGGCAAATTCTAGAATTTCAGTGTCTTCATTTCCTTCAGTTATTTTTTTTTTTCTGGCATCTAGTATAAATACATCTAAGTTATTCTCAAAAGTAAACCCTCTTTCTTGCTCTTGTCTGTGTTGCACACTACAAAACAGTGG
Source organism: Delphinapterus leucas (assembly GCF_059928025.1). Lineage (NCBI taxonomy): Eukaryota > Metazoa > Chordata > Mammalia > Artiodactyla > Monodontidae > Delphinapterus > Delphinapterus leucas. The sequence goes on from NC_143139.1 coordinate 62,112,763, forward strand.
TTGACAGAGTGCGGTCTCCAGATCAGCAGCATTTAGGAACTTGTTAGAGAAACAAATTCTCAGGCCCCACCCCCAGATTTATCATTTCAGAGACTTTAGGGGTGGGGCCCGGCCAGCTGTGTTTTAGCAAGCCCTACTGGTTCCGAAGCCCACTACCATTAAAGGACCACTGACCTAATACCATGCCAGAGTTTGGTGGACACTCACAAGTCCAATATCCCAGGGGAATTAATGTGTCATTAATGGTTCAGGGAGACTCATGGCCCTTCATAGGTTGAGGAAAAACTGATTGGGGGAGAACATTTCCTGCCCTGTGATAAATTTCTCAAGAATCCTTTGGGATGATGTGGTCTCCAAATCAGGCATTCTGCTTTCTCTCTCTACTTCCACCAAACTCTACACCATGCAAATCGGAAGAGAAATAAATAAAGCAACACCAAAGCGATGAAGATCTTTATGTGAAATGTTATACCAAGAAAACAACAGGGAGAAAAGGTTGAATTCAAAGGGAATGAGTGGGTTAGAGCCAATAAAAACAACTGATTGTGGCAAGCAGAGGCAGTTATTGAAACAGGGAAAACACTGGATCCTGTGGAAAGTACTAAAGAAGTGTGGAGAAGCAGTTTGTAAACTGAGAAAGTGAGTCCTCATGAGCACAGGCCTACTTTCCTCCTTAATTAGACTGGAATTACCCATTAGTGGGACTCACCTGTGATTAAACCCAGCAAAACACAGTAGGCTACTGGATGTGCAAGCTTGAAAACAAGTTAAGACTGTTTTAAGATGGTTCATGGTTTTAAAATGTTGATTAGAAAGTTGCTTCTGCTGGTGCTATTAATCAGTGCGGTTGGAATGTGAGTCCCCAACTTAGGGAGAGGAAGAGATTTTTTTTTTTTTTTTAATTTTCCCAAAGTATTTAGATGTATGCAGCAAGATGTGCTGATTTTGCTATCATTTAAGTTGGCACTGTTAATGGAGGGGATCCTTGAAGCCTGTCGGGGTGGAAACTGACATGAACATCAGAGCATGGCAATGTAATTGACAAGTTGGTGAGTGCTGATGGTGGAACGGGGGATACACGTTTCTTGAATTTTAGTTCTGGCTCTATTCACTACCAGTCAGATGTTCTTCGTTATTTCAAAGTAAAGTTTGAGGCTGAATAAATAAATAATACAAAAAGCAAATAATTTGTAGACAGTAATTTTAGTAATAACTTACTATTTAGTTCAGTGCAGTTTTTTATTTATGGCATGACAGTTACTTATATTGTTTATATTGAAGCAATTAAGGATCTCCCTTGATCTGGAGGATACTAGAGTGGGCAGAGATACAATTACTTTAAAAATCCAAGTGGTGAAACTTGAACATCTTGTTCTGTGAAGATGCTGCTATGTTATTATGTTACTATTTTCTCATTACTAGAATTACAGCATATGCATTTTCAGGAGCACATAGTAAATGCTGACCTTTCATTTTAAATATTTGGGTAGGCTAACGATCTCTACTATGAGTAGATAGGTTAAATATGGTGCATTAAAGCAATCCTGATACACCCCTTGATGTATGGCTTTTTAAATTATCATGTATATCATCTCCAGTAAGTTGTAGCTTTTAAAATTACATTGTAGTCTCATAAAATTATCGCTTTATATTAGAACATCTTAGTTCTAATATAAAGTGTGGTCATGGCTTCCTGAGATGTCATAATTCATCAAATCTTTTTTCCCCTACATCTCATCTCCACATCCTTTCTGAACTGTACACTGTAATTTTTAGATTGCCAAGTATGACCTATCAAAACTAGAACTTGGGTGTGGTACTTAGTAATTTTTGGATATTCCAATAAAATAATAATCTGATGTCTAAGGAGAACTGGATACTTTTCTATTGATATTTTATGGTATTTTGGAACCTCTTAATATATGAGTATGCACTAGCAGAGGTGGGGAATTGAAATACATTATATTATGTGTCAAGCTAGTCTCATATGTCAAATGATTTGAGAGGACAGGGAATAAGAGCCAGGAGTACTGAGGAAATATAAGATAGAATTTCAAAGGCAGGAAGAAACTTGATGGGAGAGTAATTAAGAATGAATTGGTGGAGGTTTGTGTATAATTACAAGGCATGTTTGGGGGAAATGAACACAGTATTCATTGGAAGGGGTTAAGAATGAAGACTTAAAAAATACTAGAAGCAGGAAGTCTGGAAACATAGGCTGTTTTTAATGATGTTTTATACTGTAATATCCATGTTTCATCTAATGTATTCATCTATATTTTCAGACTTGATGACCACCCTCCACTATGATCAATATGTAAATAAGTGGTTTTAGCTCAGTCAGAGAAGAAGGTGCATTTGTACAGAGAGAAGGAATTTGTCAGCCTTCTGAAAAGTAAACACACTGGAAAACCACTGTTTTCACTTTCTGGGTAGAATTGGTACTGGGTCAGTATTTTCAGATCACCTCTAAGATAATGGCATTTATATCCCTTTGCTCCCTTTCCTGTGAGTTTATCATCCAGGACTACCTAGAAATTCTTTATCCAGTGTGAGCACAAATGACTAGAAAAAATGAAAGATGAAGCCACCAGGTAGCCTGTGACATGCAGTGTTATCTGCCTCTCTCTTGAATGGTGCCCAGCTATGGACCCTACAGTCTTTGTGCCTAGTCAGCTTTGAATTTTACTTACAAACACGGTATCTTTTTCCATTTAGCTTTATGTTTACTTCGTTTTATTATTTGCCACTCCTCTCCCCACTTCCCTAAGCCAGAATTGGAGGAAAAAAATTTATATCAGTAGGCAAATAGTTTAAGTTATTTGAAGTAAATAATGTGGGTTTGGGGCTTTATGTTTCAGCTCACTTCTAAACATCTTTATGATTTCTAACCTATGGAGGGAATTTTCACTGTTTTCCAGTGAACGTTTAATGCTAAAAGTTCAGAGAGAATAATAAAGTGCCATCTATATGGTAACAACTCTATGAATTCTTGCTGCTTGACAAACTGGATTTTGTGACTGTGTCTGCACAGCTGGTATCTTACATGCTTCCATCAAATTGTGGTTGCTCCTGTTGATTTCAATTTTTTCATTCTCTTTTCCAATTTATTATACTCTTTCCATCTTCTGGTTGGCTAGTTATTGATGCTTAAACCTAGTTTACTGTGTACACGTTGGTGATCAGTTTTTGGAAGGATGCTTGTAGGAGCTCAGATACTGAGAAAGAAAATATACCAATAAAATGTAAACTGGAGAGAAAGAAAGTGGGCAACCAAACTTTAAAGCTTATCTAAATGGAGCTCACTGTTTTAAGATTGTGAGCCTGGAATGGCTGTACCTACTTTAAGATTTACTAATAATTTTACCCTTTTAGTGAATATTCTGTGAAGGAATAATAAGCCCTGTTCTTTGCCATAGATGCGTTGTTTAAGTCAGATCTTTTGGAGAAAAACTCAAGAGGAGAAGCTGCTGAGTTTACCTGAGTTTTGTTTTTTTTTTACTTTAAAGTTCCCTTGACGGCACTGCTTGTTGATTAAAATGCTTTGAAAAGTTCTTCCAGTGACTGTCAAGAACACACTCTACTTTTTTACTGCAGAGGCAAATGTTAACCTCTCTTCAGGATTTTCTCCTTTTCAGCTCTTAACATTGCCAGATGTGCAATTAAATGGTCACTTCACCTTTATTATAGTTTTCGTGGCATGTTATTGTCATTTTTTTTCTTGTTTATGTACACTATAGCAGTTATGGTCTCCATATGCTTGTTTTGTAAGATAGCTTTTAAAACCCAGCTGAGAGATGCAAGCTGGTGGGGAAAAAATCACCACTGGTCTCTCATTTATCTCCTTTTAACCCTCAGAGGTAAATTCATCTGGGTAAATGTGTGTCTAAGCATCTTTCAGGATCAGGCAATGTTGTTGTATAGTTCCTCTCTAGAAAGAAGAAAGAGGGCTACAATACAGAACCTGATCTTATCAGTTAATAGCTTTGGGCTATTGAGGTAGCACTTTTTAGATAAGATACAATAAGCAGATGAATTAGAAGCTGAGGTGTGGTGAAATAAATATATGTAGAAACTTGGCTTTTTGTGTTTGGGGAAGAGGGCATGTAAGGATTTCTTCCTGATGAGTATAAAGAAAAACAACTTCAAAGAACATGGGAGTTTACTAATTTAACTAACTTAGAGCAAGCCATAAAATTGAATTGAATTGATTTCTCATAATGCTCTTCTTAGAGAAATCCCAAATATCTTGTTTCCTGAGAGTCTGGGATATGTACAATGCAAAATGCAAATATGCCGTTATTGCTGAAAGAATTACAGAAATAAAACTTCTAGAATGCACATCCTTTGGGGCATGGTTTTTAAAACTGTCCTATGAAAATGATATATTTCTAATGAGTAATTTTAATGCTTAATAGGAAACAGGGAAATTGGCTTTATGGGAGAAGAATCTATCCCATCCAATTTGAATTATGAAACTTTCCATTTACGTTTGTTCAAAGAGTTTTGTCTTGTTTTGTTTGCCTGTTTTTTGTCAGAAAGTGTGGAAAGTTGGAAAGTGTGGAAAGTTGGCAGTGTTGTCCCCAAGACTAAGAGTATGTGAACCCTTTGTTTTCAGTGACCTCATCCAGGTTACATCCGATGGTCTCCATCAGACAGGGTTTAGAGGAGAGGAGACAAATAACACATTACCTTTCATCGTTAACATTTCCTCTTTCATCCTGCCTGCATCTAAGAGGAGACAGTTCTTTTCTGTTAATTCCAGAAAATATGTGAGAGATTTTGTTTTACTTATGATAAAGAATATGAAAATACATTTATTATAAGCCAAGTTTAAGTAATGAAAAGTGAGATTATTTTAAAACTTAGCAAACTTTTCATTCCGCTGTTTCTGTATTCCAAGTTCACATGTAGGATGTATCATGCCAGTTGATAGATTTCAGCCCATCCCATTTTCAGCAAATCTAATAGTATTTTATTCTATTTTATTTTGACTGTGCAAATTTTCTCCATATTCTTAAAATCCATTGAAGGCATTTTCAGTGACTAAGGAGATCACTGTCAGTGATAGTGGAATTGACTGATTTCAGACCTTCTTGGTACTGTTATAGAACTTGGCAAAGAGAAGACTCGTAGCAGCGATAGATGTTTCTGTGAACTTTTTATGAGACCAGTGGGAAACTTATAAATTTTTTTGGTGACTCCCTCTCCCCTCACCCTCTTTTTCCTTTTTGTCTGGACTGACTATTAACATAACCATGGTATAAATATGCTACTCATCCTGAAAGTACAATTGACTAATAGTGAGGCTTTTAAGCTGACGTTACTAAGTCAAACTTCCTCTTCTATTAGATGAAAATCTACCTTATCACCAGCTACTTAGTAGCATGTTATTAGCAAATTTTAAAATTCTCATTTCTTCTAAGTTTGAGGAACCTAATTCTTAAAAATATAGCTATTGAAAAATGAAAAATAGGCTGACGTTTCAGATACCAAATTTAGTTATCCTTTTTTTTCCCCCCCATTCTCATCCTTGCCTAGCCCCTAACGCTTATAAAAATTTTGTGGAAGCATTGTGGGGGGGATGAGAAACAAAATGCTTTTGTGAAAATATTTAGCAAGAGAATATGGGTACAAGGAATAAAATGAGGAAAATAAAACAAAACATCTTAACCTTAGCCTAAATTTTCAACTTTGTTAAAAATTAAAAGCTCCTCATGTATATCTTATGTTGATAACAATAAAGAATTTCCTAAACTAAATTAATTAAAATTAATTAATTAAAAGTCATCTTTATAGAAATCTATCGTACTTTATCAACAGTATACTACTCAGCCATATTCAAGGTTCAAGCAATTAAAACAGAAAAGAGGAAGATATTTAGGGCAACATATGTGTTGTTCATAAAAACAGTGACCAAAAATATCTAAGAAAGATTTAGGCAACTGTTTCTACTGCTGTCAGAAATCATTCTTCCTTTGTGAAATTTCAAGAAAAGGAACCCTTGAGATTCGGATAATGTGGAAGTGAAGGGAATGTATATTTGGACATCAATATTTTAGTCAGAAAACTGATTGGGAAAGGAAACAGATGTCAAGGTCTGGATGAATATAATGTCTAAGAGGAAATACATAAAGGAAAACTATTTTGGTGAAAGGCAGGTAAGAAAGAAAAAGAAAACTGTGAAGTGTTCCCTCAGACTTTTTTAAGAATATATTTGAAGCTTGCATCTTTTATGGTGTATTTTCTATATATTCTGAATCCAATGGATTAGATGTCCCTGATACAAAAACATGGTTTTCCAGTTATTAGTCTTATTTTATTTCTGGGCTGTTGAGAATATGACCATTGCATACAGCTGGGAAGATTGTGCACTGCAACAGTCCAGGTGTGAAAGGCACTATAACTACAAGTGGTGGCCCTGGATCATTACTTTTGTTCAGTGGAATAAAGAGATGATCTTAATGTATATGTAATATTATGTTGCTGACCAAGCACCTGAATAAAATACTCAGGATAGTAGGAGAACAATCCTTAGACCTCATGTTTTCATCCTCACTCTTCCTAATTCCCCATTTCTTTTTTTTTTTTTAAGATGTTGGGGGTAGGAGTTTATTAATTTATTTTTTAATTTATTTATGCTGTGTTGGGTCTTCGTTTCTGCGCGAGGGCTTTCTCTAGTTGTGGCAAGTGGGGGCCACTCTTCATTGCGGTGCGTGGGCCTCTCACTATCGCGGCCTCTCTTGTTGCGGAGCACAGGCTCCAGATGCGCAGGCTCAGTAGTTGTGGCTCACGGGCCCAGTTGCTCCGCGGCATGTGGGATCCTCCCAGACCAGGGCTCGAACCCGTGTCCCCTGCATTAGCAGGCAGATTCTCAACCACTGTTCCACCAGGGAAGCCCCCCCATTTCTTATTTTCATGCCTTCAGGTAGGATGAATAATAGGGAAACTTGCTGAATCTCTCAGTACTTCTCCTCTCCTCCCCGCCTCTCTCTCTCTCTCTCTCTCTCTCTCTCTCTCTCTCTCTCTCTCTCTCTCTCACACACACACACACACACACAGAGCTGTTTTGAAATATCCCCAGGGTTCCTAGTAAAATATTGTATGACGTGATAAAGACCACCTTTGCAAAGCTATTGATTTAGGTGGGTTTTCTGGGTGGTCTCCTAGAATGGAGATGAAAGTTAGTTATATCTGAAATTCCCTTTGCTAAAACTAAGGGGCATATCTCCTGATCACAGGCAACAATTAATTTAACTCACTTTTTGGGTTAAAATTAAAAAATAAAGTTAGAAAGAGAACTTTAGAAAATATTTCTTCTGAATTCCTGAAAGAATCCTGGTGCACCCTCAATATATCTGAAATAAAGTAGGGGATAGTTAACATTTTTATTCTGAAAGAGTAAGAGCAATGGTTATATATCATGCCCTAGGATGCTCAGGATATGAAAATGTGTAATGTTCCAAGTGATATTCCTACAAATTCTTCACAACTAGTAAGTACAACCTTTGCAAACAACATTATTATTGATACCTTTTAAACAGTCATCTCTTTGTGTTTTAACCAATTCATATTTATATATAATATTCAAAAATAGCTGAAAATAATGAAAAGTGGCAAGAGAACAGTAGTTAAAAAAAACCATACTTTTATAAAAAAGTGTTTTTACATATTGTTATGCCTAAAATTATTTGGCTGCATTTTCCAGGACCAAACTGTCAGGACGTGGCTTAAGTTCCCTTTCTTTACCTTCATAACACAGTGTGTTTGTGTACTTATATGCCTAGGAATAGTCCTTTCAAGTGTAACTATTTTTAAAGTTATTAATGTCCTTTTTCAGTAAGGTCTGCTGTCTTGTTGGAGCACTGAAATTTATCTGGCAAGACTATCAAAGAGATTTTTGTCTTAATAAAATAACTATCCTTTCTCCAGATGTGTATATTTTTGACTCTGGGGGATGATATTCTGAAAGGGAGACTATCAACGTGAAGTGCCATTTCAAAGCTTACTATATTTGCTTTTCATTGTACTTTGTGGTTAAGAGGCCTTCTGAATTTGGTGAATTTTACTTGCTCAATTAACTATATCAGTAGTATATTGTAAGGAAGCCTGTAAGATGCTAAATATTTGCCATAGAGCAAATATAATTAGTTTTCACCTCTCCTGAATTGTTCCTCATTTTAGTGGTTATGATGTGCATTTCCAAATGTCCATTAACTTTTATTATTGGTTCCTTTGTACTCCTCACCTACCTTTATATTTGAACCAGCTGGTTTACCTTCTTTTCCCCTGCTTAATACCACAATAAAGGCATATCTTGGCTTATTGCTCCCTCATGTATACTACATGGCTAATACTTCTCTCTGCATCAAATTTTTCTCAGATATCTGAAAAAAAATGGTGCCAATGGGGATTCTGGAAAGACATTCTAAAACAGATCTTAGTGTTTTAAGTGCTTCAAGCCAAGTTTGGAGAAGAGTTTTAACTCCATGCTCATTGTATCCTGTATTCGTTTTTATTATTTGAATTTTCTCATTAGAGCTGGCAGACAGTCTAACCCAATCAATCAAACATTTTGCAAGTTGTCAGTACAAAATATTTCTTCTCTAAGGTTTAAGGGAAGTTCTCAGCTAAATGAAGGAGGCTAACAAACCAATAAAGGTTTTGAGGTATATTGTGAAAAACTAATAACAGTAAACAGTTTTCAGGATGGATTGAAGGAAAAAATTAAGATCTGACTCTTTACTTTTGCTTCTAACCATTATAGATTAATAGGGATCTGATTTAATCTCATGTCTTAAACAACTAGAAACTGGACAAAAGTATAAAAAAAATATATTATTCAGCCATTGGATAAAAGGCAGCACAGGTCTGTGATACCCAAGGGAAGGGTAATTAAAAACCATTCCTATTATTGTGCCAGCTTACTGCCTGGAGGCAATATCCAGATCCCAGAGAAGGTCTGGAGAACCCACGTAGAGTCCAGCCATTGTGCTGAGTTGTAGAGACTGAAATCAAAGTTCAGGAAAGCCTAGAGGTCTAAAATTTTCAGACAGAGTACCAGGAAGGAAGGGAAAAATGAATGAGAGAGAGAGAATGAGAATGAACACTGGAAACTTACAGAGGCGTTTCCTCCAGTGTTTGGTAAAGGACTACACTGTACTTGTATGAGAAGAAACAAGCAAAGGTCAAGGAAAGAAGCACCAGAAAGGAGTATGATAAACAATTCCCAGAACTCGCATAAGTCTGGGGACACTGGGTATTTCCCCCAGCTGGAGTGGAGAGGCCACTTAATAGGCATTTGTTTGAGTTCAAAAAATTGTATTTCTTTAGGAGTGGTGTTAAACTAGCCCTAGACAACAAGCTGCTCTGTACCTTTTTAAAAATAGCTTGTAATAAAGTCTCAAAAGGAACTTAATTGTGCCATTACAAAGTCATACACCACATGAAATCCAGCACACAACAATGTATAACTTAAAATGTTTCCCATCCAGGAAAAAATTACCAGACATGTAAAAAGCATTATAACATGAGTCATATCCAGGAGGAAAAAAAAAGTCCATTAATAAAAACATACTCTGAAATGACAGAGATGATAAAATTCATGTATAAGAATATTAATTAATATTAATATTCCTCATAAATGCAAGAAGGTAGAAGGGAACATAAATACGGTGAGAAAAGAAACGGTAGATACAAAAAACACTCAATGGAACTTCTAGAGAAGAAAAATGCATTATCTGAAATAAAATACACTAGATAAGGTATAGCAGATTAAATATTATAGAAGTAAGTAAAGGTTGGTGAACTTGACAATATAGCAATAGAGGTTAATTGATTGCAAAATGAAAAACAGAGTTAAAAAGACCTAAAGAATAAATGAAAGGGGGAGGCAACAAATATTTTTAGAAATAACTGTTCTAAATTTTCCAAATTTGACAAAACTCTGAAGACTGCCAATGAACACAAAACCAAAGAAGCATAACAAAAGTCAAATTGCTAAAAATGACTAAAATGAGGAAATCATAACAAAAGCTGGATAAAATAGCCAGAGTACACAGGGAGGAACAAAGATCAGAATTACAACAGACTTCTCCTTAGGAACTATGCAAATGAAAAAAAATAGAGTGACATCTTTAAAGTATCAAAGAAGGAAAATTTTTAACTCAGAATTCTATACTCAGAAAAAAATTTCTTTTAAAAACAGAGGTGAAGCAAACTCTTTTTCAGCCAAATGGAAGGTGAGACAGTTAATCACTAGCAAATCTGTAATAAAATAAATTTTACGGAGGTTGTTCAAGGAGAAGGAAAATGATACCAGATGGAAATTTGCATCTACACAAAGTAATAAAGACCACCGGAAACAGAAATTATGTGGATAAACATAAAATGCATTTTTATTCATTTTTGTTTTTCTTTAAAAGGAAATTGACAGTTTAGAACAATGTAATAATGTGCTATTTTAATGAATGTAAAGAAAATGTATGACAATAATAACAAAAAATGTGAGGCGAACATGAAAATAAAATACTGTGAGGCCTGTACATTATACATAAAGTGGTTTAATATTATTTGAAGGTATATTGTAATAAGTTAGTGGTTTAAATTGTAAACCCTAGAGCAACCATTAAAAAATGTTGACATAGAACTATATGTTATTAAATCAATAGCAGAGATAAAAGGGAATCATAAAAAAATGAATCGATCCAAAGAAGACAGCAAAAAAGCGGAAGAAGAATAAAGAACAAATAGAAAACTAATGGAAAGATGGTAGACTTAAACCAGTCATATCAATAATTACATTTATCTGAAGTGATCTAAATACTCCAATTAAAAGGCACAGATTGTCAGAAATAATAAAAGAACAAGATTAAAAATGTATACCCTAACAGAAATCCACTTTAGCTGTAAAGACACAAAGAATGGAAAAGTTATACCAAACACTAATCAAAAAAAAAAAAATCAAAATATTGCCAAAGTAGACTTTAGAATAAGAAATACTAACAAATATAAAGAAAGTATTTTCATTATGAATGTTAAAGGAGACAGCTAGCTCATCAAGAAGAAATAATAATCCTAAATGTGTATGAAGCCAGTGATAAAGCTTTAAATACATAAAGCAAAAACTGATGATATTGTTAAAAGACAATATTAAGATAACTAAAGGGTGTCAAGAACTATAAGGCATCTGAGACTTTACTCTGTTTGAAAGCTAATAAGTTAACCTGGCATATATTCATGGAGAAGACATTAGACTTCTCTGTTAGAGACCAGAGATGGTTTATTACTTAGAGCAATAGCAGTAGCCAGAATATCGTATTTTCTTCTGTAGGTTTCTCTAGCCTCAGTTCCTACAGGACAGTGTGACAAGGGCCAGGTGATGTCTGCATATGCAGTAGGTTGGGTTACAGGAGAAGAACTTTGAGCCTAGGGAACACAAGTCTTTTATAATTAGTTGTAAGCAAACCTGTGTCACCTTTTTTTCCTGGAGGGAGACATGATTTTTATTAAAATATACAGCAAATAAATCTACTCTTTGCTTCAGGGGAAACACCATTCCTATCTTCCAAGGCTGTTTGCCTCTAGATAGAAGTCTTCCGAGGCTGTTTACAACTCAGAATCCTAGAAAAGATAATTTAGCATAAAAGGACAGTTAGTTATGGCCTCTGCTCTCAAGACTTCAAAATTGTGAAAAATATATAGAGAATTTTCTCCTAATGAAAGGTAATCTGTATACTAGGAGAATATGTTTTTAAAAATGTATCTAAGAAGAGACCTGTATCCAAAATATATAAAGAGCTATTAAAACTCAATAATAAGACAAAAATATTGGTAGACATTTTGAACAGATATGTCACCAAAGATGATATATGGGTGGTATGGCATATAAACATATGAAAAGATACTAAATAAATTATTAGAAAAATTCAAATTAAAACTGCAGTGATGCACTATGCACCTCACTAAAATGGCTAAAAGATTGACAGTGTGAAGTATTGCCACTGGTATGTTTTGGAAAACAGTTTGGTAGTTTCATATATAGTTAAATATATGCTGATCCCCTCCTAGTTATTAATCCATGAGAAAATAATATCAACACAAAACATATACACATATTTATAGAGGTTTGTTCATAATATCCTCAATCTGGAGACAAGTCCGTATGTCCTTCAGCTGAAGAATGCATAAACAAATTGTACCATACCATGCAATGGACTACATCTCAGCTATACAAAAGAAAGAACTGTTGATACACATAACATGGACAGATTTCAAAAGTATTATGCTAAGTGAACAAAGTCAGACAAAAATACTGCATGATTTCGTTTAAACGTGTACTTGAAAAGGCAAAACCAGTGTCAGAAAGCACTTCATGGGTTGCCGGAGTTGGGTGTGGGATGTTGACTACAAAGGGGCATGAAAGAAGCTTTTAGGATGAAGGAGATACTCCACATTTTGATTACGGTGCTGGTGACATGAAGTATTTCCTTAGAATTTTATTATGTGTAAATTTTACTTCAGTCAAGCTGTTAAATATAGGAGTGTGACTCTATCTTAGAAAATATCAGAGTTGACTAACCAATCATATTTTTTCTTTATACAAGCATGTTTTTAGTGTTCATAGTAGTTCTTTTTTTCTCTCTTTTTCTTATAAATGAATAATAGCAAATTGTCATGTCATGAGGTTTTATTATATATTTTCAAAATCACTGGTATTAAAATCTAGCCTCGTTAGAATTCTCTTACTGCCTTCAACTTAAGCTTGGCTTTAAAAGGCAGTATGTTTTAGGAGTCATTGCTGCTTTTCCTGTTAGGTTTGATGGGGAAAAAATGACTATAAATTTATCTCATTTTTATTTTCAGGATTTTACCGAGTTCAGTTATGTTAACCCTATGATCCTGGCCAATCTCTTCAATTACGCCTCTTGACCTTACCTCAATAATTCTCAAGGCTATTATATTTCTAATAACATTAATACCTAACATTCATTGAGCACTTACTGTATAGTAGACTCTGTTCTAATGACTTCATCCATTTATTTTCTTTAATTCTCACAACTACCTTGTGAAAGAAGCACCGATTTTTTCCCATTTTACAGAAGATGAAACTGAGTCATAGCAGCTGCCAAATTCATACAGCTAGTAAGTGAGGAAGCAAAGATTTGACTACAGGCAGTCAAGCCTTTTAGAGTACATTCCCGGGACTGTAAAGCTACAAATTAAGTGAAATGCAGATCATAAATTTTAGTGTCTAGGAGAATCAATCAATTTATTTAAATTCAGTTCTCAAACTTCTCCCTCTCCCTCCTGATTCTTATTTGGTAGATTTGGGATGAATTCAGGAATCTATGTTTTTAGCAAGAACTCCAGGTGGTGGTTTGTTGAACCCAGTTTGAGAAACCCCATTTTCTGTGACCTTAAGCTAATTACTTCTAAGGGCCTTTGTCTCCTATTCAAAGGTGGATTCTTTTAGGATGAAATGCTTGCCCAGTAACTGCTATGTAGTACATTTCCCATATGTATTAGCTGTAAATATTTTTATTGTCACCATTATTAAATTTTAAATGATTACTATATATCTGGTGCCCTGTTCTCTGTATTTACTATATTTCCATAACCTAGGCAGGCATAATCTGCTGGATGAGTTAGCAGCTTTAGCTGCTATTGCATGAATTTAACCTGATTTCATGGGATGAAACAGAATGAACACCGTGGTTCATGGCTGTCAGTAGTGAAAAATAGCTGGAAATCAGACAAACAGCTTCATTGCTGGGATTGTTTCCGGGCTAAAAGTTCTTCCAACAGCTGTTTGTTTTGGCCATTAATCGCGTCCATTCTTTTTTTTTTTTAAGCTGGGGGAAATACAGTTTTCTTTAAAAGGAGAATGCAGGCTGGTTATTTCTGAAGTTAGGAAGAATGCCTGTCCTTCCACTATTGTGGTCTTTTGGCTGCTTTGACAGTTGGACTGAAGGGCTTTCCTTTTGTTCTTTTTCACTCTCAGTGCTCAGACTCAGACTGTGTAGTGAGAAGAAAAGGTAAAACTAGGAGCTCTTTAATCCTAGAGAAGGAGCTTTGTAGCAGTTACCTTCAAGAAAAGTTTCCTCCCCAAAGGAATATTTAATATTACATGGACACTGAACAGAGAGAGAGAGAGAATGGATATATGGGAGAATGAGAATATGAGAATTCAAGCCAGCAAGAAAGAAACTTAACTAAAGATGAAGGGGAGTTTTGCCTTTTCCTGAAAGTTATATTATTAGTTGTGTTTTTTTCGTTTTTTTTTTTTAAATCATGTTGACTGCTAGTTTTGTTTAAAGTATTTGTTCTGGAAATACTAAAGTTGGAGTCTACCAGACTGAGGTTAGAAGCATTTTCTTTGGCAGCAAGAAGATACTTTTATAGAAGCCATGCCTGTACTTGGGGTTGCCTCAAAACTGAGGCAGCCAGCTGTTGGGTCAAAGCCTATTCATACTGCTCTTCCGATACCAAATTTTGGCACTACTGGGTCACAGCACTATTCTTCGAGACCTCTGGAGCTTACTGAATCAGAGAGCTCAATGCTTTCTTGTCAGGTCACATTACAATCAGCCTGTGAATTTGAAGAGAAGAAACCCCTCCAAGGAAAAGCTAAGGAGACAGAAGACAGCAAGGTTAGTGGCTGAAGGTTACCTACAGACTTATAAAGCTGAAATGCAAATTTCCTTTTAGGTAGAATATAAAACACGCTGTGAAGTGGGGAGTAGTAGAGGAATACCGGTGTAAGAAAGTAAGTAGTTTGAAAAGCTGAATATTTAGCCTATGCAGAACTGTATTTATAATTTATGGTTGTAAAAGTTGTGAACGAAATTCTCTGAATACGCCTGTGTTATCAGTACTTATTGATGAAGTGCCTAGTTAAATCCTAGATAACTCTCTTACTGATAACTGTAATTGATCACAAATAGGAGGAAAAGGGGAGCTATTTTTCAGATATAAAGCAAAAAAAAGATTTATTTGTGAAAACTAGTACAGACAACATCACTTTTCTCTAAATGTCGTTTGCCTTTTAAACACTTTCTGATTGAATATGTGAATCCTAGCCTGCTTAATTCATTGTAGTATCAAGCAAAATGAAGTATGATTTTCCTTGATACTGCACATTTGTCTGGGTTTTCACTTGTAAATTGAAACCCTACTCTTTTACTTATTACTGACATCTTTTTCAGTCATTTAATTTATGACATTTGTGAGCAGTAGCTCATAGCTTTTGGGTTTTAAGCCATACTACACTCGTTTTCTCCAGATGCTGAGGGGTAGCATGGCCCTTCAGTTGGTGAACTTCACGGGGACTCCTCTGTACCTTGATGAGCATCACTTTTTAATGCAGCATTAACTATGACATCAAGCTTTACAAAGTCACCATTCTCACCTCTGGCTCCTTAGGGAATGATTTGATTTTACTCTCCCGCCCAAATGTAATTTAAAATAATTTAAGAAAAGGCTTCATATAGAAAACAACTCTACAAGTTAAAAAGGATGTCACGCTTTTTGTCTGAAATATCCATTCAGTCTTCACCTGTTCAAATCCTCTCAGGTGCAGCCCAAATGCAGCTTTCTTCATAAAGTCTTTGCTAGTTACCCTTTCCTTTCCTGTGGTTATTCATCTGTAGTAATGCTTACGACACCTTAATTTATATTGCGTTTTAATTATTTGGATAGTTTATTTCTATCCCCACTAAATTGAAAATATATAGAACCTAGGACCTTATTCTGTGCTACAGCTCCCTCTCCTCAATGCTTTAGGCATAACAATTAGTAATTGAATGGATTGATACATGAATGAATGAATCAATGAATGAACAATTATACTGAGAAAGATTTAGTTATGTTCATTAGTCTCTTTGGATCATTCAATCTATAAAACGTAAGGTTTAGAATGAATGATTTTTAAAGTACTTCTAGTTCTAAAATTATTCCTTTTGTGTTTTAGGACAACACTATCTACCCAAGAAAAAATCAATTAAAATAAAATAGTTATTTTTAGGCTTAGAGTTCTCAGTCCAACATAAGCAATTCAGGGTAAAAGTAGGGAAGTGTAAATTATCAATAAAAGACTAACAATATTTAACTTCATGCAAATAATTAAAACAAATGCATGCTGTTCTCTTCTAATATTCTGTGTACCCACAATGACTTGTCTGGATTAGATGGAAGAGAAACCACTTTTCTCTCCTGACCATGGCTATCATCTCTGCAGGTTTACTCAATCTTGTACTTTGATAAATGGCCTTGGCCTAAGACTTGACCACTGTAAGTACTATTGGCAATAGAATTTTGGTTGGTCTCTTTGGTTAGCAAACATAATCAATCATACATCTGATATTCCAATAAGACTCTGTGGTAAGCAATGTTGTATTTATAGAGATGTTTTTACCATGCTGCTTATCAGATGGAAAACTTTTTCAAACAAATGTAAAGAATATCTGGTCAGCATTTCAGAATATTTCTAAATGTTAGAAAAGAATATAAGATTTGTATAACCTTCTGAAAAAAAATAGAACTAAAGAAAACAGCAAAAATGATCAAGGTCGTTGTGTTAGAGAAAATTAGATTTGGCTGCAAATAGTAAAAAAAAAAAAAAGAAAAAATCAACATAACAGCATAAATAAGATAGGAGTTTATTTCTTTTTCATTTAGAGGATATCTGGAAGTAAGCCGTCCATGACTGGTATGGTGACTTCATGCAATTGTCAGGGAACCAGGCTCTCTCTTTTTGTCCACCGACGTCATTTTGGCATCCATCTCTCAGTCCTGAGTGGATAATTGAGTTACACTCAATTAAAAAGACACATCCTGGGCTTCCCTCGTGGTGCAGTGGTTGAGAGTCCGCCTGCCGATGCAGGGGACACGGGTTCGTGCCCCGGTCTGGGAAGATCCCACATGCAGTGGAGCGGCTGGGCCCGTGAGCCATGGCCGCTGAGCCTGCGCGTCCGGAGCATGTGCTCCGCAACGGGAGAGGCCACAACAGTGAGAGGCCTGCGTACCGCAAAAAAAAAAAAAAAAAAGACACATCCTGTTTCATTAAGGATTCTTCCATATCCATTTGGCCTGTTGATAGTTCCAAGGCTTTATCTAGTTGCAGGGGAGACTGGAAAATGTAGAGTTTATTCTAGGCCCAACTAAAAATTATGGGTTCTGTTTCTCAGGAAAAGAGACCGTTGATAGTACCCACAATAGATGACTGTCATTAAGAAACATTTATGTGGAGTATTCTGCTGGTCCTTGCACCAAACAGCCTCAGTCTGGTGAGAGAGAACAAACCTGTATACGACAGTGTCAGAAATGTATCTTCAGTCCAACACTCCCTTCTCCTATCCTTGTTTTTGGTTAGTGTACATGCCATCATTCCAGGCATCTAATCTTGAATTCCTAGTCTGATTTCTGGTGATATACATCGCTATTCCACATTCCATAATTTGCTAGAAATTGGAGATTTTGCTTCTGTACTACAGCTTGGATTTATCCCCTTATGCACATCCTCATGCTTTGGCCCTTGTTAAATTTTCTGTCAATTACTGTAATCATTCCAAATTGGTCTCTTCTCCAGTGGCTCTCCATCACATCCATACAAAACATTTACCATTCTGATTAAAGAAAAAACTTTAGTTTCTTCTCCTGTCTTACAATTTTTTTTTTTGGAGCACAGGCTCCGGACGCGCAGGCTCAGCGGCCATGGCTCACGGGCCCAGCCGCTCCGCGGCATGTGGGATCCTCCCGGACCGGGGCACGAACCCGTGTCCCCTGCATCGGCAGTCGGACTCTCAACCACTGCGCCACCAGGGAAGCCCTGTCTTACAATTTTTTAATTCAGGCATTTCAGTCTCCTAATTGTTGTCACTTCTTCGATCATAGCTCTATCTAGCTACTCTATATCTCATTCTTGGGTGTACCAAATTTTTCAGATTGCTTAATCTCAATGTTCTTTTTTTTAAATTGAAGTACAGTTGCTGTACAATATTATATGAGTTACAGGTGTACAATATAGTGATTCACAATTTTTAAAGGCTATACTCCATTTATAATTATTATAAATTATTGGCTGTATTTCCCATGATGTACAATATATCCTTGTAGCTTATTTTATACCTAATAGTTTGTACTTCTTAGTCTCCTACACCTATATTGCCCCTCTCCCCTTTCCTCTCCCCACTGGTAACCACTAGTTTGTTCTCTGTATCTGTGAGTTGGTTTCTTTTTTGTTATATTCACTAGTTTGTTGTATTGTTTAGATTCCACATATAAGTGATATCATACAGTATTTGTCTTTCTCTGTGTGACTTATTTCACTTAGCGTAATGCCCTCCAAGTCCATCTATGTTGCTGCAAATGGCAAAATTCCATTCTTTTTAATGGCTGAGTAGTATTCCATTGTATATATATACCACATCTTCTTTATCCATTCGTCTGTTGGTGGACACTTAGGTTGCTTCTCTATCTTGGCTATTGTAAATAATGCTGCTATGAATATTGGGGTGCATGTGTCTTTTCAAATTAGTGTTTTTCAGGGGGGGTATATACCCAGGAGTGGAATTGCTGGGTCATATGGTAGTTCTCTTTTTACAGTTTTGAGAAATCTCCATACTGTTTTCCATAGTGGCTGCACCAATTTACATTCCCACAAGAGTGCACATGGGTTCCCTTTTCTCCACATCCTCGTCAACGTTTGTTATTTGTGTTCTTTTTGATGGTAGCCATTCTAACAGATGTGAGGTGGTATCTTGTTGTGGTCTTAATAAATAACTTTATAAATAAAGTGGTCTAAATAAATAACTTTAATTACAGATTCCATGGCCTATTTTCAAATTCCACCATGATATCTAAAAGGCATATTTTTTCTATTTACCTCTTGTTCTGATTTCTTGCTTTCCTTGAATTTTCTAGAGTCTCTCCTCATATGGATTTGTTTTTCCTTTCTTCCTGGGCGTTGACCCAAATGAGAAAGAGAGTAACTTTGCTTTGGAAACGTTACTTAAGAATCTGGAGATTAAGGTTAAGAAAGAGTGTTTTACATTGTCATGGTTCACCAAATAACATACAGTTGAGCATTAGGCATCCTTGTTCATGAAAGTTCCTCAGCCATACCTACCACTGAAAACTGGCCTTCACTGTTTAATCCCCATCCTCCTTTCGGCTTGATCTGTCACCTAAATTTTACCCCTGTTCTCATTTCTAACTTTTTTCAGACTTGGCTTGCTCACCCCTTCTTTCTTGAAGTACCTATGCAAACTCAAGATTCTTTTTACATTATTATAGAAAAAAATTTATTTTTTGAGCACCTATCTTGTACTTTATAGGAAATTTCTCATTTTATTCTCACAATGTTTCAAAGAAGGCACTGTATCCACATTTACAGAGAAGTAATCTGAGGCCTAGATAGAGTGGGAGACACTCGTAAGATCAGACAGTTAACTACCAGTTAATTTTGATACTACTAGTACCAAAATCCAGAATTTGAATCTAGATTTGTCTCTACAAAGCCTTTATTGTCTTTTACATTACACTCTATCGTCATGGTATACTTGCAATATTTTTTCTAGTTATAACCTTTTCTCCAAGTTTCACCTATTTTTTTTAAGGCTCACTTCAAAAGTCAAAGAAAATAATCAATAAGTTGTTGTGGAGGTTAAAAGGAAGGAAAGTTTATATCCAGTTGGGGAGATATAAAGGAAATTCTTGAATGAATAGTGGAATTTATATACATGGTAGAATGGATACTTGCTTAATGTTCTTACCCTATTAGTTGAAAGGACAATCAAGATAGAGATTATTGCTTACTATTTTGTTCATATAGTGCTAACACTAATGCTTTGAAAACAGAAGATACTCAAAAGAATTAAATTGAATATTTTTTAAAACATAAATTGTGATATAGACAAGCAAATATGTGGATAATATTGCTAATGAGGGCAATTATTTCATAATTTACATTTGAGAGAAATCCTGTTTGGTTGGAACATTCAGAAAATACTTCATCAAGTAGTTGTAATTTAATGGGCAGATAGGGCTCATATAGAGAGAGGAAAAAGCATTCTTTTGAGGAGAGAGTTTCATAGAGGAGTACCCAGAGAGTAAGCCATCATGGTTTGGGCAGACTATTAGTGAAAACGAACAGTTTGGGGTCAGATTATAGATGTAGGCAGACTTCATTAGGAAGACAATGAGGAAGGCTCTTCGGTAAAAATGAGACAAAATTACACTGTCAAAGACATTTGGGAGAAGTAATAGCAGAAAGGGACTTACATTAACTAATGTCTATAGAGCCTTGCTGTATGCCATTTATTGGACCAAGCATTTCACGGAGTATTGCACTCAGTCCTCACAATAGTCTTATAATATAAGCACTGTTATCATCCCCATTTTACAGTTGAAGAAACTGAGGCTGAGGTTAAATTACTTGCCAGTATCCCAATGTGGTAGAAAATGGATCCAAACTAAAACTGTGTGATTCCAAAAGATGCTACTCTTAACCAATAAACAACATTGCAACAATGGGGACTTCTGGTGCCAGGGGGAGAGAAGAAGGGCTATTGGTTGACTTGATTTCCATATATATATATAAAAGTAAGGTTTGCTGTAAGTATTTAATTAGCATTGCTCCTGAGTTGCAAATAAAGCATTGGTATGCCCAAGTGCCTAGAATTATCAGAAGACAATTAAGTGGACACAGGGTCTCCACCGAATTGTTTGAAAAACAGAAATAAATAAAAGAAACCCCAGAAGAGAAATATATAGCAGCAGATGAATAGAGTAGATGACAGCCTCTGGGCTCCAGCTGTTTCCTTCATGGCGAAGATGCCTGATTGCTGAGGACTGTGGACACCCCTGTTGGCTCACTCACATGGTAGCACTTCCAGAGCTGGCCAGGCCCACAGCTGCATAGGTCAGCCCTCAGGTCTCTAGATGATTCTGCCTGCTTTGCCTGTTTCTGCTGTGCTTGCACATTTAGTTATTTGTATTTAAAGAAACATGATGATTTCTTTTTCTGGTTATACTTCATGCTCCAAGTTTTATAGTGAAGCTGTTAATGGTTGTTTTAATTGTTTTTGCCTTTGTGGTAGCAGTAGTGTAAAGAATGCTGTAATGACCCTTGAATTTTAACTTTTTCTCTGCTGGAAGAAGGCTCAGATTTTCAGTATCATACATTTATTTCCCTTAAGTAACAATTTATAGAAATGTGACAGTCTAATACTATTGTCTATTATTTTTGTTTGTGCTTTACAACGTCTTTAAAGAATTATATGTAATGCTTTAAACTATGAAATTACCAGAATTTCTGCTGTAAATTATATGTGATTAAATGTTATTCAGAACCTCATACAACTTTTAAATTGTTCTTCTGCAAGTGTCAATATTGGGTGTATATTTGATGCTGATTTGCCAAATGTATTCTTCTTAGTTTCTTCCTTTCCAGTGTTATAGACATTTTCCTTTCCTTTAATAAAAAGGAAGGTACTAAGTATATTGTTTATGGAGACATAAAATCATTAGGTATGTCATAATTTTTAAACAAAATAATTGTTTCATGGTTGATATTTATGCTGTCATATCTCCAGCAATTACCCTCAGTCAATCTTGAACTTAAAATACTAGGTGTCATAGTTAAAAGAACATCAAATTAGGAGCTCAAAAGATTTGAATTAACCTTCTGCTAGATTTTGAAATGATAAGTCGCTTAAACTGTCTCAACTTCAATCTCTGTTATCTGTAAAAAATGAAAGAGAACTGAGGACAATAGTTCTTGGTAAAGCTTTTCTAAGGAGAATATTTTTATTATCTCCTCCCCTTCTTCTTCCTGATTTTTGTCTTATCAGTTACCACATTTCTCTTATTTTTTCAATCTCTTCCAATCCAATGGATTCTTTGGACCCAGATTTTTCAAACTTGTCACATTTTGGAGCTGATAATTCTGTGTTTTAGGGGAATAGTCTTACTATTGTGGGATACTTAACATCATCCCTTCCATTATCTACTAAATGATAGCAGCATTCTCCAGTGTGACAGCCAAAAATGCCTCCAGACTTTGTGAAATGCATCTGTGGGGAAGGTGAAGTCAAACTCCGTAGAGAATCACTGCTTTAGAATCAGCTTCCAAAAATGCTCAGATCTTTACTATTTTTAATAATAATTATTATTATATCCTTCAACATGCTTCAGATGATCACTCTTTCTAACTTTGCACATACATTTCTTTAAAGAGTACTTTGTGTCCATTGCAACTATTCCAAGGTTTACATTTGCTTTACTTTTCTTGATTTCAGACTTCTGTTTTCTGAGAGGTTACCAGAGGCTTTTAAAAAGACTTCTTTTTTTGCCTTATACACTTCTAAATTGCAGGGATTTTTTTTTAACATCTTTATTGCAGTATAATTGCTTTACAAAGGTGTGTTAGTTTCTGCTTCATAACAAAATGAATCAGTTATACATATATCCCCATATCTCTTCCCTCTTGCGTCTCCCACCCTCCCTATCCCACCCCTCTAGGTGGTCACAAAGCACCGAGCTGATCTCCCTGTGCTATGCGGCTGCTTCCCGCTAGCTATCTATTTTACACTTGGTAGTGTATATATGTCCATGCCACTCTGTCACTTTGTCCCAACTTCCCCTTCCCCTTCCCCACATCCTCAAGTTCATTCTCCAGTAGGTCTGCGTCTTTATTCCCGTCTTGCCCCTAGGTTCTTCATGACCATGTTTCTTTTTTCTTAGATTCCATATATATGTGTTAGCATATGGTATTTGTTTTTCTCTTTCTGACTTACTTCACTCTTTATGACAGTCTCTAGGTCCATCCACCTCACTACAAATAACTCAATTTCGTTTCTTTTTATGGCTGAGTAATATTCCATTGTATATATGTGCCACATCTTCTTTATCCATTCATCTGTTGATGGACACATAGGTTGCTTCCAAGTCCTGGCTATTGTAAATAGAGCTGCAATGAACATTTTGGTACATGACTCTTTTTGAATTATGGTTTTCTCAGGGTATATGCCCAGTAGTGGGACTGCTGGGTCATATGGTAGTTCTATTTTTAGTTTCTTAAAGAACCTCCATACTGTTCTCCATAGTGGCTGTATCAATTTACATTCCCACCAAGAGTGCAAGAGGGTTCCCTTTTCTCCACACCCTCTCCAGCATTTATTGTTTATAGAATTTTTGATGATGGCCATTCTGACCGGTGTGAGATGATATCTCATTGTAGTTTTCATTTGCATTTCTCTAATGATTAATTATGTTGAACATTCTTTCATGTGTTTGTTGGCAATCTGTATATCTTCTTTGGGGAAATGTCTGTTTAGGTCTTCTGCCCATTTTTTGATTGGGTTGTTTGTTTTTTTCATATTGAGCTGCTTGTAAATTTTGGAGATTAATCCTTTGTCAGTTGCTTCATTTGCAAATATATTCTCCCATTCTGAGGGTTGTCTTTTGGTTTTGTTTATAGTTTCCTTTGCTGTGCAGAAGCTTTTAAGTTTCATTAGGTCCCATTTGTTTCTTTTTGTTTTTATTTCCATTTCTCTAGGTGGTGGGTCAAAAAGGATCTTGCTGTGATTCATGTCATGGAGTGTTCTGCCTATGTTTTCCTCTAAGAGTTTAATAGTGTCTGGCCTTACATTTAGTTCTTTAATCCATTTTGAGTTTATTTTTGTGTATGGTGTTAGGCAGTGTTCTAATTTCATTCTTTTACATGCACCTGTCCAGTTTTCCCAGCACCACTTATTGAAGAGGCTGTCTTTTCTCCATTGTATATTCTTGTCTCCTTTATCAAAGATAAAGTGACCATATGTATGTGGGTTTATCTCTGGGCTTTCTATCCTGTTCCATTGACCTATCTTTCTGTTTTTGTGCCAGTACGATACTGTCTTGATTACTGTAGCTTTGTAGTATAGTCTGAAATCAGGGAGCCTGATTCCTCCCACTCCATTTTTCCTTAGAAAGATTGCTTTGGCTATTCGGGGTCT
This sequence comes from Delphinapterus leucas, assembly GCF_059928025.1. NCBI lineage: Eukaryota > Metazoa > Chordata > Mammalia > Artiodactyla > Monodontidae > Delphinapterus > Delphinapterus leucas. The sequence continues at coordinate 62,136,759 of NC_143139.1, forward strand.
TTTGTGTTTCCATGCAAATTGTGAGATTTTTTGTTCTAGTTCTGTGAAAAATGCCAGTGGTAGTTTGATAGGGATTGCATTGAATCTGTAGATTGCTTTGGGTAGTATAGTCATTTTCACAATGTTGATTCTTCCAGTCCAAGAATGTGGTATATCTCTCCATCTATTTGTATCATCTTTAATTTCTTTCATCGGTGTCTTATAATTTTCTTCATACAGGTCTTTTGTCTCCTTAGGTAGGTTTGTTCCTAGATATTTTATTCTTTTTGTTGCAATGGTAAATGGGAGTGTTTTCTTAATTTCACGTTCAGATATTTCATCATTAGTGTATAGGAATGTTAGAGATTTCTGTGCATGAATTTTGTATCCTGCTACTTTAGCAAATTCATTGATTAGCTTCAATAGTTTTCAGGTAGCATCTTTAGGATTCTCTATGTATAGTATCATGTCATCTGCAAACAGTGAAAGCTTTACTTCTTCTTTTCCGATTTGGATTCCTTTTCGTTCTTTTTCTTCTTTTCTGATTTCGATTCCTTTTAGTTCTTTTTCTTCTCTGATAGCTGTGGCTAAAACTATTTTGAATAATAGTGGTGAGAGTGGGCAACCTTGTCTTGTTCCTGATCTTAGTGGAAATGGTTTCAGTTTTTCACCATTGAGGACAATGTTGGCTCTGGGTTTGTCATTTATGTCCTTTATTATGTTGAGGAAATTTCCCTCTGTGCCTACTTTCTGGAGGGTTTTTATCATAAATGGGTGTTGAATTTTGTCGAAAGCTTTCTCTGCATCTGTTGAGATGATCGTATGGTTTTTCTCCTTCAGCTTGTTAATATGGTGTATCACATTGATTGATTTGTGTATACTGAAGAATCCTTGCATTCCTGGGATAAACCCCACTTGATCATGGTGTATGATATTTTAATGTGCTGTTGGATTCTGTTTGCTTGTATTTTGTTGAGGATTTTTGCATCTATGTTCATCAGTGATATTGACCTGTAGTTTTCTTTCTTTGTGACATCTTGGTCTGGTTTTGGTATCAAGGTGATGGTGGCCTCATAGAATGAGTTTGGGAGTGTTCCTCCCTCTGCTATATTTTGGAAGAGTTTGAGAAGGATAGGTATTAGCTCTTCTCTAAATTTTGATAGAATCCGCCTGTGAAGCCATGTGGTCCAGGGCTCTTGTTTGTTGGAAGATTTTAAATCACAGTTTCAATTTCAGTGCTTGTGATTGGTCTGTTCATATTTTCTATTTCTTCCTGGTTCAGTCTTGGAAGGTTGTGCATTTTTAAGAATTTGTCCATTTCTTCCAGGTTGTCCCTTTTATAGGCATAGAGTTGCTTGTAGTAATCTCTCATGATCCTTTGTATTTCTGCAGTGTGAGTTGTTACTTTTCCTTTTTCTTTTTTAATTCTATTGATTTGAGTCTTCTCCCTTTTTTTCTTGATGAGTTTGGCTAATGGTTTATCAACTTTGTTTATCTTCTCGAAGAAGCAGCTTTTAGTGTTATTGATCTTTGCTACTGTTTCCCTCATTTCCTTTTTCATTTATTTCTGATCTGATCTTTATGTTTCTTTCCTTCTGCTAACTTTGGGGGTTTTTTTGTTCTTCTTTCTCTAATTGCTTTAGGTTTAAGGTTAGGTTGTTTATTTGAGGTGTTTCTTGTTTCTTAAGGTAGGATTGTACTGCTATAAACTTCCCTCATAGAAGTTTTTGCTTTTGCTGCATGCCAAAGGTTGTGGGTCGTCGTGTTTTCATTGTCATTTGTTTCTAAGTATTTTTTGATTTCCTCTTTGATTTCCTCAGTGATCTCTTGGTTATTAAGTAGTGTATTGTTTAGTGTCCATGTGTTTGTATTTTTTACAGATTTTTTCCTGTAATTGATATCTAGTCTCATAGAGTTGTGGTCGGAAAGGATACTTGATACAATTTCAATTTTCTTAAATTTACCAGAGCTTGATATGTGAACCAAGATATGATCTATCCTGGAGAATGTTCCATAAGCACTTGAGAAGAAAATATATTCTGTTGTTTTTGGATGAAATGTCCTATAAATATCAATTAAGTCCATCTTGTTTAATGTATCATTTAAAGCTTGTGTTTCCTTATTTATTTTCATTTTGGATCATCTGTCCTTTGGTGAAAGTGTGGTGTTAAAGTCCCCTACTATGATTGTGTTACTGTCGATTTCCCCTTTTATGGCTGTTAGTATTTGCCTTATGTATTGAGGTGCTCCTATGTTGGGTGCATAAATATTTACAATTGTTATATCTTCTTGGATTGATCCCTTGATCATTATGTAGTGTCCTTCTCTGTCTCTTCTAATAGTTTTTATTTTAAAGTCTATTTTGTCTGATATGAGAATTGCTACTCCAGCTTTCTTTTAATTTCTATTTGCATGGAATATCTTTTTCCATCCCCTCACTTTCAGTATGTATGTGTCCCTAGGTCTGAAGTGGGTCTCTTGTAGACAGCATATATATGGGTCTTGTTTTTGTATCCATTCAGCCAGTCTATGTCTTTTGGTTGGCGCATTTAATCCATTTACCTTTAGGTAATTATCAATATGTATGCTCCTATTACCATTTTCTTAATTGTTTTGGGTTTGTTTTTGTAAGTCTTTTCCTCGTCTTGTGTTTCCTGCCTAGAGAAGTTCTTTTAGCCCTTTTTGTAAAGCTGATTTGGTGGTGCTGAATTCTCTTAGCTTTGCTTGTCTGTAAAAGTATTAATTTCTCCGTAAAATCTGAATGAGATCCTTGCTGGTTAGAGTAATCTTGGTTGTAGGTTTTTCCCCTTCATCACTTTAAATATGTCCTGCCACTCCCTTCTGGCTTGGAGAGTTTCTGCTGAAAGATCAGCTGTTAACCTTATGGGGATTCCCTTATATATTATTTGTGTTTTTCTCTTGCTGCTTTTAATATTTGTTCTTTGTATTTAATTTTTGATAGTTTGATTAATATGTGTCTTGGCATGTTTCTCCTTGGATTTATCCTGTATGGGACTCTCTGTGCTTTCTGGACTTGATTTACTATTTCCTTTGCCGTATTAGGGAAGTTTTCAACTATAATCTCTTCAAATATTTCTCAGTCCCTTTCTTTTTCTTTTTCTGGGATCCCGTTGCGGAGCACAGGCTCCGGACGTGTAGGCTCAGCGGCCATGGCTCACGGGCCTAGCCGCTCCGTGGCATGTGGGATCTTCCCGGACCGGGGCACGAACACGTGTCCCCTGCATCGGCAGGCGGACTCTCAACCACTGCGCCACCAGGGAAGCCCGAATGTTGGTGCATTTAATGTTGTCCCAGATGTGTCTGAGACTGTCCTCAATTGTTTTCATTTTTTTTCTTTATTCTGCTCTGCAGTAGTTATTTCCACTATTTTATCTTCCAGGTCACTTATCTGTTCTTCTGCCTCAGTTATTCTGCTATTGATTCCTTCTAGAGAATTTTTAATTTTATTTATTTTTTTGTTCATCATTGTTTGTTTGCTCTTTAGTTCTTCTAGGTCCTGGTTAAACATTTCTTTTTTTTCTCCATTCTATTTCCACGATTTTGGATCATCTTTACTCTCATTATTCTGAATTCTTTTTCAGGTAGTCTGCCTATTTCCTGTTCATTTGTTAGGTCTGGTGGGCTTTTACCTTGCTCCTTCATCTGCTGTGTGTTTCTCTGTCTTCTCATTTTGCTTAATTTACTCTGTTTGGGGCCTCCTTTTCACAGGCTGCAGGTTGGTGGTTCCCATTGTTTTTGGTGTCTTCCCCTAGTGGCTGAGGTTTGTTCAGTGGGTTGTGTAGGCTTTCTGGTGGAGGGGACTGGTGCCTGTGGTCTGGTGGATGAGGCTGGATCTTTTCTTTCTGGTGGGCAGGTCCACGTCTGGTGGTGTGTTTTGGGGTGGAAAAGACATCGTTTCTTGACTCATATTTACCTCTTGTTTTCATCCTGTTTACAGCACTTGACGTCTGCTGACCACAATTCTCATTTTAGAATGCTCCAATATTCACTATCTAAGTGACCGTGGCAAGTCAATTAATACTTAAGTCTCAGCTTCTTCATCTATAAAATGAGGACAATAATGTAAACTAACCACATAACATTCGCATATAAACTGTATGCCAACAGAGTGCTGTACATAGTTGGTGGTCAACTTATTACCTATTATAATACTATAAAAGTATCTAATAGTTTAATACCGAAAGTAGTAATATTAAGCATTGTTAGTAGAACAAAGGAGACAGTGATTAATTTCCACGTACAAGTAAAGTAACATTTCAGCCATGTTTTGAAGAATGAATTTTTTTAACTAAATAAATATGGAAGAAAGAACATCTTAGGTAGAATAGCATCTATCAAGGTATGAAATACTGTGCAATGTTTAGAAAACTACAGATTATTCTCCAATCCTAGGATTTAGATAAGAGAGATGCCATTGAGATGAGGCTATGGGAAGATGACATTAAATGCCCAGTAAGGAGGTTGGACTTAGTCTATAGAGGATGGGGGGAAGGATGTCAAAGAGATATGATCAAGTCTGTATTTTAGAAGGGTGAGGATGAAATGAAATGTGGAAATATCCAGTAAAAGGAGAGTTCAAAAATCAGAACATTTAGGAGTGTGTGATGGAGCAAACTTTTGTCGAAGATATCCCTCTCAAGAGCAATGGAAGAGGGACACATCTAGTGAAATAAGCTGTAGCTGTTTGAAATAACTTATTAATTATCAGCAAAACACAGAATTCTGCGTCTTGAAGAACACGTACATGTTTCTTCAAACAAAACTTAGTTTATTTGGAAATGATAATTTGTGAACTTGGCAGCAAGTAGCAATCAACCAATGATAATTATTAATACTTTCTGAGTACCTACCACATGCTGGATGCTATACCCAATTTATTTTTTTTACAATTAAATATATGTAGAAACTGAGCTCAGAGAGGTACTAGGATAAAGCGGGAATGCCACCCTAGGTCTGTTTGACTCTTAAGTCCTTGCTTTTCAATCTCCCTCTCTGTCTCTCTCTCAGAACAATTTATAAACCACAGTCAAAATCAATGTTATTATTTCTTCTTTTTGTGGATTCTGAGTCACATAATGGGAAAACAAAGAAAACTGTGGATTCTTACAGGAGGGCTGAATTAATCTTTGACAGATTTCACTTTGCACTCTTCTTCCTCCCACTGTTACTCCATTTTTGCTTTAAGAAGTGCTTTTCTTTGGACTTCTAGTCACTAAAGCCAATAGAGAAATTCAATATCTGTGGGAGAGATCATTAATTGGACACATAGCAGGATTTCTCCACTGTTCCCAGGAAATGGAATGATTTGTTAAAAAGTGTTACAAGTCTGCCTGGCGATAAAGGCACCAGATGAAAAGGCAGTGGCAAAAATTTACCTAATTTTTCCCAATAACATAACATGATCTGATCTCCATCAAAGAAAAAAAACCCAAAGAAACAAAAACAGCAGGCCATCTCTTTTTGCTGTATTTGGATGTTGTCAAACTGATGTTCACTCTTGAAGTTATTCTCTGATGTTTACTCTTTGGTAAAACTGAAAACCTGAGATGGGCATTTCCCATCAGGACATGAGTTAGAGTAAACTTCGTAAACAGTGGAAATGGCATTTTGTTAGTCAAGGTAATGCTAACTCCTCTAGCAGACAGATTCAAGGTCTCAGTGGCTTAACACAGTAGGAGTTTATTTTTCGTTCTGTTGGCTGTTTGTATCATCAGGGGTAGACCAATGGTGGTCCATAGGTCAAGTCTGGGTTGGCACCCAGTTTTAGTGAGTAAAGTTTTATTGGGACACAGCCAGGACATTTGTTTCTGTGTTGTCTATGGCTGCTTTTGTGCTGTGACAGCAGAGTGGAGTGGTTATAATAGAGTCAGTATGGCCTGCAAAGTCCGAAATATTTACTATCTGATCCTTTATAGAAAGTTTGCTGACACAGGTTTATGGTAACTCAGGAAATCAGATTTTTTTTTTTTTTAGCTTGTGGTTGTACCATCCCACCTTTAACTAACCATCAGTGAAAGAGAGAAAATAGAGGATGTGTAAGAGACTTAGAAATTCCACATATCACTTCTACTCAGTTCTATTGGCCAGAACCCAGTCATATGATACCTAATTGCTAGAAAGGCTAGGAAGTATAGTCTAGCTGTGTGCCCAGAAATGGTTTGGTGAGCTATTAGCCAGAATTTAGTTAGCCCATGACTGTCTAATTAGTCAGATGTTCAACATTAGGCAAAAAAATTGCCATATGAAAAATATTCTAAGGGCCCAGAAGTGGCTTCCAGGTTGTCAAAATGTTGCCTTGAATGATAAGAACATGTCTTTAACAGCAAAACATTGAATGTGTGGAGGACCATAATTATATTCAAGTTTCTCAATGTATAGAAAGAAGATATCTTGCAGTTAACTCTGCTTTTAAAAAATGGACCAGGCCCATCTACACAAGTGTATCATACAGAAAGCTCGCTGTGGTATCGTGACTCCTCAGGCTGCTTCCCACTTGATGATTTTGCTAACCACCTTCAGTTTCTCCTGTTCCAACCTGGTGATCCAAACTCACATCCTGAAAGCAACTCTCTCTTGGTACTGTGCCCTTGTTTCTACTCACTTTGCTACTCAGCTTGTAGCATTCTTCTCTTGTGGGACCTGGAAACTCTCCATCAAGCTGGGAGCCAGAAAGGCCAAGACAGTGTCAGATCTGAATTCTAGAAGTGAAATTTAAAGAGTCAGGCTGGAGTCAGGCGTCACAGCAGGAAGGAGGCATTTCCTGGCTTCTGGATGTCAAATGGGTGGCTGCGTAGTTGTGTGAGGGAGTATCTGCTCCCTTGGCCTGGAGACACCATGTAGCTTCTGTCACTACATTGCAGATTGGTTCCAAAAAGGACCTAGTGGGAAAGTATGAATGGGTCATTGACAAACCCACCACTGGTATTGAAAGAAGCAACTCATATTACAATCCTTTCAGACCTTGGTGAGCAAATATAAAGCAGAGTGCATAAAGCAACCTCTTTTCAAATGCAAGGTAAATTTCTAAATGACTTAATTGGTCTTTAGATTTAGTTGTGCATCTGGGATTATCTACTCAGGTTTCTACTTCTCTTTCACAGTGTTTACTATTTAGCTTTAGCATGGATCAATTTAAGTTGTTCAGTTTTTAGACTCTGAAACATGCAGGTAACAGACATTTCTCTTTACTGCCCCCGAATGCTTACATTTTTAATCTTGCTGTGCCTTTCTTTTTTTGGCAATTTGTTGGATTTCTACAGGGTGATATTTTTGCCAGAACCATTTATGTTATTATTTTGACCCATATAGTTTTTTGAATTCTGTTTTACATTTCCTTTCTCTTCAAACCATCTGCTTTTTATAGCTGTTTCTTCCTTCCTTTGGCTGACTTTTTGATATCCACACTTGTGTGTTGCCTTCTTCCACTGAACACAAGGTTTATCATCGGCAACAATATGTTCTCTCTGCTCTCTTCCTCTCATTCAGGCTAGATCTACTGTATTCTAAAACAAGGTGGCTATTGCACAAATGTAAATCCTTCCAATTTCTACTTCTGCCTCTTATCATGGATCCTAGTTGACTTTTCTTATCTTTATTTTTTTTTTAAAGAATCATCTTTTTTAAAAAATTTATTTATTTTTGGCTGCATTGGGTCTTTGTAGCTGCACGCGGACTTCCTCTAGTTGCGGGGAGCGGGGGCTACTCTTCGTTGTGGTGCGCGGGCTTCTCATTGTGGTGGCTTCTCTTGTTGCAGAGCACGGGCTCTAGGGCATGCGGGCTTCAGTAGTTGTGGCACATGGGCTCAGTAGTTGTGGGTCGCGGGCTCTAGAGTGCAGGCTCAGTAGTTGTGGCACACAGGCTTAGTTGCTCCGCGGCATGTGGGATCTTCCCGGTCCAGGGCCCGAACCCGTGTCCCCCTCATTTGCAGGCGGATTCTTAACCACTGTGCCACCAGGGAAGTTCCTCTTATCTTTATTAATCAATGAGTTCATCATCAACTATTCATTGTTTACTTACTATGTACAAGGGGAAGTGTGTGTGTCTATGTGTCTGTGTGTCTGTGTGTGTGTATGTTTGAAAGCTCATTTTGACATGATAGGCTTTATGGGAAATGTACTAGCAACAACTGGGACTCTATTTAGGAATTTATATTTATTATATGGGGCAACATTAAATTCCTGTTTGATATTACCTAGAAATATCAGAAACAATTATTCAGATTTCCAATAATCATAACTGTGATTATACATTTGAGGAATGTTTGTTTTATTTCGAACAGATTTATTCTCTCCAGTTGTGACAATCAAAAATGTCTCCAGACGTTGCCTCCCCTTGGTGGGGGAGAAATTGCCCTCAGTTTAGTATCACTGATTTAAATACTGTCTCTTTTGAAAAAAAGATTTAGTAGAATTTTAAAAAATGCAACATATAAGATTTCAAAACATGTGCAAATAAAATAGGATTATAAGAAGAAAAGAATAATAGAATAGGATAAAGCCAGAGGAAAGAGCTGGTATATAAAATTTGTGCTGCAATGTTTTGTATAGTTACTAGGGGTCATCTGCACATTTGGATATGAGCTTTTGAGTTGGTGATATGTAAAGGTTAAGCAAGTGATGTTTTAATCAGTGCCCGATACATGAGCTAATATTTGCTTAGGAGGTTCACATCTTTGTCTGCTTTTGGGTGTGCAAGAAATATTTCCTAGGGGCATACAGAGACATTACTGTGTAATTTAAATAAAAATTTTCTTGATAGCTTTTTTATTCCAGATTTTACTTACTGTTTTCTCCCCTGACCCCCATTTTCTATAAGCAACCTTTAAAATAAAAGAAATTATTGAGTCTACATAGAGTGACCAGCTATAGTGGCTTTCCCAGAACTGTCCTGATTTTAGCACTGAAAGCTTTTGTTTTAACGGGAATCTCTCAGTCCAGGGCACACTGGGATGGTGGGTCCCACTACTTCTCAATCAGATTTTCATGTGTTCCTCTTTAATTTTATTGCATTTTTGTCTAATTATTAATTCTAATTTTGTAGTAGTAGAAAATGTATTTCATATTTATTGATTTTAAAACATTGCCTCGTTTAATTAAAAATTCATTGCCAGACTGTCGGTCCTCTAGTGAGATTAAATAGAACATGTCCTTTCTTGAATGGCAATTATTCAAATTAGAAGTAGTTTCTGTGGAGGTTTTAGTTATTCAAAGAAGAAATTTTTTTTTGAGGTTCAGATACTTACATCTGCTCCTTCTTTATCTGTGTCATTTTAACTAGTGTTGGCAATAATGAATGTCCTGTTGTTTCCTTTTGTGTGAAAGACTTAGAGTTGTCAATAAAACAAACATACTTAGTTCCCAGAGTTCATCAGGTAATTTCCACCATAAGTCCTATAGGTCCTGAGTTGAATTTAGAGCTATCTTGAGGTTGGTTTGTTTTCTCTCCACCTTAGAGACTACACAGAAAAACAGGACTTTGATTTTACTCCAGCAGCATCCTTCTTCATAAGACAGACAGGATGTGGTCTGGGAGAAAGTCCACACTTGAACAATAGACCATTGACAAAATGTTGGGGAAGTTCAGAGAGGAAGAGAGCATCTGTGTACACCCAAAATTATCAGAGGCATTTGTGTATGTGTGAGAATCTTAGGTTTCAGAAAAATGTTTTTTAAGGTCACCCTGTTTCTGTCTCTGTTTTTATTGGATGAGGAAGATTGCCTTCAAGATAACACAGCATTTTAAATTCAGGGGAGGAATTGCATCACACTTTGTCTAGTTATCCTAGGCAGAAAATTAATTCCCTCAGGCACTAAACACATTTTGTTTAGCTCTTATGTCTGGTCTGTGTGAAGCAAGCTGAGAGAATTGAAAGAGCGAGAAGATAAAATCCAATTGAAAGATAAGGCTGCAGAGGTTTCAGCAGGAAAGAAGTCCTTTTAGGCCGATAGTGGACCAGGTGCTGACATTATCTACAGCTCACTCTGCATGAAATATGAGAAAAGATGCTACGCGGAGTAAGGGTATCACAAGCACTGGTATGTCCCTTTCTCTTCTGCAGCCTTGATCAAGGAATAAGTAAACTTTTAATTAAATTTAATATTTTAAGGAGTTGCAAGAAAATCTTGGACATCATATCCCTGTGTTCATTCTGCTGCATTTGTAGCTCATTTCACCTTCCAGGGGAAAGTTCCTGTCTATACCACCCTATCGCAATGGTGACTCATGAACATATCCAGTTGGTGCAGCTGCCTTTAAGTTGAAAGGAGAGTTAGAACAAGTCCCAATGGCTGCCTTGTCTTTTGCTTTCTTCTTCTCTAGTGCGGTTGTGTAGAACTTTTGTTCACATGTCTTACCACCTGGATCCTCTTGTAGATGTGTCACTACTCTCCAAAGGACTTGGCCACGGTTAGTTCCTGTTGTACAGCAGGCTTTCCTTTACAGGACATCTGTAAAACCACAACATGAATAGTCATAATAGCAAAAACGGCCTTCTAATAAACATAGTAAAATTTCAGAGCACATTCTTGAGCCAGGGGAAAGTGCCCCAAAGAACAGATGTGATTTAGGATGAGTAAGGCATAAGTCAAGGTGCGGGTCTTATACTCTCTACCAGAAAACAACACTAGGATTTCCTGGCAATACAATTATGTAATGACTGTGGTTTCTTTCTGTAAACTGTGTTTCAGACAGGGAGGAAGAAGGAACCAACTGGATTGTGTAACTTTATAAATAGAAACAGCCATGTTAAAATAACAGGACTGCTCTGAGTTAAGCCTATGAATTTTGCTACTAGTGGCAAAGCTGGGCCGCTGAATGAATATAAGATCCATTCTGTGGAGTAATTTCTCAGGTTTGCCCAAGAATGCTTAATGGGAAAAATCAGTGAGAAGTTCTTACCCTCCTTCCATTGTATGCCAAGTATTTTAGTCCAAGTAAATCAAAACTTTTCTCTGCTGGAAACAGTCAAGCTGGAGACATACAGGAACTTTGTCCTCCACTACAAAAAATAAATAATGAGCTCACACCATTTTTAATACAACACATAATTTACTAAATACTTGGAACAGTTTATTCTGGCAGTGGCATAAAGGATAAAGAGGTACCTGCCTTTTTATCTGTTGAACAAAATGAGTGCTACTTTTGCCATATGTTCTGGAACACTAGATGATTTAAATTTCATTGCTGTTCTTTATTTTAGAGGGCAGAACCCAGGTAAATAGAGATAAATTTCTTTAATAAAGACTGAAGCCATCAGTCTTCTCAGCGTGATGCCATTCGATTTGATATATATTCCAAAAAAGAGATTGTGCTATGTTGCCAGTTCACTGAGGTTTATAGATCATAAGTTTAGAATCTCTCAGGAATGACTGTATAATAGCAATGTTTTCTTTGATTTTTGTGGCTATAAAAGTGATACTAGTCCTTCCTAGACGCTGTTGACAAATTAATATTCCCTAGCACAGTGGGGAATCTTGGCATTCATTCAAAGTTCTCCCTAATCTAATTGAAATGAATTTTCTCATTTAAACTCTTACTTTAAGGAGAGGCCTATTTGATTCATGTTTATATCCCCTGAGATTCCCTAACACAATGCCTTGGGTACAGTAAGAATTTAAACATATTCATTGAATTAAAAAAATCAATAATGACTTTTGTAATCTTATTTTTTTCAACTCATGATTTGCCTTCTGAAGACTTTGTTTCAAAAAGAGCTCTCCTAGAGGCTGTTCATGATTGCTAGGATATAAATATTGGCTCTACTGTTTTGGTATATTTCTGCTATTGGAGTAATTCAAGGTCAAAATCTTCCTAATTTTAGCTTTAGTATAGTATACTAGTCCATCTTGAGTGAATCTATCCCGGTTCAATGGTTGTTTCATATACCTCTAAATCTATATCATGAAATGTATCATATTAATAGTGGAAGGGATAGTGGAGGGTACTCTAATACAAGAATCTCTTTTTTGTACATTGATAAAATCAAGACCCAGCAAAGTGAAATGGACCATCTTAAAGCCATATAATCTTAAAAAGTGAATATAGAAGTCTTTGACCTAAGTGTCCCAGTTGTTGTTAACTATTACTTAGGTTACCCTAAGAATCCGGCTTGAGAAAAATGATTATGACTTTAACATCAAATCCAAGACTCATCGTTTCACAGAAAGCCAGCCATTGCTTTGTGCTGGAGGACCAGTAAGGAGATGGGAGATGTTCCAGGCATGCTCCAACACCTCAGATTATCTTGGCATTCTTTGATTTCCTTGTCAGTTAGAACATAATTGATGAGATCAGTCTGTTCATCAACAATGTCCATGCTCTATCGCCAGAGTAGGTTTATGGATGTTAATACAGTTTTCCTTGTCTAGGGTGATGTATGATCTGGATCTTCCTGTAAGTAATCACAGGTCCATTGTAGTGTAGTAAATTCAGCCAAGTGCCTTGTAATTTGTATGTTTGACTTAAAGGGCTTTAAGATACACTACTTCTCCAAGGTATAAAAAAATATAATTCAGTATCTTCTATAACATATCTCTTCTTGCTCTCCAACCTCCATTCCTGCTGATAGTGGTAGTAAAGGTTGGTGAGGATGGGAGAAACCTAAATTAGACTCCTTTTTCTGTTTGTTTGCTTAGGAAAGCCTCATTAGAGTAAATATTTAGTAATTTGAAGGTGAAACTTCTTGTCAGTGCTGTTTTCCTTTCTCTATGAGGTTTCTCTCTTCTTTTCTCATGTCTGAAATGGCATCATCTGACAGATGGACACAGTATGTTTAGGGAACTTTGTGTATCCTCAAGGTAGTAGCCGATGGAGTGGGAAAGGCTCTCGGGTTTGCTTGCAACCCTCTGTATCCTTACTGGTCTGTGCTGGGATGGCCCCATACGGCTTGGTCACTGGGCATGCTGTGCCATTTTCTGCTGAGAGCTGGGCTTTAGGTACTGTGGACACCCACTGCTGGTTACCATTGCCTAAATTCTGCATCTGCCTTGCCGTAATGCTCTCTTTGGATACATAGTCCTCTCAGCACTGTCGCATATCCCCACTGGCATACATAGAAACTCTGGATTTGGTGCATATCAGGAATGCCCTTTCAAGCTCTGTCTGGCTAAATGTGTCCCGTTGCCATTTTCCCTGTACTTTGGCTATTGATATTGGCAAGGGGCACCCTGTGTTTTCGCCCTCCCAGCTACCAGATGGGAAGTGGAATGCAAGTCCTCTTAGCTTTCACCCTGATCCTCAATGTATCTGGGAAGTCTTCTTAACCAACAGTCAATCCTGGGACTACTCCCCAGGGTATGGAGTCATGGTCTTCCATCTCGGATCCTAATGGTATCGTATTTTAGACATAGCCCTTCTGAATCTCCTTGCTTCCTACCTGCTATTGGAATTTTTTTAAATTCTCACCATCACAGTTAGTCTCTCTGAAAATATCTCCTGCATCCTCTGCATTGTGTTTTATATGAACTCTATGTTCAGGTTTTCAATGTGGTAGGTAAAAGGTAGCTTTTGCAATCTGGGAAATGGTCTCATTCAATGAATCCTAACTTTCAAAACTATTTTGTCACTATGGACTTAAAAAAATATTTGAAATACAGTTGAGCAATGAGTTCCTTGTCATATGCTGAATTCTGTCTTCTTGAAGTAATAAATATCATTGTTTTAATGAATCAAGGAACCATATGTCAACTAAGAAATAGAAATAAATAAGGACAAAAATATGCTGTTTTGAAATCTCAAAAATACACTCCCTCCTACCTAACTACAATGAATATATGTTATGATTAGGTAAAATTCACAACTCACTCTTAAATATTTGTTTCCTAGAATGTTGAAAACATTTTCTAATTCTGGCCTCAGGGTCTATTATATACCTCGTGAAGAATACTAATAATAATTATTTATTAATGAAAAACATTATTTGAGATATAAAATTGAATATGTATAATATATTCCACAGCTGCTTTGTAATACACACACACATTTATAAATTACCAAACTGTTCTATTGTATAGCCTGAATTTCAGTATATTTTTTGCAAAAAAATATTAGTGAAATCATTATCCAAAAAGTCTGCTAAAATTAAAATATCTATGACTGTTATTCCCTTGGCTGCCAACTTAGTAACACTGTCGCAAAATGAAAGAAAGTTAGTTTGATAGAATCTATTCTTAGTGAACCTATGCTATCCCTAAAGGGCACTACATATTTTCCTATTTTCTCATAAGGTCTTTGTTTAGTGACTTTGTGGTCTAGTATAAAAATCCTGCATGACATCGTAGCTCCTCACATCAAAGTGGGGTGCAGGATGCTACCCCCATTTTGAATCTGGGCTGACCTTGAAATTTACTTCTAGCAATAGGATGTAGTTGAAGAGACACTCTAAGAATTCTGAGCCTAGTGGTTTTCCCACTTGCTGCTCTTGGGAACCCTAGGTGACTAAGCCTGGACTAGCCCACTGGATAATGAATGGCAAATGATTCAGGTACCCAGCCAACAGCTATCTAATGCCAAACTCGCTCAATGAGTGAGACATCGGATACTTGAGTGAGACCAGCCAAGACCAAGTGAAGAACTGCTCCGCTGAGCTTAGCCCACGTTGTCAACGCACAGTGTCGTGAGCTAAAAAATGGTGGCTGTTTCAATTTACTAAATTTTTGGTAATATATAATATTTTATAATAAATGCTAACTGATACTGATATGTACTGGATTTTCATAATAATGTTATATAGTTTATCTCCATGTAAGTTTTATTATTAAAATTTCTTTTTCCTATACATTTTGGAATATTACAGTTTTCACGTCAATATAATTTTTCTGAAATTCATTTTTTCTGGCACATATGCCATGGATTACAAAGGAATGCTTTATAGTTCTTTTTACCAATGGATGTACATTAAGATCTTTTAAGTCCCTGCTGTTTGTTCTCTTTTAGGAAAAACATAGGGCTTGTAGATCTTGGGCTTCTATTGACTAGCGTATTCTTATTATTGTTCATGTTACCTTTAGCTATTTAAGTCTGAACATAAATACCAGTTTATGAAATGATAATGACAGGGTGAAATTAGGAGAAAATACTGATAAATTGCTCATAAATTCTGGAAGCTGGCTGTTGGCATCTTCTAAGCCCCAAGGGCTACGTTCTCACACAGAAGTTCCACCCAAAATTTGTTGTCTTTATTCTAAAGTGTAAAGATACACACTGGAAATCTAGATTTGTTTCAGTTAAGACTATATTGGCTTAACTTAATGTTTAAAGTTCTTAAATCCAAAAATAATTGAAAAACTTTCCCTTGGAAAATTTTGTAGTGGAAAGAATGTCATCACAGAGTTTTAAATTGATGTAATAAAAAGTAAAATAGTAAAAATAAAATTCTTACTATTATATTATTTTACAATTTGGGGAAATAAAGAGACATTAAAATGTAAAGTTGAAAAGAAGAAAAATAAAGTTAATTATCTACTTTCTTTTCTAAAATAACATTAAATATTTGAATATTAGGGAATGGCTTTTTAAAAAAAATTTCCCCAGACATTGTGAGAGTAAACATTTGAAAATTTGAACTTTTTGAGTTGAAAATAAGAAATGATAGTTTCTGAGGACTTCCCTGGCAGTCCAGTGGTTAAGACGCCCTTCCACTGAAGGGGGTGTGGGTTTGATCCCTGGTTGGGGAACTAAGATCCTGCATGACGCATGGCCAAAAAAAAAAAAAAAAAAGATAGTTTCTGAAAATAAGATTTTTACAGATCTTAAAATGGTTTAAAATTTTTACACTTACTTTGGACAGTGAAAGAATAGAATGGTTAAGTTCTAATTGTTTAGACTTCATTTAGCATTATCAAGTATTTAAAACTATTTTTCTAGTTTTGCATGGAATACATCTTTAACTTTTTTTAAACAAATGCATTCATTTTGATAATCTGTAAAATGAGATACCAATTAAGGGAAATTCAAACCTACATGTTTCTGATAAATTTGCGGAGGAATTCAAGCATGAAAGTTGGAACCAGCCAATTTTACATATAAATTCCAGCCCTGCCACTTATTAAAGGAGTAACCTTGAATATATCATTTAACCTCTCTGTGTTCCATGTCCTTTCACTCTAAAATGGAGATCATAATATGATATTCATGAAGTGTTTTTAAGTGTTAGATACCTTTTTATAGTAATTGGAATAAATTGAGCCTTTAATAATAATAATAATAGCTATTGTTATATACCTTTAGATTTCAGTTTTCTTTGAACTTATATGATAATTGTGGGATTTCTGTTTTATTTTTAGTGGTGATGGTTGCATGGAATAGAAAGGTTGCGACAAAAATTTAAAAAAAAATTAAAAGTCTCATTAAGTCAGCAACTAAAATCAAAATGTAATCAATTCTGTTATCTTCAAATATTCAGCAATACTTGTAATAGTGAATTTAAAATATCATTATTTTGATTCCTAACAGTTCCTTTTTTCTGAATTTTAAACCATTATCTTTAGTTATATATGATATTTCTTAGATTTTTTTAAGGACAAGAAAAAAACAAGGTTTTGGAAAAAGTCTTCCTTGGATAATCTTTTCCTCAAAGGAATTAATCATATTTAAATGTTCTTGCAAAATATTTAATTAAATGCTCAGATATAAAGCCATGTCTTAAAACTGAGGATAATAAAAATCTATATCATGTAGATGTATTATGTAGATGGAAAATGATCCACCCCATAAACTCTTATATTAACAATGCTATGGAGTTGGTTAATGTTTTTGTGACACAAAGTTGATGAGTTTTGTTGTTGTTTTGTTTGCCTTACTTTTTTTTTTTTTTAAACTATCTTTGTAAGGACATGAGTGTAAAATTCACGTTAGGTAACAAAC
This sequence comes from Delphinapterus leucas, assembly GCF_059928025.1. Lineage (NCBI taxonomy): Eukaryota > Metazoa > Chordata > Mammalia > Artiodactyla > Monodontidae > Delphinapterus > Delphinapterus leucas. The sequence continues at coordinate 62,153,619 of NC_143139.1, forward strand.
GTTATCTATGCATTTTGCCAAGACTAAAAGCACATTTTACATTTGAGACAAAATACAATCCATATTTATTTCGCGGGTTTAGGAATTTCAAGAGGTCACTTCTATAGGAGAGTTCTAAGGGAGTTAGGAATCTGGCCTGTGATTTTTACTTTTGGCAGTGGCTTCTGAAATAGAACACAATAGCTTATAATATTTCAAAAAGTTATCCATCATTCACACTGTAAAGTACATTGCAGTATTTTAAGCTCTGGAGTATGGCTTGAAAAATTTGCTTTTCATGGGGGGTGGAAAACATGAAAAGAAAATGAAAATGGGAGACAGGGGGTTTAGGGGGATTGGGTTCCATGTGCATGAAGAATTTGACTCAAAATACGTATGTTCCAGGAAATGTTTCGGGAGGACTGTGTTGTTAATTAAGATTTACAAAGGTTCAGCAATACCTCAGGTACTCAGGAAGTATGATGTGTACAACCACCATGTTAAAGTTAATATCTAAGACTCCAGCTGTTTATATACACAATTGATTTACCAGGAGAACTGGTGAGAAAGCAGCTCTGTTGAAGACAGATTGGGAACTCACAGCCATATTTTATTACCACTATCTCATTGCGGTTTTTCACACTGTGGGAATTCTGCTTCCAGAACTAGGGGAGCCTCTCTACTCTCATTTCAGTCTGACCACTTTTCTTCAGGGAAAGCAAAAGCTCACAAATCAAAAGTTTGTTCCTGTTGAACCCCAGGAAAATATTTAAAAGGAAAATCCTGCTGTATAAGCATGCTTATCCACATAACAATAGCTGCTTTACCCAAACCCAAACCAATCCAAATAAAATCTTACAAAATCTCATTAAGTATACAACTGCATGTGCAGTGCTTAGCAGAGGAGTTGCCCTGGATAATTCTGTTATGGTTTCCTACTGAGAGAGATGCAAGCTTCTTTACCCCAACCTAAGATCATAAGCCTTTTGTGTTTATTGACTGGCATTACATATTGACAGGTGTTTCTTCTAGTTTATTTTCATTACAGCTGTAGAAAGTGTAGCTCCTTCCTTTGTTTTTAAATGAGTAAGGGTATATCATTCACAATAAAATAGTTTTGGTTATCCTATCCAAGAATGAGAAGTAGAAGTTGTAAAAAACTGGTTGAGATCTCTTTTCAAGAGATCTGTTTTCAAACTCGTTGAGATCTTTTAGAGAAGGGAATAAAATTTCAGTTTAGCTGTGATTTTTCTTTAGTTCATGAAACTTTTAGCATATCTTATTATACTCGTAAGCTTTCCTTGGGATACAGTTACATTCCAAGATTGCAGCCTTAGAGATTATATTGTAAGACCCTGGAAACTATTGTCGCAAATGTGTCTTAGAAACAATTTAAAATATAACTCCAGTCTTCAAATTTTTCAGTTTTGTCTAAGAGAAATATATAGTCCCTAGAGATATGTCTTTTGGCCCTCAGGGCAAAGGTTCTATGACAGAGTTAGTACGTTTTCAGGCTTAAGGAAAATCAGATGCGGCTCTCTTGGGAGAACAGTTTTTTGATAGCAAAGACTAAATTGATAACCTTTCTTGCAGTATCTTTCTGATATTCAAGAAAATATTTAAAATGGTAACTTAGCCTTGAATTTGAACTCTGACATGCTTTGTCATTCTTGTATTTCTCTTTTCCTTCTCTTGCTTACACTGTCACCATTTTATTTTTATGCTTAATTGTATTTCCTCATAAGTGGAATCAATTCCTGCTAACAAGTAAAGCACATTTAAAATATTTCCCTGTTCATTAAAAAATGTGGTTGATCTACATGTACTGATAATGAGTTAGACTCAAGATATGTTAACTGGAAAGAGTAGAATACATAACATGGTGGATCAGATGCTTCCATTTTTGTAATCAAATACACACAAAATATATTTGCATGTATATGTACATATGTATTTATTTATGCATATACCAGCTCTGGAATGATACATAGGAAAATAGTAACAGTGATTGCCTCCAAGGAAGGAAGGGAAACTGAGAAGCTTAGTGCTCAAAGGTAGAGGTGGTCTTACTTTACTGTAATATATAATAATATAATATACTGTTACACTGTTATATATATATATATGCTATATATATAATTCATATATATAAAAGTAAAGTACACACATAATTATATACATATAACACACATATATCTACAAGTATATATATATATATACACTTATTACATATATAAAGTTATACATGTAAACACACACACACCCACACACATATATATATGCACTTTGTACTGTTTAAAATTTTATTATGCACATTATTTAAAATCAAAGAATATTAAAATGTTGCTGAGGTTTAAAAACTAATTGTTAAATCTTTTTTCATACTTGAATTAGAAATAGCCATTTCCAAAGTAGTACTGCACAGCAGCAATCATGAGTATTCAAACAAACAAAAAATATTTATTTTTCTAGTTACTAGAAAATATTTCTCTCTCTTTTTTTCTTTTTACATCTTTATTGTAGTATAATTGCTTTACAATGCTGTGTTAGTTTCTGCTTTATAACAAAGTGAATGAGCTGTACATATATCCCCATATCTCTTCCCTCTTGGGTGGGATAGGAAGGGTAGGAGGGAGGGAGGAAAATTTTTCTCTTTTGTTAAATGTTTTCTGGGTGTAGGGCACAAATTGCGAGTATTCAATAAAGCATTATTACTTTGGGCTTGGAATAAATTGCCATTATTTTATTTGAATAAAATACAATACTCCCAAGTCTGTATTTGACATTTAAACAGAATGAGGTTAGTTTTTACTGTCAAAATATTAGGTGCAGATGTGAATGCCTAAAGTCAGGTTTAAGATATTAAATAGAACTCCACATGGGTTTCAAATTGAATGGGAAGGGATGCTGGCAGTGTCTCATACAATTTCGAATGGCAGTGAACTTAGCATTTCAGTAATTCTTGGTCAAACTGCTTTAATTGGCCTATAAAAGGGGTATAAAGGGCTTGAGGATCAAAACTGCCCTTCATAGAATGGGTAAGCATGATCATTTTAGTCTGAATTACTTAACTATATGATACAACATTCATTTGATATGTGTTTGTGAAGAAATGACAAAGAGTCATTTAAAAGCAGAGCATCGGTAAATCCCATTAATTCCTTTCTTGATCACAGAGACATTTGTTCGGGGCATTCGTATGCTTCATCTTGATGCCATAACCATGATTGTCTCTTATGTAGTAGAGATAAAGTTAGCAAGGGATTGCAATATCATATAGCCCTGTGGTATTTACAGGGGCATAATTGTTTAAAATGTTTCCTGGCTTAAAAAGAGAAACTCAAATTTTCTTCCTCTTTTTTTCTTCTGTTTTATGCAGATGATTTTATACATTCATCTGCATGAAATTCTCTTAATTAACCACAACCAACAAGAAGTTTTGTGACTTTTTGTCCAGTTTTCTATTATCATATGGCATCAGTCATGATTAGAGATGACAATATTTAATGGGTTAAATTAATAACATTTACATTCTGGTCAAATGCTAAGAAATTTGGAATGATGTTCTAATGAAACCAGTTTGTATGTCTCTCTTAAAAGCACACTAAGAAAATGCTTCAGCGTTGCAAGTGGAGTTTCCTATTGTATCCTGATAAAATAAATCAGACAGTTAAATAACATGAAATATGGCCCCCTGAATCCCCTGGACTTTTGCAACCTGCTATATAAGCAATAAGATGTCTAAGTTAGAGTTTCTGTTACCTTTTGGCCGGATATCATGGAAGCCAATTTGGCTTTAAGTTGTTGGGATTGGGGAGGGGGTAGATTATGGGAAAAAGCTCCTGAAATCTTAGAGGAGACTATAAAATGTCCTGAGATCTTAAATAATTTTTCTGAAGGATGTTTACTAGTTTATATTCTATTACATATTATATTTAAACTCCATAATTCTACAAACGAAGTTCATTTTTTGAGCCATTAGAAAAATAGTCACTCCCTTCCCAAGCTAATATCAATGTGAATAAACATTAGGTAGGATTTCAATCATTTTTATCAATTGATATAAGTTGCGTTTGTCTAAAAGTACTTTTAAAATATACAGTGAAAAGTCAAGAAAGAATTCAACACACACAAAAAGATACTTTTCTGCTGCCTCATTTCTGACTTGTTTTCTAATTTTTCCAATGGATAATATTGTGATGATTGTTATTTTAAATAACAGGCAAATACAGCTCTTCAGAGGTTTCTGCAGATGTGGGATACACATTAAAATGAATTATGTTTCTCTTCATGGGTCTTTGGAGGAGTACTGAATAAAGTAACAGTCTATTAATTTTATTTTTTATATCATTAAAATAATGTTTTTTAAATGTTTTCAAGTTAAGTGTATAGAGAAGAGCAGTTCATCAGTTATCCCTGAAAAGCCTTTTGAACAAAGGATAATTTGGTGTGACATTTTAATTACCTAAAGTTTAATGACAAAGATAATAAAGTATCTTGCCTTCCTTGAGTCAGTTCTGCTTGTCAACAAGATGAATTTGTTTCCAGTTTTGTAATGCCAAAGGAGTTTGGGGGGAGGTGAACAGAAAGTTGGACTATCGACTGAAACTGATGCAGAATCCGCTATGGCCAGCCTGTAGAATCTGTTGAATAATTTGAGACTGTTTCCTTTGGCTTGATGTTCTATTTTGAAATGGAACCAAAAGTAAAAACATGTATTAAATTCATAATCCTTCCTGTAATCCTTCGTAGCAAGGTCCAATGAGTGTACCAAGTAAATGATAACAAAAAATTATTAAAAAGACAGCATCATTATTCTCCTTTTGTTGGAATTCATCAAACAAATGAAAGCCCAAAGGGAAAGTATCGTTTCATTGGTGGTGATATGGGACCTTTTTTTAAAACATTATTTTGATTAAACGATAGCTTATCTAACGTTTCCATATTAATCAGGCAGAAGTTTCTTGGATGAAGCAACTATTTATTTTAGGACTTGAATGGGGACAGGATGAAGGAGGACACTGTCACACTCAATTTTAGAAGGTCATGAAACCTTTGCCTTCCTTTGTTTCTCATCTTTAAGAAAAGAGGCTAAAGCATTCCCTTTCTTTACTTGTATCATAAACACTGCATGTTAGCATTCTGAATTCCCTTTCTTCTTTGCTAATGAAAACTTTTTGCCAGTGACTTGATGAATTGTATTCATATTCTTAAGAAATGGACATCTTGAAAAATCTGTGTTAAATTATCTGCATCTGCTCATACCAGATACAACAGGTTTATATTTAAAATGTAAGGGCTGGGAGTGCCAACTAGAGAAGTGAAGTGCAAAGTGTAAACAAATAATTCCGCTAAAGATAGGTATATCAGAATACATACTTGCTTGACAGAGTTAGCTTTTAACTTATTTATCTAAGCCTTGTTAAAATGAATCATCTATATTTAAAGTCCTAGAAGCTCAATTCTCTTCAGATGTCAGGGGATATGTTGAGAAGATACTCTGACTACTGGTTAAACTTGTACAAATCACCCAAGTATTTTTTAATCACTTCATATTTCCTTATTTATAGTCACTATTTGGTAGACAACTTTTTGAAGGCCTCCTAATTAAGTATTTTAACTACTTTTTTTCTAAAATAAATAATAGCATAAGTTACTTTACTGATCATTTTAGCAAGATATTTTTATCTGGTTTGGGTCATGATATGTCTAACTCTTCAGTTTTCTTTTTATTATGATCCTTTGCATTCCCCATTGGCATAAGTGTGTTTGGGATTCATTCAGTCTGCATTATTCTTATAGTCTTAAATTATCCTTTTGAATGAAAAAGTTTGAATTGACTACATAGGGAAAAAAAGTTTTTCTATAATCAGAAAGAGTCATATTTTAAGGCTACAGTGAATATTTGACTGACCTTTGAAAGTAGGAAAATTGAGAACTAAGACATTTACTTAAAGACAGTTTTCTCACAATTTAATTTTATGTGTTTTTTGTTTGTTGGTTTTTAATAATAGGGCTATTAACACCAGAAGACAGGAACAAAAATCATTTAAGGGAGTCACTCAGGGCAATCAAGTTAATAGTAACAGATCCCCAAATTCTCCAACATATATATTAATATTTCAGTTCATCTGTCTCTGTAAAAATATGCCTCTTATGGCAGATATTATAATATAAATATAAAAGGGGGTAGGACTAATGGATGTCTTTGGTACATCTTAGAAGATACCTAAATACAAAGGTTTGTTTAAATACTGTGATTAGGGCCTCTCAAATTTGATTTGTACTTTTGTCCTGCTATAGCTTCTTCATGCACCCCTTGTTTATATCTTCTTTTTCTATTTTCAGTCCTTTACTGAGTTCTACCACGTTATACTTCCCCTTCCCTTATCAGTCCCTCATCTTCTCAGAAGTAGGGCCCAGTGGTTTGCCAATGTATCTAAGTGTAATAGTGAAATTTGCTCAAACATACGTCGTTATGAAATAGCTTTGAGTCCTTTTCATAACAAGTAATCCTTATTTTAACTACCTTACAAATATCACATGTCCACTAGCATATGTTCACTGCAAGAATTTCCCTGGTGCAGCAGAGTGGAGGAACTTGCTAAACAAATGCTACTCTCTATAGTAAGCATTTATAAAGCTTTGATGCAGTTGGTTATAATTTCTGAGATGGCTGAGAGAGCAAAGATAGAAATTCTTAAGGCTAGTCTGAATAGAAGTAGACATCCCTCAGAACTATATATACCAGTGGAGTCTCTGCTCACCTCTTAAGCAACCCTTTTCCTATCTAAAATTTCCTCTGCCCACCCACTATGTGGCATGTTACCTTTTTTTATTTCTTTCTTGGTATGTACCTCAATCTGTAATTCTCTTATTCATTGTTTTGTTTTGTTTGTTTTAGAATTATGCACCATGAGGGGAGAGGCCTTGCCCGTCTTATTCTTTTTCATCCCAGGCCCTCTGTGTCTTGAGTGGTGTCTTGCACAAAGTAGGTGCTCAATAAATATCTATTCAAATAATAAATGGAGGAATGCATGAGTGAGCTAAGCCGGGAGTAACCCTAAAAGGGTTCAGAATGTTTACTCTTCTCCAGGATTAGCCTGCTGGCATCAGGCACGTTTTATGATTGATTTTGATTCTTTATGGCCATTACATGCATCATGATAAAATCTATGAGAAAGGCATTTTTATATTGTCAATAAATGATGACTTTGATGAAATGTGAATAGTTGGTGAGGAAATGTAAGGTATGTTTATTTACATTAGCTCCTTTTTAAAACTACATGGTTGAACTAAAACATACTCTACAGTTCAAAACTCTTTCATAGTTAATGTAGATGAGTCTGTATGTTTTCATCCTGTTTTTATTTTATTTTACTTCGAAATGGGAGGAAAAACTGATACGTGAGACATTTCTATTGAACAAGAAAGAATAGATGCTTCCTTTTACTCTCATAATGTCCATAAGGACACTGAATATTTCAAATCCTTTTACCAACGAACATAATAGAACTTGTTTTTGTTTTCCAATCTTCTTTTATTACAAACACATTTTCCAAGGGAGATTTTGAGGTTCTTTGGAACTATAGCTATCTCTGAGATACAGGAAAAATATTCATTAGTTAATGTTTGAACCCTTAAAATGTATTTAGTCACTGCCGTTGATAGTAGTTAAATAGTTTAAAAAATTAGCTCTGTTAAATAGTCTATGTATTATAATTTAAGGAAATGATATTAAGAGTAATATTTAGGGATGTTTATAAGTTTTAAGATAATGTATTTAACAATAAACAAATGAATGTACAAAACCTCTACTATGTAACTTTCTACAATATAAAACAACCTATTGCTTCTATTATCCTACATGCATATTTTTGTCATCCTAATATGTTTGCTTAGTGACTACTGTGAAACAAACTTTCCCATTTCCCCCTTTTTCCCTAAGCTTTGAGATCCTTTACTTTGTGCCTAGTAAGTAATCAGTATACACTTCTTTTTAAAAATGCATGAAAAGACAATCCACTGCTCTTAGGGATGTTCCCATTGGCCTCACATGATAGGAGTTTGTCAGTTTGCCACCAAAATAATATGTGATAACATTTTTCCAGTATTTGTTTACCAAATACATTTTATGAAGAGTAATTAATAAAATTTTAAGCATATGGTTTGAAACCACATTTTAACTTTAAAAAAGTAAAAATCCAAACACAAAAGAAAAACATAATTCTTGAGCACAGTTATATTGATGTTGAATGATTTGTCAACTTGGATAAAATATGAATAGTGGTAAAGAAATTATGGGGATGTTAGAATATTATCTTTCTACATTCTATTGGAGAACTGAGATTGAATACATAAGACTTAAGGTTTAATTAGAATGGTTTTGAGGTTTACACAGTGCTGCTGGATAGAAGAAGGGAGTTTTTATTTATTGGGTTTTTCTAGTTTTCTTTTTTATTGAAGTATATTTGACATACAATATAATATTTCATATGAACAACATAGTGATTTGACATTTGTATACATTGTGAAATGATCACTACAATAAGTTTAGTTACCATTTGTCACCATACAAACTTGAAACAATATTATTGATTATATTCCCCATTCTGTACATTACATGCCCATGACTTATTTATTCTATAAGTGGAAGTTTGTAGGCAAGGGAGTTTTTTAAAAGACTTTGGTACCACAGGAACAAGTTAGCCTAAGTGGCTGCTGGCTCATGCGAATTGTACAGGCCTCCTGGTCTATGGGGCCATAAGGGCACTTTGATTTGACTCAAAGAAGCCGGAGGATCCAGCAACCACAGGATACCGAACCAAACATTTTCTTCATCTAACATCAAGACCAATAACTAAGGTTAATTACAATCACAGAAAAATTTTGAGAAAGGCCTAGTGACAGATTTATTCTGTTGATTATTTATAAGAAGTTTGCCATTTGATTAATATTTAATTTAAGTTTGTGGCATAGAAGGTATATATTTGCTCTATATTCTTCTTGAATAACTCAGCGAGTAACTTGAATAGCTCATTTAATAATTATAAAAGGAAAGAAATCCTCTTAATATCCAATCAAAGCTTTGGTCTATAGCTAAATTTGCCCATCAAATAACAAGAAACATAGATTCCCAATGAAGATAAATTCTTGAAAATGTCTCATTTATACTTAGCCTCCTCTTCAATGTAACCAAATAAAATTATTAACAGCTACATTTATTCTTTAGAACATGCCAATAACATGGCAAGGATTAAATTTAGTAATGTGACAGTCAAAACAAGCAATAAATTTAACAGTTTAAAAGGAAGTCAGTGTTTAGACATGATAAATGCAATTGTTCAAGTTGAAAGTGGATGAGGTCCAAGATACATAATTATTCTTTTTTCCTGTTGACTGTCGTATTTCTTAATACACATTGATTTCCTCTAAACTTTTCTCTAAAAGAATATTTGGCATTTCTAAGCTGAAATGCGTATGCAGGGCTAAAGTACATTTAAAAAATATGTGAGTTATTAAAATATAGGTTAGTATATAAAATCCTAAGGGTAATTGTTTAAAGTAAGTGAAATTAAAATTTAGCTGAGCTTGATGGTTACAGGGAGATGAGTGTTGAATGATCCTTGAAAAATAATGAATAGATGGGTGTGAGGAGCGGAGCGGAACACATGATATGCTTTCAAACAGAATCAAAGCTGTAGAATATTCTACAGTATGAGAATAAAATGTGAACATTCCCAAGCATGGCAGGGAGGCCGTTCTTAGAGCTGTGACACTCAACCCTTGAGTAGACCCAAAGGTATAATAAAAACTAAAACACTAATTAGTTTGAGTAATTGTAGTATAGCAAAATCTTTCTTCATGATTATAGAGTAAACCCTAGGGTGCTGTTGTGACCCCACCCCCTCAGGCCCCAAATAGTATAAAAAGCAGGCAGCCTACAGTTCTGGGCTGCACTGACCTAGTAGATTGCAGGGTGCCGAGGCCCCTCAAGAGTGGATGTGTTTAGGTAAATTGCTGAGGAAAACCAGAGAGTGGAGTCTGCTCGCCCCACATACTGTCCTTCATCTCAGGCACAGGCTCTGCATTGTGGATGTGCTGGTTCTATTGTAAACCAAAGTTTGTCATTTTCTTCTAGTCTTCAAACTTTTTAGTTGGCTCTAACTCAAAGAACTATTAATATTTGTAAGAACTTGAGAAGAAAAAGCAGCATGCTGGGATCTCTGGATTATAATGTGGAGAGAAACAGAGCCAGGGGAATATGTTCCTATGGACTCAAAATAGGTACTCCTAAAAATCTCAACTCTTGCATGAAATCTGGTTAATTTAAATAATTGTTATGAGAGCCTTAAACGTCACTATGCAGAAACGACACTTACAGATCTGTACAAGCCATTTAAAATGATTATTTAAGAAGAGTGAGAATGCTCTGCTCTACTACTGAGAATGCATGTTTTAATTGATATGGTGGAAATGAGGTCAAGTGGAAAGAAGCTGGGCTTTGGGCAGGGCTGATTCTATTCTTAGGTTTGCCCCTTACCAGCCTTATGACCTTGGGCAAATTGCCTAACCATTCTAAGCATCAACTTCCCAGCTGTACCAGGATTCCATTAAATAACAATATAAAGTTCTTGACATATAGTAAGTAAATACCCTATTTGGGGAAATAAATGTCAAGTCAAAATAATTTTGCATAGAAAATACGTTTTGGTAGTGATAATTTTTTCTGAAACACATCAGCTAATGTACTGACATATTATGCCTATGATCATTTGTTGAGAAAATGAAAATTTGTCTTAATGGATGTGAACCTGACCATGTCAGCCATTTTGAACATGGCATGCCCCTCCCTCTTCAGGATTTTTGGAAGTGATGTTTCTGTTTGGAGTTTTCTTCCCTTGCTCTTAACCTGGTTAACTCTTACTCATTTTCAGATTTTAGCTCAAACTTTACTTCTTCAGGGCCAACTTCCTGGACCACCTGCCTCCACCATCCAAATTTAGATTAGTTTCCTTTGCTTTATGCTCTCCTGATATCGTGTTCCTTTCATTCAAAGCCCTTATCTCTATTTTTCATAATACATTTATGAGTATAATTATTTATTAAATATATTTTTCCCACTAGGCCACAAACTTTATAGGGGAAAAACCTGTGATTTTTTTTGCCAACCAATATATTTCTAGTGTTTAACATATACAGGGTGTATACTGTTTGATGAATGAATGAAGATGTGTGTTCAGTTCTGTTTTGTGTATCATTTTTGTGTTGGATAGGAAAGAAGTAAATACGTAAATAGTCTTTTGTTGTTACCTAACTCAAATTTTATATCTATGACAGTTTACCAAGAAAAATATCTGAATATGTTATTGCAACATACTATATAAAGATAGGCTATATAAAAATTTCTAATAATCATCACATCTTTATATAATTTTGGGCAAGAATGTATAGGGATCAAATTACTATATTTTAGGTGATTGAGTAAATCAGAATAAAGCCTAGATACTTGGAACATTTTCTTTCTATTAGTGAGACATTTAGGAATAGAAATCAGGGAGAAATATTGGGTCTGGAAATAAAATTTTATCAAGCTGACGAGTCAGTTAGTCATGGTGTTTCTGTTACAGGTGCTGGAGAATGTTCGGATGGGGAATCTGCCACACACTGGGGAAAGGAAAGGAAGTGAGCAGAGTGGGAAAAATAACCAGTATTTAAGGATAATTCTGTAGAGGAAAATAGTGGGAGACCTGGCAAGAAAAAGTTAATCCACGAGGATCTTAAAAACCAAACCGAGAGAGGCAAAGGATTTAAACTGAATTCTGAAAATCACCATTTTTCATGAAATTCAAGGATATACATCATCCTCAACTTAAAAGCAAGGTGAAAGCCTGTGTGATCATGGTAGAAAGTCCATTTATGATAGCTTTAGCTCTTGAATCCAATCATTTACAAGGGTATTGAAAAATGTGTATGCCCAGCTTCACTTGTTAGGAGCTTGTAGTCAATTTAAATATGTGAAATACATTTTAATACAGAACTAAGTAGATAGAATCTTATGCATTATATCTCTTATTATATCTCTTATATGAGAGAGAACTTCTATATATTAGCATATAAGTAGAAAATAAACTTTAGTAAAAATTGTCTTTGAGATTTTCTTATATTGAAGACTAGCACACATGATACTTTTGTGTACTATACTAGCTTACAATTTATTGTTTTCTTTTTCCTGAAGCATGAGTGCAGATTGCCTTTTCTTTAATCATTTCATTGAACATGAAATAAGGTAAGCTTATATTTGAGACCAGCTAATATGAAAAATTAAAAATAAATGACATAGGGATTTCCCTGCGGACCAGTGGTTAAGACTACATGCTTCCAATGCAGGGGGCACAGGTTCAATCCCTGTTCAGGGAACTAAGATCCCACATGCTGCACAGCGTGCCCAAAAATTAAATAAATAAATAAATGACATACATGATGCTGCCTGAGTGGTATTTGTGTTCATTTTACATATACTGTAACTTCACTTTAAGTTCTAAATTTCTGAGAAACAAAAGCATTCAGAGAATAACCTGATGTGGGTATTAGTGGAAATGCATACACTAGAGCTGAGGGTACACCCTGAAATGTTGGTACTTAGTGAAAGACCGTGGTCTTGGGAAAGAGACCTCAGACTCGGGAAAGCTCTGGTTGGAGATTCTAGGACATAAGGCCAAGTTCTAGGACAGAGCCACTAGTTAATGACAATCCTGGGGAACCAAGAAAATGTATAATAGAGGCACAACTACTGAGAAAAGTCAATTGAAGCATTTTATTTTCTTCAAGCTGAGGTCTTGGCCACTGCAACTTAAATCATCTTTGCCAAGATATTAATATTACTCTTTTGTAGACTTTTAAAAATTTGGAACCCTCTAAATATGTGATTATGGCTCTGGCTTTAACCAATGTGGATCTGGTTTTTTATATCATTTTTCTATTGTGTTGAATAAATATAATGTATGCTCATTTCAGAGAACTTGAAAAATATAGCTGAAAGTTTAAAAAAACCTCTAACCCAATTTTTCAGATGTTACTTTTAAAATTTATTAGAGTAATTACCTTTAGTTTTAACATATAAGAAGATATACATTTTGTACATATTTTATCCTTTTAAACTAATATTTAAAAAATATTTCTCCATATCCATACATATTTTGAGGAAGCTGATTTTTTTAAATTGAAGTATAGTTGATTTACAAGGTATGTTAGTTGTTTCTGGTGTATAGCAAAGTGATTGAGTTATAAGTGTGTGTGCGTGCTTGTGTTTGTGTGTGTATATATTCTTTCCCAGATTTTTTTCCATTATATAGGTTTTCCCGAGATACTGAATATAGTTCCTTGTGCTATACAGTAGGACCTTGTTGGTTATCTATTTTATATAAAGCAGTGTGTATCTGTTAATCCAAAACTCCTAAGTTATCTCTCCCCTGCTTTCCACTTTGGTAACCAAAAGTTTGTTTTCTGTGTTGTGAGTCTGCTTCTGTTTTGTAAATAACTTCATTTGTATCATTTTTTTTTAAGATTCCACATATAAGTGATATCATCTGATATTTGTCTTTCTCTGTCTGACTTACTTCACTTATTTCACTTAGTATGGTAATCTCTAGGTCCATCCATATTGCTGCAAATGGCATTATTTCCTTTTTTGCGGTTAATATTCCACTGTGTATGTATATACACACACAATGGCATATATATGTATGTGTATATGTACACATACCACATCTTATTTATCCATATGTCTGTTGATGGACATTAGGTTTCTTCCATGTTTTGGATCTTGTAAGTAGTGCTGTTGTGAACACTGGAGTGCATGCATCTTCTGAACGGGGAAGTTGATTTTTAATGACTGAAAGAATTCCTACCATAGGTCTGTTAAAATTTCTCTCAGTACGTGCCTAGTGTTCAACGTCTGTTACATGTAATTTTTGTTTGCAAATTTTTATAATGTCATAAAGAACCATGACTATTCTTTTTATTTAGGGTAAATATCTAGAAGACCAAATGTTGTTAACATTTTAAAAGCTATATATTGTATCATATTATAGCATGTTAAATCATATCATATGAAATTTCTCTTTCTAAATATTGTTTGAATTTGTTCTTTCAATAGCAATGTTGTAAGAGTGTCTGTTTCTCTATAACTTAGAGAATACTAGGTGCTAACATTCTTTTTAGTCTTTTCAAATGGGTTGGGTAGATTTTAAAAACACCCAAATTTATTTGCATTTTATTAATTACTGGTGAATGCTTTCACGTGTGTAGGTTTTAAGCTTTGGAATCTCTCAGAATGGGTTTATATACTATAATTACCTTTTGGGAGTCCCTCTGGAACAAGTTACAAAAGGCTGTGATGCTTTAGGTTTTTGATCTCTAAAATGAGGTTAATAATACCTATCTTATTATGTTATTATAATGAGTAAATGAATTAAGCATACAGGGGTATCTGGCTTAATAAATGATTATTTCGTTCTCCTTACTCGCTATAAATTTGGTTACTCAGTTTGACGTTAACAGCTTCCATGATAAATATATAAAACTATACATTAGAGGAAACTCACAAAAGTCGCACAGCAGATTTATATTTTCTTATAGGAAGAATGCATTTATTTTAACTTTACAAATAACAAGCCATTGGGCAAGAGTAAAGTTTTTCACGGCAGGACGTTAGCTGCCACCAGTAGAGGTGAAAGGAGGGTCTTTTTGGTCATTTGTTGGTTTTTATACAGAAGAAACATTTTGAAAGTATATTTTCTCCAGAAGTATTTTTTGGAAAGCCCCTTTTTCTTCAAACTGCCAACAAACTACAGTGTAAACATTTAAATTACTATTTTACACTATTAAACACTCCATGCATGATTGCCTCAGGACTTCTGTAGTGATTGTTACCCTTAGGTTACCCAAGGCTCATCTCTATATTTTATACAACTTTCTGCTCCAGTGGCACCTCATCAAAAAGATCTTCTCTGACTACACTTCTCGAGAAAACACCTTGTTGCTCCTTATTATCCTGTTTGATTGTTCTGCTTGACAAGTGACAGTACTTATCAATACATTATAATTATCAATTAACTTTCCCATTGGAATGTGAGCTGTATGAGAACAAGGAGTGTTCACTATTGTGTTCTCACTTCCTAAAACGTCACCTGGCATATAGAACAGCCACAATACATATTTATTAAATGAATGAGTTTATGAATGAATGAATGAATGAATACGTTGAATCTAGTAATAATGAGAAAAGGAATTCTTATTTGGTTATGGAATTTGATTAAGTCGACAGTATTTTAATTGTATCCCTGCTCACATGAGTGATGTATTTTATTGACTATACGTATTTAAGCTGTATGTAAATTACATGGTGGATAATACATTGCAAACACGTTATTAATGAGTAGTCTATAATATTCTTTGTCTCCATTTGCATGTTCCTCTATCAATAGGTAATGCTTAGAGAGACCCACGATAATTTCCTCTTTGCCCTTGTATCTTTTGAGAAAAATAGGACATACTGGAGAAACACTTAGCATTTCAGGTTAGTCCTTTTCCAAGGCATAGGGTAGCATGACAATGGCACTGTGAGCTGTTATTGTTCTTATTTCCATCAAAATTCTAAAATAAATAGTATAGATATGAAAGTAAATGTGGAAATGCAATTGGTTTATGTTTCTATCACTATTTTGTAGCCATGGTCTGAGAAACGTGCAGAGCCAAGAGGACCTAAGCAGACATACCAAGTAAAAGTATTATGGTAGCCTGAATGAGAGCCTGGAACAGGAAAAAAAAAGATGTTAGTCAGAAACTAAAGAAATAAGAATGAAACACGGATTTCAGTTAATAATAATGTATTAATATTGATTGGTTGATTGTAACAAATATACATAGTAATGTAAGATGTTAATAAAAGAGGAAATTGGGTGCTGGGTATATGGGAACTCTCTGTACTGTCTTCTCAACTTTCTGTAAACCTAAAACTATTCTAAAAAACTGTCTATTAAAAAAAAAAGGTAATGTGATCTGATTAAGAGGTCTCTGGCAAGTGGAGCTTAGACATTCTGGTTACATTTGTTTTATTTTAATTGTTTAATGGTTAGAGTTCCCACGGTACGTACTCTTTGCTCTCGAAGTAGCTTTTGGCCATCAAATTCTGACCTGAATTGCTTTCTGAGAATGGCTGAGAAAAACTAACCCTCACCTCTGTCTCATAAAGTTCAATAAGATGTTTACAGGGGAGAGACGTGAATTTGTAGATTTTAAGTCCCCACTGAGCATATTTGTGACTATGTCTGCACATGCTTTGTCTCAGACAGCCATTTCTTAGTTTTCAATGACTAGTAGCAGGAAGCAGCTCTCAGTGGGCAGAATGTGGCAGTGCCTGGAGGTCGGTAGCTCTTTACCACCAAATATAGCTGGTGCAGAGGAACTATTTATGAGTTAGTAAGGGAGAGTTACAACACAGTCTAGATTAAGCAAGTAACCCTGGAAAGTCCCCAGGCTCAGAAATTTCTCCTCCATACCTTCAGAGAACCATAGCGTTTTAAAACAGCAAGTTGTTTTAGTAGCTATCTAAATCCAGTCTCTACATAATGTAAGACTCATGATCACAGAATCCATATTAAATGGGAATTAAAATAATATTTGATCCACAGGGCTGTGTAAGCTGAATGAGATCGTGTATGTGAAAATTATTTTACCACTGTACAGTACTCCATGTGGATGTACATGATTATTATGTGTGATCATCAGAGTTCACTGCCTCACAAACCAGTTTGTTTCACTGTTAGTGAGCTATAACTTCTTAAAAAGCACTTTCTCTTGTTCAGTCAGAGTCATCTTTTCCAGTAATGATGAAGTCCCACAGATGTGGGTTCAGATGCTGGCCCTCTTACTTACTAGTCAGGACCTTGGATAAATGATTTAAGCTCTCTACTCTCATTTTCCTCATTGATACATAATGGCGATAATCTCTGCCTTACAGCAATATTGTAAATGTGATAATATTTGTAAAAATGTGCCTATCCTAAGTGCCTAATAAATGGTAGTAGTTACTATTATATGAGTTTTCCTTTTACGATTCTACAATAGGTAAGAAAGAGTGAATAGGAGCCCCAAGCCTTTCCGGCCTCCCAATGGCACTTCATAAGAATTTGCCTGAACTTCCATTTCTAAGTAATTAAGACACAGTGAGTGGCATAATTCTGCTCCTCTTATTGTATTTCTCATTCTAGGAAGAGAAGGCCTGAGGGAGGAAATCTTTCTTTGGCACATAGCTTGTCTCATAGCGGAGTCACATCTTGTAAAATGTGGTTTCCCCTAATTGTCAGGAAAATGGACAATTCTGTTAGTATGCATTTACTTTTTCCTTTAGAGAGGTTCCGTATTTGTTAGAAGTGGGATAAACCCTGCAGGCAAGTAGTACTTCTTTAAACTTCTCCATCCAGAGCCTCAGTGTTGTGTTGCTCCAACTTTGGTAGATACTATCTATTGATACATAGCATGTAAATGGCATCCTCTGGAGTTGTGCATGGCATTGTTGCTGTCTCCACCTACCCTGCCAATTAATGACCAGCTATTTTGTAGTTGTTTTAAGGCAGAATGCCTGGATAGCTGTGCTTTCCTTTAGGCTACCTTTGTGGATCTCAAACATAAGCGTGAATAAATATGAGTTTATTATCGGCATAACATTTTTTAAAGGGATTTTTTTGTCATGGTGATTTTAACCTTAGGAGCTGGCTTTAACATGGGTCTCTCTCTCTCTTTGCCCCATTCTAACACTTGGCTCCACTGTGCTGCCAGGTGAAATCTCAAGTCATTACAGTGTTTGCAGATGGTTAGTAGCTCAGTTGGACTCTTCCATGAACTGTGTATCAGGATCAGATTTCATCATCCGTCAGCATTCATGGAAAATGGCAGTTAGTGTTTTGCAGCTTTATCCACTGCTCAGCAAAATCGTTTGATATACTGTTTGGGTAAACAACTATTTTCTTCTAACATGTTACTGAGAGAGACAGAGTGCGAGAGAGAGGATGTGCACTGACTAACATTTCACAGTAAAGAGACTTATTTTCTCTTTTCTTTTCCTCAAAGATGGTCTCTCTGCTGCATTACGTTTTTGCTGTAGTTACTTGGTTTTTCCCTTTCTCTTAACTTTCGGTATACCACAGGGAAATTGGAAATCACAGGTCCAGCTGGAAATCTTTCCTAGAAAAGATTGATTATACTTTCATGCCATATTTTTTAAAAGAGGTACAAAAATTACATTTGGCCACCTGAAATATTTTTTCCATGTGATCTTGTAGTAATTTGAAATAAAGCCAAAA
Source organism: Delphinapterus leucas (assembly GCF_059928025.1). Taxonomy (NCBI): domain Eukaryota; kingdom Metazoa; phylum Chordata; class Mammalia; order Artiodactyla; family Monodontidae; genus Delphinapterus; species Delphinapterus leucas. The sequence continues at coordinate 62,171,963 of NC_143139.1, forward strand.
GTAACCTCTCTGGGAGGCCCAGCACCTACTATAGCTTTAAAACTTTATAGCTCATTCAGCTAAAAGGCAGAGCTGGCTTCTAAAACCAGTTGGTTCATTTAATAACCGGGTGCCATTTAGCATGGTGCCTAGAAGCAGCTCCAAATGATAGCTCTGATTATTTCTTTATTTCTGGAATTCTCAGATTCCCCATCAATTCAGTAAAACTTTAGAAGAAGGAAATAAATGTTGACAATGCCAAATTATTATGAGATGCACCCCATTTTCAGAAATGCTAAGTATGGTTTATCATAAGTATAGTAATAAGGATGATGATGAAAGGATGGAACATTTCTGGAATCTTTATTGTTAGAAAAGTCTATATTCATGGACTATAAATCTACCATGGAGAGTATATCCTGTCAAATTTTGTGTCATTTACTTTAAAGTAAAGGAGGCTAACCATTTAATTGTCTCATGGTTGTTCCTGGAAACATGAGATTATCCTTATAGAGAGTAGGGGAAAAAATTAAAACATTTAAGCTTTTTTTCTAGGAGTTAGTGCTTTATTACAGTGAAGTGTGTCGATTTATGTCAGAGTCACGGAGTCAGAGTTTGAAAGGCCCTTAGAATTCAGTGGCCTAATTGTACAAATGATCAATCTGAAGTCTAAAGAGACTACATAGTCACAGCTTTTACCATTACTTGTTTTTTTTGTAGCTATATATGCATATGTACCTCTTATTTTCAGAAAAAAATGTAGCCATGCACAACAATACCTTGTACAGAACAGTGCTCAATAAATGCATATGTTTGTTGTATAATAAACATCTACATAGAAATAAAAGTTATATTGGTCATATATGAAGGTTTCCTTGCTTCTTACAGGTTGTATCTGCCCCAGAGGAGTATTTTTGTGGATCAGAATTTTCAAGAATATGCTCTGATCTTTAATTGGAAGTGATGTCTAATATCCGTTCTAAATTTCTCTGCCTATGCCCATCTCCTTCCATTAGTTTCTCAGTTGAGTAGTTATCGATCATTAACATGCACTTAAATACATTAGAGTGGTCACATTCTTGAAAGAACATTGCTGAAGCAAGGAACCAACTTGCAATTTGAGTCATTCTCCAACTGTCCTGTTGCTTAAGACTAATTTTAATCCAAAGCGAGATATAACTCTAGTTCCATGAGCCTTCTCACCATTTTTGACAATGGGAGCAACTAAATCTTTCCGTTTAAGAATATTTCTGTTTAAACAAGCAATAAATTATTTTCGGCATTTCCTCCTCCCAGTTAAAAGTGGCATCACTTATCTATTTAAGCCAAATATCTATTCTTCATTCCTGGTATCAAATTAGTCACCAGATCCTGCTTATTTTATGTCTTAAATATTTCTTCAACCCTTCCCTCTCCCATTTATCTCTTTATCACTGTCCTGCTTCCCATCATCGTAATTGCTCATCTGTACTCTCTGAAGTCACCCTGTTGATAGTCCCAATCCCATCTTACCGCCTCCCAACCAATCTTTCAACTGTTGCCTGAGAAATGTCAATTTTACCACACTACATCCAGGTGAATGCTCCCTATTGCCACAGGGTGAATTCCCATCTACACAGCATGGTATACAAAAAAGCCATGATCTGGACCCTGCATTCATTTATGGCATCATTTCTCTGCTCTAGTAACACTGAATGGCTTCTGCTCACACAACCTGCTGTTCAGTGGTTCAGTTTTTTTTCCCTCTAGCTCCTTTGAACTTCTGTATCTTCCCACTATCACTACAGTGCGTCTATATCTTAGACTTAACATATTATGTTTATTTATATTATCTTTGTCTTAGTCTAACACAGACTATAAGTCCCTCAAGTATAGTAACCATGCTTTGTTCATATTTCTTCAATGAGGGTGTAATTTCTTTTCGTTTGAAAATATCTCAAGCTGGTCTTAGATGTCATTTAAGCATTTTGTTGCTTCCACCCCTGGATAACTTGTTGCTGAATTCTTCTTTCTCAAAGCTGTAGTTACATCCCACAGTTTTTCTGATATTCTTGTTTCTAACTGTTGTAGCTTGCTGAATAAAAGCTGCTAAATTTGTTACATGTTTAATGTCATTTCCTTCATCTTTCTGGAATTGGAGGTACTTTTTATTTTTTTAATTTAACATCTTTATTGGAGTATAATTGCTTTACAATGTTGTATTAGTTTCTGCTGTATAACAAAGTGAATCAGCTATACATATACATATATCCCCATATCCCCTCCCTCTTGCGTCTCCCACCCACCCTCCCTATCCCACCCCTCTAGGTGGTCACAAAGCACCGATCTGACCTCCCTGTGCTATGCAGCTGCTTCCCACTAGCTGTCTATTTTACGTTTGGTAGTGTATGTATGTCCATGCCACTCTCTCACTTCATCCCAGCTTAACCTTCCCCCTCCCCGTGTCCTCAAGTCCATTCTCTACATCTGCATCTTTATTCCTTGGAGATACTTTTTTAAAAATCTGATCTTCTTAAATAAATATCTAGCACAGTGCCTACCACATAGCCAGCTCTCCATAAATAATTACTAGGCTGAAATGAGGTATGTAATTGTGGTTCTAGTCTGGTGTTGCCTTTTGACATGATTTATATACAACTTACACCTTGATTTCAGTCACCATAGTCAATTTAAAATGTCTTCGGGTGAGATTTTTCAATTGTTTTCATTTAGTATGGATTCCAAGCTTTTTGAGAAAGAGAAGTTCTCTTCTAGACTCATGGAGTTTTGACAACAGTTTTCCATGCTAATTAAATGAACAATTATTAAGTTCCAGCTATGATGTTAGATGCTAAGAATATAAATTTGACCTTGCTTTAAAGAAGATCCTGTTCTCAAGAAACAGATGCACCCCTCACAGTGGTGTCCCATCATAGGTGCATTTAATTTAGAATACTTTATTTATAGGCACTGGTGAAAGAGAGAAATTGGGAGTAGATAATGAAAGAAATTAATTTAAATGCTGTGGAAAATTCAGCTCATCATTCCATCATGAGATGGAAGAGTTGAATCTCTTCTTGGTTTCAGTTTCTACATTACTAATAGAATAGACTTGTATACTTAAAACTATGCATCTTCTGCTTTAGGGGAAACTTCAGTATTTTTCAAGGGAAAAGTTGAGTGTGAGTAATGTGTGCCTTATGTGGTAACTTGAGAACCAGTATCCACGGAAAGACAGTGACTCCTTGTGTTTAGGGATGTAGTAAAGTTCTATCAAAATTTGTATTTATTTGTGCGATTATGTGACGCCTATTTTCTCCACTAGATTATGTTCCATGATAACAGAGACCATATCTACTTTGTTTACTCTTACATCATTAGCCTGTAGTAAAATGCCCAAAACTTAAGGATTAGAGGAGTTATTACATGTTAATGTGATTTTCCCCTTCAGTAGATTTATTTAGATATTTATACTGCTTTTGTGATCTTTAATTCTGAGTTCATTTTTTCTGTAACTTGTGACTTATCTTTTTTAGATACTAGATATCAATATATATGATTTAATTTATTTTAAAATAAACAGTAAACTTTAAGAGAAATAAAACACCTCATTTTATCTTAAAAATTGATGTAGTTTAGAAAGAACATCCACCTTTTGGGTAGCGTGATAGTTAATTTTAGGTGTCAACTTGATTGGGCCACAGGGTGCCCAAACATTTGGTCAAATGTTACTCTGGGTGTGACTGTGAGAGCGTTTATAGGTGAGATGACATTTGAATTGGTAGACTGAGTAGAGATACTCTCCATAATGTGGATGAGCCTCATCCAATCAATTAAAGACCTAAATACAACAAAGGTTGAGTGCTTGAGCTGGGACATAGTATTTTCCTGCCCTTGGACTAGAACTTACCCCTTTGGTTCTCCTGGTTCTCAGGCCTTTGGACTCAGACTGGAACTACACAACCCACTCTCCTGTGTCTCCAGCTTGCTGACTGTACACCTTGGGATTCTCAGCCTTCATAATCACATGAGCCAATTCCTTATAATAAATCTCATTATATGTATACCTTCTGTTTCCATGGATAACCCTGACTTATACAGGTGGATTTAGCTAGGATTAAAATTTAAATGCTGGACAATCCATGGTAAATGCAACTATTTCAACTACCATAAATTATTTCAATGATAACTCAGTAAATATTCTTTTACTCTGTAATAAATAATGTTATACTGAACTCAACAAATCATGTTATACCAAACTTAAAGAATCTTGTCATTAATCTTGATCATCATTAATTACAGTTTGGGGTTAATGGCTGTTGAGCTGTTGAAACCCAGTTGTTATTAGAAATATACATGACCCAATAACTTTGGGCTCTTCTTAATAACATTCCTAAGTACAGTTCATATCTTTAGGGTGAAAGAAAATTCTAGTCCTCACATAAGCATACAAAAATATGTCCAATAGTTATACCATTTATCTGCATTTGGTAACTTCTCCAGGATATATGAAGAATAGCTATTATAAATTTGGACTCTATAAATACATGCAGTAGTTACCACTCTTATCCTGTAGCTGTCTTAAGCCTGTCTATTTATTCATAACTGAAACCAAACCCAGTGGGTAGGTAGAATAAGAGAAAAACCTAAGAATTAGAACTTAATCTTTGAATCTTATGTTAGTCTCATAAGCCTTCATTTTATAAATTCTTGTTCTAACAAATTATAATTCATGTTCAATCAAATCTTAGCTCTTGGTTAAATTTTTTTGGTGAATGCCCTTCCTGAGAACTTTGCTATTTATAGCCTATTTTGATTTCTTTAATTTTAAGGAAATTATGAAGTAAAGAAATATAATAGATATAATTTTTTATGCCCTAGCTCATCTCTAATTCATATGTGGTTATCCATGGTTGGAATTAGAAAAACATGTCTATTTTTTACCTTTCTTTTTTAATTTAGAGAACATCTGTTATACTTCGATATTTATAAAAAACCTCAGAGGGTAAATAGCCTGTTCTATTTTGACTTAGAAAGATATCCCTAAATCTCAATATACCGGCTATAATATTAGAATTTAAAGTATTGGATATGAAGATGACTTTTTGCCCAAAGTAGGTACTCCACAATGTGAATATATCCCAAAGTGTCTTAAACAGCTATCTGTAAGCTCTGTAGAAAAGCTTCAAGTTCTTTTGAAAGTAGCGTCAAGTCACATCAACATCTGAAATGCCTATATAATGTTTCAGAAACTAGTTCAAAGAGAGGGAATCATGCCCAGTATTCTAATATGATAAATGATTTAATAGTAGACGCAAGATAGTTCTCCAAAGTAGCCTGTGCTTAGTCAAATATTTTCTGCCCTTTCTTCTCTTAAGCAAGATTGTCCTGTTTTATAAGTAAGACTCCTTGTTAATTTAGCATTCCTGATGAAATATTAGCACTTTTCCTTGGTACTTCTGCTTTAAAAATTGGTAAGTGAAACAAACTGAAATGACAAGATAACTTAGATCAAATATATTTTCTCCGTGATCTAGATAGGGTATTCTGTACCTATGCTGTGATTCAGTATAAGTGTACTACCAAAGATTATTTTGATAATAACTTAGTAAATGTTTATGTGATGAGCATTGTTTTCATATTATGTTGAACTCAAAATATTCCATAAGGCACTTTTGTCTCTCACCTCCTTGTTTATATCCTTGGCAGACAAATATACGTATGTTGTCTGTTTAGGATAAATGCAATCTTGTTTCTCGTACACTCAAATCTAGATGCAGACATACCTTGGAAATATCGCAGGTTCAGCTCCAGGCCACCACAATAAAGCAAATATTGCAACAATGCAAGTCACAGATTTTTTGGTTTCCCAGTAAATATAAAAGTTATGTTTATACTATACTGTATTCTATTAAGTATGGAAAGCATTATGTCAAATAAAAATACCTACCTCAATTAAAAAATACTTTTTTGCTAAAAAATTCTAAGCATCATCTGAGCTTTCATTGAGTCATAATCTTTTTGCAATCGTAACATCAGAGATCACTGATCATAGATCACTGTAACAGATATAATAATAGCAAAAACGTTTGAAAATTACCAAAATGTGACGCAGAGACACAAAGTGAGCAGATGCTACTGGAAAAATCGTACCAATAGGCTTGCTTATTAACACAGGGTTGCCACAAACCTTCATATTGTAAAAATTGCAATATCTGCAAAGTGCCATAAAACAAAGCACAATAAAATGAGGTATGCCTATATATTTTTCAAGAGCTCTTTAACAAATTTCCAGTCCTATTATTTGTGGCCCTTTACATTTTTTGAAACAGTAACAACCTAAGTTCAGTGATATAATGCACTTTATCGTGTATATCACAAACAGCTAGAAATTTTTTTTTTTTTTTTTTTTTTGGCGGTACGCGGGCCTCTCCCTGTTGTGGCCCCTCCCGTTGCAGAGCACAGGCTCCGGACGCGCAGGCTCAGCGGTCATGGCTCACGGGCCCAGCCGCTCCGCAGCAGGTGGGATCTTCCCGGACCGGGGCACGAACCCGCGTCCCCTGCATCGGCTGGCAGACTCTCAACCACTGCGCCACCAGGGAAGCCCACAGCTAGCAATTTAACAAACACTTGTTCATTGAAACAATTGGAGTTGAAGGACTTATGCACAACTCCAAAAGCCAGCAGCCATAGAAACGGCATTGGACCCTGCTTTTCAGTCTAATAGGCTTGTTTAACACTATGCTTTCTTCCAGAGACAAGACTTCATCCTAAGCGCCACTGTTCCCTTGTCCATTGATTTTCCTTCGCAGGAAAGGTGTCATTGATTCCATCAGTTTCTCCCCTTTGCTGCTCTGTGACCAACAGCCTTGCAGGTGTAATTCCTCATCTACTAGTCTAGCAGAAGCCTCTGGGAGGCTAGTCATCCACTCTGCCACTTTCATGGGTTTAGAGACATTGACCTACACCAACATTTCTCAGGTGTACTTGACCATGGAACACTTTTATAATTATAATTTTTTGTTAGATTACTGTATTAACAAGATACAATAATAGAGGGGAATAATTCAAACTAACAGAGGGTAAAAATGGTCTCATAACTTAATTGCTTAATAAATTATCAAAATGTGACATATTTTATATATCAATACAATAAAGATACTAAAGTTGTAAGCCTATGTCGTAGCCTGTAATCACTGAGAAGCGTTTAATGCAAAGGTGAGTTGATGAATGCTGCATATATCTTCTTGCTGATGGAAAATTATTTCTTTATACATCAAAGGATCACCAAAGGTTTCCTTAAGTTCATAAGGGAGGCAAGCAATTGAATCAGAGCCTCTTGTTTTAATTTCAGCTTTACCATTTATCAACTGTATGATTTTGAGAAAATTATTTAAACCTGATAAGCCTCATTTTCTTTATTTCAAAATGAGAATAATGAGAAAATAGGAATGAAGTGCTGATACAGTACCTGGTACAAAGTAATAAATATATGTAGCTATTATAAAGGAAAGGAGAGCAGGGTAATGAATATTTGGTAGGTAGCTAACTTTGATATTAGTTATGTAAGTAAGGAAACAATATCATAAGTGATGAGTTTCATGATAATCATTCAGTGCCATTGAGTAACAAATATTAATATCTCAGTGGATGTTAGTCTTCTGATCAGTGCTTAGAAATACTGATGGAGTTATAAGAACTTTATATCTAACTATAGCATTTTTCTTACATGGTGTGGAAAATGTCTTTATAAATATAGGATTCAAAGGAACATAAAGGAAGTCAGGAAAGAAATTTGTTATCTTTAAGAACCTCAGGAATGAGCTAAATAACCAACTACAACTTACATCATGCTGCAAATCTTCTAATGTCAAAGCTTATGGAGGTCCCCTTCTACGAAATTAAACTTTTTCTTAGGAGTTTACTGTTAAGTCAGACTTTCTCTGCTGCTCAACATGAACTTTTTCCTCAAGCATAAAACTCAGAAGAGTAATTAAGATTGTTTAAATTGTTCTTACTTATTTATTTACATATTTATTTTTATTGACGTATAGTTGATGGACAGATTTTATTGACGTATAGTTGTGTTAGTTTCTCTTGTACAGCACAGTGATTCAGTTTTATATATATATATATATATATATATTCTTTTTCAGATTCTTTTCCCTTATAGGTTATTTCAAAATATTGAGTATAGTTCCCTGTGCTATACAATAGGTCCTTTTTGGTTATCTATTTTATATATAGTAGTGTGTATAAGTTAATAGCAAACTTTTAATTTATCCCTACCCCTCCTTTCCTCTTTGGTAACCATCAGTTTGCTTTCTGTGTCTGTGGGTCTATTTCTGTTTTGTAAATGAATTCATTTATATCATTTTTCTTTTAGATTTCATGTGTAAGTGATATCATATGGTATTTGTCTTATTTCTCTTAGTATGATAATCTCTAGGTCCATCCATGTTGCTTCAAATGGCATTATTTCATTCTTCTTATGGCTGAGTAATATTCCATTGTGTGTGTGTGTGTGTGTGTGTGCGTGTGTGTATGTGTATGCCACATCTTCTTTATCCATTCATCTGTTGATGAACATTTAGGTTGCTTCCATAAGATTGCTTTAAAATAAGAAAAAAGGAAAGATCTAGTAGAAGTCCATAATGCCAATATATTCATGTTAGAGTTGAACTGCATAGAGTACTTATATTGGCATGATCATATGCACATATTAATAAACAAAGCATCTTGTTATAAGTGAATTGATAAAAATAAAGACTATTAATGTAAGAAAAATCAGATACCCAATCTAAGAAAAAGTGAAGGGGGATTGAAAATTTGAAATTGTGTAGGCAAGCTTAATCTGACTTCTAAAGGATGAGCCTTGCTCAAAGACAAAATCAGGGGGTCAGGATCGTAGAGTTAGGAGGCAAGAATGGTACCTTGCTCCAGTAAGGCTTTGGAATAGTGACTTCAGCAACTTAAATCAGAGTTTTGTTTGTTTTTTGCGGTACGCGGGCCTATCACTGTTGTGGCCTCTCCCGTTGCGGAGCACAGGCTCCGACACGCAGGCTCAGCGGTCATGGCTCACAGGCCCAGCCGCTCCGCGGCATGTGGGATCTTCCCGGACCGGGGCACGAACCCGCGTCCCCTGCATCGGCAGGCGGACTCTCAACCACTGCGCCACCAGGGAAGCCCTACATCAGAGTTTTTGCAGTGGTGTTTAAAGCAGAGTGAGTTTGTCAGAGCTGGAGAAGCGTCTTTAGGATGCTCAAAGAACTTCCTTTTAGCTCTTGAATGAAAACTTTAACTGTAATTATAACATTGCTCTCCTAATTGCCATCTGGTTACACTAACATGTTCTAAAGAGTAGACAAACAGCTACCTGTTTTCTGCAGAAAACACCAAGGATGTCAAAGGCACCTTGTTTTTGCCCATCTGTTGCCTTTCTCTAACTCTTGGCACTTACCTGTCCCCTTTCAAATGTGTGATATGATCTCATGGGTCCCAGAACTTCAGCTCCCCTCTCACCTTCTGACTTCCTGAAACCATAGCAGTTTTACTTTGGTTTGTTGACTTTGGAAATTTGCCCAGCACTTTCCTAGATATTTTTCCAGTTGACTGACACTGTGGTGTTGTCACTGCCCTCTCAGCACGACAATTATGAACGTAACCTAGGAAGGTTTCTATTTCTAAAATAAAATTCAAAATAGTTTATAAGCCAAGATAAAAGAGAAAATATACATCTGTTATAGATCTTTAAATCTTGCTCTAAGTGGTATTTCATGTTAATATAAAATTTCAGTAATTTGGGTTTGGAAAACAATAATCTACAGAAAGTGAAGCAGGATTGATTATTAGAAAAAAAGCAAATCCTTGGCATTGCATTATTTTAACCAACCCTACCAACTGTAGCTAGCAGAATTAGAAAGCATTAGCCAATACCTAGTACGGGAATTGTAAAGTCAAAGAAATGTCTCTAGGGACCAGACAAGAAGAGGTAAATATGTGAAAAGGGCTGATGATATGAAACTACAGGTAATGGTGAAGAAGATTGGTTAACTGAAAAGTGGTCATTATTGACATTCAAGAATGTGGATCTAATGCTGCTACATCTTCCCATTTCTCAAAGAAGCCAGAAATCTGAAATAATCTGAGTTTTAAAAACTAGCTAAAATCTTTTTAAAACACTGTGTTTGCGAAACAAAGCATCTTTGGAGGGCTTGATCCAGTCGACTGCCTACCTCTGCGCTCACAGATATTTCTCGCACATTCTTATTTTCTTGACACCGAATGCCTCACTTGTACAGGAGTAACTCGTTAAAATATTTGCAAATTAGGGCACATTTGAAAGAGACGTGAGATCTTGGGGTCTGATCAAAGAAAGAGGGATAAGAAAAGGACAGCGATGTTTCTTGAAGAATATGTCATTTTCCTGGATTCCTCCAGTGACTGCCTTGCATGGCTGGGACCCTTGTGATGGGGTACTTTGAAAGGAATCGGGGATATGAAATACGAACAAACAGAGTAATAGAAACAAAGAGTCCTGGATTCCTCCAATGACTGCCTTGCATGGCTGGGACCCTTGTGATGGGGTACGATGAAAGGAATCGGGGATATGAAATACGAACAAACAGAGTAATAGAAACAAAGCGTGAGAAGTCAGCAGAGACTTGCTGGTTTGTCTGGGACTGACCTGATTTTAAAAACACATTTTAAAAAGAAGGGGAGGGCTTCCCTGGTGACGCAGTGGTTGAGAGTCCGCTTGCTGATGCAGGGGACACGGATTCGTGCCCCGGTCCAGGAAGAAGATGCTGCGGAGTAGCTGGGCCCGTGAGCCATGGCCGCTGAGCCTACGCGTCCGGAGCCTGTGCTCCGCAACGGGAGAGGCCACAACAGTGAGAGGCCCGTGTACCGCTAAAAAAAAAGGGGAAGTGTGTGTGTGTGTGTGTGTGTGTGTGTGTGTGTGCGCGCGTGCGTGCATTTTGTGTGAAGGAGGAAAGAAGGGAATCGTAGACTGTGGATGGTAGAATGTTCAAAACTTTCTGGTCAGTGCTTTCATGATAAACAGTAAAGGGAACGGTTTTTGAGACTTGGACGTGCTCCTGAATATAAAACTTATACTCTCCAAATACAAGATAAGTATTTTGATTAGAACCTGCCTTTCTATTATTTGGCTTTGACTTTATGTTGTTAATGTTCTCAGCGGTTCTCAGTGCAAAATTTTACTCCAGAGCTTTGTATAAAATATATTAAGTTTTATGTTTTCTTTTGTAAAAAAAATATTTTAAAGTATCTGCTTTAAGTAGGCATCATGATTCTGTTTCAGATCTGCCTTCCTTCCATATGCCACTCCACCCTATACCAACATATATATATATGCACACACACACATTAAAAAAAATTCTGTCTGGAAACATTTACACAAATGTTCCTTTTTAAACAAAATACACAGATCTGATAAGGGGAGTTATGTTTCCCACTCTTTTGCAAAGAGCTCATATAAAAGTATACATTATGATTTATAACCACTGAAAGTGGGATTTGATTTTATTCTGAACTTTTGTGGTCATTTAGCTTGTCTTTTGATCTCAATTTCCAGTTAAAAAAAATAAGATTCTGTTAATGCTATTCTTAGGACAATGGAAATCTGTCACAAAACAGAGTGGTGCTAATGTTAGAAAATTAATGAAGCAAGCAATTTATAGTAAAGTTGTGCGTTTAATTTTATCATCATTTCTGATAACAGTAAGTAAGATCTTTTTCAGGATAGCTATAGCCCTATTCTCTAGTTTGTCAGGCCACAAAATTCATCTAAAAGATTGACTGTGAATCTATAGATTCACTGTAGGCAGATGTAAGTATAGCTCATGGATCTGCCTGCACATTAAAACCAGTGGAAATACTAATATAACAAAACAGGGTACTGCTAAAGGAGTCCAAAAGAAGGCTCTTGATTCCAAGTCTCTGTTTTCTATTAGCAGTTCATTTCATATTACTGTTTGCCAGGCTCTGTCTTAGGTACTAGAAACAGATAGATGAATAAAACCATGTATTTCAAAGTCAAAAATGTGAAGGGGATTGGCAGATAATATAAATGATTGATATGGAAAAAGTATACAATGTGATACAACTAGGTTTACATTTGTTTCCTCAGTTTTGACAGACATGGGGATGGAAAAATATCTCTCTTCTAAACAAAATCAACATAAAAATTGCATGATGAATAGAAAAATGGTCTCTGCCTCTGTCAGGGATGTACTTGGTAGTGAAGGAGGCTGTTGGCAATTGGATCGGACATGCCTCCTCTGAAGGGGTAACTTTCCCTCCCCTCCAGTGTCAACTGATGGTTGACAGGTGCAGTGATGCCAGCTGTCTTAAGATTCTAAGAGAACCAGGAAACCCAATCTTTACATATAGTCTCGTGCTTTCTCATTGTAGACTTTAAATTGTGTGGGCCAAACGGAACAAAGCTGTAGGTCTTGGGCTGCAGGAGGCCAATGACCAGCCACAGAAGACCCACGTCAGGCTTTCCAGTTGCTTACACACCAGTACCTCACTGGTTAAAGTGTGGACCAGTGGTAGAAGCATAACCTGTCGCTTGTGAGCTTGTTAAAAATGCAAAATCTCAGGCTCTGCTCTAGATCTCCTGAAGAGGAATCTTCATTTAAATAAGTCCCAAGTGATTTGTAGGCTCATAAGCATTTGACAAGGTCTGGCCTAGGAAGCATCAAAAAGAAAAAAATTGACTTTTCTCTAAAAGTCATGACTTTGAACTTTGGGCCCTTTCCTTTTATTTCTTCTGGTGCTTTTTCTATGCCCACTGACCATTTTCATTGATTCTTGGTCTCTTCTAGAGAACAGCTCATCTTAACTTGCATGGAAATAAATCTTCTGAAACCATTACAGGGTGTTTCAGTAAATGACTAGTACATGTTGTCACATCACATCATTCTTTAACTTGATAGGATATTCGAGTATTTACTGGCATTCTCCATGTCATCCTGGAGCTCTGACCTCGTTCTTTGTTGCCCTTTCTTGCCAGTTTGCCTCATACCTACTCTCTCATATTTATTTTACTCAGAAACAAAGTGGTCTTTCCCTAGCTGGGCCTTGGGTACACCTCTGTGGACTTCAATTTCCAGTTACTTTGTCACAGCAATTTGTATGGCAAGCCTGTAGGCTGCCCTGGGCTTAGTACTGCTCTGGCTTCTGTGGTTCTTTCTTCTGCTTTCTTTCATCATGAACTGTACTGGTAGTCTCCATCAGCCCATTCTAAGCTCCTATTTTGTCCTGTTTTTCTTTTATATTGGCATATTTTTTGTTCCGGGGGCTGGTTGGCAGGTGTGTAGGGTGTATGTTTATATAATATGTCTGTGTTCTTTGGTATTCCTGGTGTTCAAAGTGCTGTGGGAATTGTACAATTCCAATGAGGTCTCAAGAGAGAAAATCTATGTACATATTTTATTATGGATCCTACACTCATTGAGCTCAACGTCCAGTCTCACAGCCCTGTTTCTTTATAGCTCTGTGTCCAAGTGGTCCACATCTCAGCTGACCTAATACTGGGACATCTCATCAATAATTTCTATTATAAGTACATATTCTTATGTGGCTTTTCGTTGCTTTTGAAATTTATACTCCGTTTGTTTCTTATAATAACCATTACAGGTTAGGTGTCCCTATATTCCCATTTCATAGAACAGAATATGATGATTATGGAAATTAGCTAAGTGACTAAGATCACACACACTTGAACCAACGCTAAATTTCTGGCCTTTGGTACTTTTTTGGAATCATGTTATATCACATATTCTCTGGCAAGCATATACAGAAATATCCTTATAATCCATTTGCATTTCATCTCATTTCAATTATCATTAAACTAGTCAAACTGAATGAATTATGTTTTTGTCCTGTTAAATACATAGTTAAATATTACAAAGGTAAAGTTATCAGAATTTGCTGACAAATGGTGCACAGGATATAAAAGGAAGAGGGGAGTCAAGGATGACACCAGGGTTTTAGAATGGCCAGTTGGAAGGATAAAATGAGATGGGACACGAGATGGGAGAGAATGCAGGAGGAGCCAGTTTCGGTAAGGTAGGGATCAGCGGCTCAATTTTGGAAATGTTGGGTTTGAGATGTGTATTAGGATTCTCCAGAGAAATAGAGTTCTTTTTTGTTGTTGTTGTTTTGCGGTACGCAGGCCCCTCACTATCGTGGCCTCTCCCGTTGTGGAGCACAGGCTCCGGATGCGCAGGCTCAGTGGCCATGGCTCACGGGCCCAGCCGCTCCGCGGCATGTGGGATCTTCCCGGACCAGGGCACGAACCCGCGTCGCCTGCATCGGCAGGCGGACTCTCAACCACTGCGCCACCAGGGAAGCCCCAATAGAGTATTTTATATACATTATATTTATATCACATATATAATATATGATGAGATTGCTTATAGAGATTTATTATTTATTAAAAGGTATTGGCTCACAATAGTATGGAGGCTGAAAAATCCCATTATCTGCTCTCTGAAAGCTGGAGACCCAGGAAATCTGGTGGTGTAGTTCAAAGGCATGAGAGCCAGAGAGCCGATGGGGTAGATTCCAGTGCAGGTCCAAAGACCTGAGAGCCAGGAGTGCTAAGAGCAGAGGACTGATGTCCCAGCTTATTCAGTCAGGCCGGGAGCAAATCAGCCTTTCTCTGCCTTTTGGTTCTATTCAGGCCCTCGGTGGATTGGATGATGCCAGCCCTGCTTCCCCACCACACACACATTTTGGGGAGGGCCATCCGGTTTACTCAGTGCACCAGTTCAAATGCTAATCTCTTCGGAAACACCCTCAGACACACCCAGAAATAATGTTTTACCAGATATCTGGGCATCCTGTGGCCATGTCAGGCTGGCAAATAAAATTAACCATCACAAGATGCTTTCTGGATATCCATGTAGAGACAGTGGGTTGGAAGTTGGATCTGTGAATCTGGAATATAGATGAATATATCATCTCCCTAGAGATGATAAATATAGTTAATGATTTTGGAGTCAGTAATGTACAGGTAGTATTTAAAGTCATGAAACTTGATGAATTCTCCAAAGAAGAAAGTGTAAATTGAGAAGAGGTTTAACTACTGATACTGGAGAACCATCAGTGTTGAAGGGTCAGGGAGATGCAGGAAAAAAAAACCCAAACATGTGGAGACCAAGAAGGAGCAGTCAGGGAGGCAGGAGGAAAACCTAGAGAATGTGGTGCCCTGGAAGCCATGTGAGGAAAGGGTTCAAGGAGGAGAGAATGATCAGCTACATCAAAAGCTGCTGATATGTCAAGTGTGTCAGGATGAAAAAATGACCGATGAATTTAACACTTGGAAGTCATTATTGACCTTGAAAAAGACAGTGTACAGGGAGAATGGAAGATGGGTCATAAAATGCAATGGACTGAGTTTTATGAGGATTAGATGCTAGAGGATGCAGGATGATCTGTCCAAGCCTTCTTGAGGAAACAGATACAAACTGATCGTTTCTGAAGATGTAAATGTGAATTTTGGAGCAGGGAAGGGTGCAAAGTCTAAAATTTTAATGGTATCTGGATCATAAAATGAAGCATATTTTATGGTTCAAATTTTTAAAGTTTGTATATCTTTTTCAAAATAAACTGTTCATTCACTAGCTACAAAAGTCCCGTAATATAGTCAACTTAATTTCTGTTCCTTATATCTCTTTTTCTTCTGTTTGTTGTCATGTTTTCATTGTCATGTACTAACTGTCCTTCTTTTCTTTGGCTACCTTCTTGAAATCTTGACCCTTTTGTTCCTTTCACTTCCAAATATGCTAACTAGACTTCTTGTTCTCGAAGTCTATTTAGCATATTAAATATTGTCTATTAAAAATAGACAATTTTGTTCTCGAATTTCTTTTATGTTAGAATCGCATTAAAGCTTCCGCAGGTTGGACCTGGTGTCTGCCTCTTTGCTTCCTTATAGAGGGAGAACTTGGCCATTTTATTGTTTGATTTATTTGATCTTTTCAATATGCTGCCCTTGACTCTGCTCTCACAGCACTGTCCTCTTGAGGGCAAGAGAAGGCACAGATTCTGAACATGAAGGGAATTTAACACAGGTAATGTCAGCAGTTATAAAGTCCACCCGAGCTGAATGTGGAAAATGAAGCTCACCTGGAGATTGCTCACTCTGTACAGCTCCCCATATCTGGACTATTCTTGCCATAGATCCTTCCTTCTCTGGTTCTCTGAATCAACCATCAGTCTTTCCTGTAGCTCTATCCTTCTTCTCTGCTTCATACTCAGACTGAGCTGTTGCTACCCTTTCTACTAGTCTCAGCTGAGCTACCCTGGCTCTTTAAAGAGGAAGATTCTCTTCTTTCCTTTGTTTGGGGTCTCTGGGTTTGCTTGAGTATGCAGCTCTGAAATTATCCAGTGGTGTCTTTCTGAGTGGCATGTAGAAGTGCCCTCTGGATTTAGCAATAGTTGTCTACCATATGATTGTATGTAGGGTGCTTGTGGAAGAAGAGATGGTCCTATAGTAAATGATTTCATTATAATTATCTTTACTCTTATTTCTCTCTCTGAAACAAGTGATTTATATTCTTATTTTTTATTTCTGGCATTACATTTTAGTTGTTATATGTTGTTTTCAAAAATCGTCTCCCAACAGTTTGACTAGATATTTTATTGGTGGTGGAATTTCTCTGAATTATCTCCCTTACTTAATTATCTTTAATTAGGATGTACCTGAAATTGGTTTCTGGGAAGATCATGCCCACTCTATGAAGTGGTCAGTCCCACTGAACCAGTAGTTTGGCTGCTGCCCAGCCATTTGATTGAATGAACCATTGTGTTGTTTTTATGTGTGTAGACAGCCCCTGTAATACTGGGCCTGTGAAAAATGCACTACAGATTATCCCAAAAGGTAGTGGTCATGAAAACCAAGCCAACAGGGAATAGAAAGGCACAGCACTACTTATTAAATTTACTTTAGAACTGCTGCCAGTTTCTCTGAATTCTATCCTAACTTATTTTGGGTTTAGGACCAAAAGTTGTTTTCATGATTATTTCATTATACGTCTATCTACTCTAATTTTCCTTCTATGCTTTATCTGCACAAGTGTTGGTGTTTTGTTTTCCTGCTGTGCTGGTCATGCCATATGGTTGCTTTAATTTGATCAGGTACTTTATTTAAAAAAAAAATAGAAAGAGATCTGAAATAAGTATGTATAAATGGTGCCAATGCATAAATCAAGGAATGAAAAGTTATTCTCGTACTAACTGCTACAGCATACTAACTGCTACAGATAGCAAAGTCAATATGCTATCCCCCTGGTCTGTAAACGCCTTTGAATATATCTGAAATTATTTCATTAAAAACTCACCTTTTGGCATAGCGAAATGTTATCTATGTCTTCAGGGATTTGGTGATTTTTTAATACCAACTGAGATCTCAATATTCAGATTCAGAATGGATTGATTACTTTGGGGGGGCTTCCCTGGTGGCGCAGTGGTTGAGAGTCCGCCTGCCGATGCAGGGGACACGGGTTCGTGCCCCAGTCCGGGAAGATCCCACATGCCGCGGAGCGGCTGGGCCCGTGAGCCATGGCTGCTGAGCCTGCACGTCCGGAGCCTGTTGCTCCGCAACGGGAGAGGCCACAACAGTGAGAGGCCCACGTACCACAAAAAAAAAAAAAAAAATTACTTTGGGGGAAAAAACAAATATATCTACTTGCATTCATTACTGGTTGTATGCAAGTGGGAAAAAGGGTTTTCTTTGCCATGCATTTATTTCTTTATATCATCAGTGAGTCATTTTGTTTGAAAGAAATTCTCTAGATTTTATATCATTATCTCAAATATTATATGTGTATGGGGGGAAAGCGTCATAGTTTTTAAAGTAGGGAGACCTACAAATTGCATCTGTCAAATTATAGGTTGGCGAGGACCTAGAGAACTTGATTGATTTGTCCAAGGTTATAGAAGTTTGGTGCCATAACTGTGTGTATTCTTTTTCCTTTTTCACATTTACTTTCAAATATATTAAGTTTATACTTTCAGTTTACATTTATGTTTTCAGTTTTCAATTATATATTTACATCCCACTGGATTTTATCTCCAAATTTAGTGCATTTCTCATTCTTGGAAGCTTTTTGAATTAATAATAATGTAACTCAGTATAGAAATAATATGTTTATCTTTTATAACAATGGTAATTATTTTATTGTTTAATAAAAGCTATATTAACTGTGGCTGACGAGACCCAAAACGATATTAGCACAAAAATTACCACAGTAATTAACTTTTGTGTGTTGATCACAGTAGAAACTTTCTGAGCTAACTAGAACATTTTGGATTGGTATTGAATACTGAAGTAGACAGGTCATAGGTACCTGGAGCTTCCTTCACTTCACTGAGTACTTTTTCCACAATCTGCTGAGTAGGCAGCATGCCTTGGGACATTGTTTCCTCTGGTTACTTCTGTTTAGATAAAGGGTGGATTTTTGATCCAAGCTATGCCAATTCTGTTTCTTCTCCCTGGAAATTGTAGACCATGAGTGTAAGTAGTTAGCTTTAGACACTGGATTCATTAGTTCAAAAACATCAAACCTGTATTTGCCATGGACCTGCAGAGCTGAGAAAGTCAATGGACCCTCATGAAAGAAGGAAGAAAGACATTAAGAGGAGAGGAGGGGAGGGAGGGGAGTCCCCCAGATTAGGCATCCTGTTTCCAGGATCCCTTTGATAGCTTATCTATAGACATGCCAATAAACTCTAGTGTCCATGCTTTCTGTACCACTCTAGAGCTCCATGATATAAGAGAAGAGGATGACTGAAAATCAGATTGCAAAGGATTGCAGAGAACTTTAGATTTGAATTCAGATTTTAGATTCTTTGGTGGGTGAGTAACAATCAAGATAACTGATTAGAGAGGAGAGGAAAGGGAGGGGTAGAGAAGATGGGCTCAGTAGATATGAAAATCTTCCCTGAGAAGATATGACTCAAAGAATGTATCGAGGGCTTCCCTGCTGGTGCAGTGGTTGAGAGTCCGCCTGCCGATACAGGGGACACGGGTTCGTGCCCTGGTCCAGGAAGATCCCACATGCCGCAGAGCTGCTGCGCCCGTGAGCCATGGCCGCTGGGCCTGTGCGTCCGGAGCCTGTGCTCTGCAATGGAAGAGGCCACAACAGTGAGAGGCCCGCGTACCGCAAAACAAACAAACAAACAAAAAAAAAAAAACAAAGAATGTATCGAAAAGCAAAAAAGGGCCTTCAAGTCAGAAGGAACAGAATGCAGAAAAGCCTGAGTTCAGGAGAGATGAGAGTTCATTCAGATAGCATGTAATTATTCCCAGTCTGAGTCTTTGAGAGTTTTATTCATTTCTGTGGAAAGCCATTCCTCCCTGTCTTTCTACAGGCTGAGCTTTGGTTGGTGTGGCTTCTAGTAGCCCCCAGATGGGAGCTGTTGGTAGCTCTTTCATCTCATAAGATTTTGCTCAGTCCCATCTCTTCTATGCAGCTTTTCTCACATGCTCCAGACTTCTCCTGGTTCTGCCTTTGTGATGAATAGTAATGCAAGTCACTGGTTATCTCTCTCTTACATTTTTATGTGGTATTCCTTTGTTTTATATATACATAGAGATAGGGAAACATACGTGTGTGTGGGTATATGTGTGTGTGTATGTGTATATATATATATATATATATATATATATATATATATACACACATACGCCCCCACACACACACGTGAGTCCTCACAACAACTCCGTATAATAGGTTTTATTACAGCTGATTTTTCAGTTAAGAAAGCTAAAACTTCAGCACCATCTCTTAAGACTGGTAAACACCTAAGAGGCAGCTAATATATCCAGTATATTGGACATAGGCATGTTGCTGGGCAAGTGAGCGAGCTCAATAAACATTAACTGATAGGAGTATTTCATATCTGAATGACATTACATGTGTGCCACATACTTGTAAGTAGGTGTGGATTATATGAACTTTTCTTTCACTGTGTGAGTGGCTGAATAAAGTTACTGGCCTGTGTACTAAACACAGTGATCCTCACTTATTTTCTTCCATAGTATTCTGGAAAGCTAGAAATAAACCACTCTCACATAGAAACTATAGAATTATGGTTAGCAGTGGCTTTTAGCTTGTTTTGTTATATTTTATTCATTATTTTAAAACATAATGAGGCCTTGGTTGTAAGTAGCAATCACAAATTATATATTTATTTGTCAGCAGGCTATTCCAAATAACTTGTATTCAGGATTGCTTATTTCCACATAGGCTACTAATTACATATTGGAAAATATACATAAATATTAAAATCACCATATTGTAAATATGGTATAAAACCAACAACATATGCTTCTAGAAAGTATTGGAGCTGACATATTGTTTATGACTTCGTATGGGCTAAATATATTATGCTTCACTGGAAAGTTTGGAAGTCTTTTATTTATTTTAGAACTATAAGATAGTTTCCAAATGGGCATCACTCAGCAAAATGTACACAAATGTATTTGTTAGAAGAAAAAGAAACAATAATACAAATATTTTTAAAAGGGAGAAAACACCGTTTAAAAAGAATATATCCTTGTTAATCTCTAGCTTCTGGTGTCTAAACAGTTTTTGGTGATCATATGAATTCCATTTTATAATAATGTTTAGACTTTCTACTATTTTTTCTGAAAATAATATTCATCATAAAAATGCATACTTTGCTTTGATAAGTGGCTTAGATATAGTTAAAAGACCTTGATTAATAGTTGGATTTTTCCATTGCTTTACTATTTACAATATTTCAGAGAAGCATTCAGCATACCACCCTCAGATTTTTTTCTCCTTTGCATAATTTATAGATCAGATTGCTCCTTCTGTATAATGACAGCACTTTATCCTTGCCTGTAAAAATAGCTTGAATAGTTTGTGTTTAAAGAATCTGAAAGTCAAAACAAACCATACATAGTTCAGGGAAAAGAACATAGACTATAGATGTGGAAATAGGCAGACTGGATTCAAATCATGACCCATCCATTTGATGTTTTTTTATCAATTTATTTATTTATTTATTTATTTCTGGCTGTGTTGGGTCTTCGTTTCTGCGCGAGGGCCCTCTCCAGCTGCGGTGAGCGGGGGCCACTCTTCATCGCGGTGCGCCGGCCTCCCACCTTCACGGCCTCTCTCGTTGCGGAGCACAGGCTCCAGGCGCACAGGC
The DNA here is from genome assembly GCF_059928025.1 of Delphinapterus leucas. Taxonomy (NCBI): domain Eukaryota; kingdom Metazoa; phylum Chordata; class Mammalia; order Artiodactyla; family Monodontidae; genus Delphinapterus; species Delphinapterus leucas. The sequence continues at coordinate 62,193,134 of NC_143139.1, forward strand.
TCAGTAGTTGTGGCTCACAGGCCCAGCCGCTCCGCGGCATGTAGGATCCTCCCAGACCAGGGCTCGAACCCGTGTCCCCTGCATTAGCAGGCAGATTCTCAACCACTGCGCCACCAGCGAAGCCCCCCATCCGTTTGATGATCCGTTTGATGATCCGTTTGATGATCCGTTTGATGATCCGTTTGATGTTTGACGCTGCTCAAGCTACTTAATTTCTCTCAGCCTCAGTTTCCTTGTCTCTAAAACAGGACTAATACTATTTGCCTTATAGTTTTGTAGTGAGGATCAAACTAGACTCTCGATATAAAGCCCCTAATATAGTTCCTAGCCTGTAGCTGGTGCTCAAAATGTGGCTACTGTTTTTATCAGAATTACATTTGTAGGTATAAGATTTTATAACTATCTGATCATTAAAGATGACATAAACTTTAAAACAGGAAATACAAATCAGTAAATGTATCTGAACATATATAGTTGAGAAATTTTCGGGGACCTTTTTCTGCTTTGATCTTGCTAAAACAGTGGTGCAACTTAGGCCTGTTTCCAGCCATATAATGACTGCATTCCCCCCGGGTCTAGGCTGATTCACAGATAAGAGGAAGGAGCACAAGAGATGCCAACTCAAAGTCTATAAAGAGAGAAAAAGTGTTATGAGGAGATTGTGGTACTACATGCTAGTGATTGTCGTCATAGGAGAAAAGGCAGACCAACTTGTTTATTCTCCTTTAAGTAGAACTAGTTCTTCAATGGAACATAAGCAGTTCCTTAAATGAACACAAGTGTTTTGCCTTTTAAAATCAGCTACTGGCATGAAGTTGTCACCTTTTGAATGTGTCACCCATTATCTAATGTGACTCAATGGAAATGGAGAATTTATTTTATGGTTCTCTTATACAGATAATTTTCGTGAATGCTTATATATTGTGGAATAATCTCTTCAATCTTTATAACTATCAGATGCTATTGAAATGATTGGATGAATGGCAAAGTCTACAGTTACTATGTACATTTTTAAAGGTATAGCGACTTACTTTAAACGAAGAATTGAATATCTAAAAATGTGTTTAGGGGACTTCCCTGGTGGTCCAGTGGTTACGACTCCATGCTTCCAATGCAGGGGGTGTGGGTTCGATCCTTGGTCAGGGAAGTAAAATCCCACATGCTGTGTGGCACGGCCAAAATAATAATAAAAAACAAACAAACAAAACAGTGTTTACATTGGCCCTGGTGGTGTGGATACCTTTAGGGACTAAAATACCTCATGATATTTAAGCTATCATTTAAATGTTTTCGCTGTTGTCATTTTTGAGACATCTTTACAGTGTTCCTACTTTTTTTATTTTAAAGTTCTTTTCGGAATAGCACTATTTTACTATTAAGGCATTCTTAAACTATGCCCCAGAAGGAGTTCAATTAGAGAGGATGAATAATATTTGGCTATTCTAATGTTTAATAGAATTGGAGTAGTCTTAAGTTTAACAGATTGCTAATAAGGGTATCATAATCTAAAAACTCTCTCTTGCCTTTGTCTAAGTATGTTTGCTTTGAACTTCAGCAACTTGCTAGGACCTGGTCACAAGAAGCATTAAACCCTCATATCTGAGAAACTGTGGTTCCAGCAAGTCATTCTGCACCCGAAATTGGTGACATGGAAAGCCCTGGGCACCCCAAACAGCTGACCTCTGTGGAAGAATAGAACTGAAAGGCTCTAACAGATTATGCCCTATTATCTGTATTCACGAGGTTCCCCTAGAGCTCAGAGAGAAAATGGGCACCCACCAGACTGATGATGTGTCTCTGAAGCCATTTTTGCTTGAAAGCTGAGGGATGAAAGAAACATGAGAAACAATAAACCATGGGGTGCGGGGATTGGGGAGAGAGAGAGAGAGAGTGCAAGCAAGCTAGCTAGATACTGAGGTAGTATAGATACTAATTAGTAGAGAGAAACAACAGAAGAGCAGAGGGGAAAATTCCCAAAACTTCTGTATTTGGGATAGAATTGAATGGCCACCTTTTTTATACTTCTATCAGCCTGTAGCATAGTGCCTAGAAGATAGTATGGGCATAATAAAGAGATGCCAAATGAAAGAAATAAAGAAAGGGAAAGGAAGGGCGGGGAAGGGAAGGGAAGGGAGGAGAGGGGAAAGGAGAGGAAAGGAAAAGTAGGGAGGGGAAGGGAAGGCATAAAGAGGGGAGTGGGGAGAGGGAGAGGGAGAAGGAGAGGGAGAGAAGGAGAGAGAAAGAAAGAAAGAATGAATCTGTTAGGGCAGTACTGTGTTATTTCAACGGAACACTAGCTGTTGAATAACTTAGTACCCACGTGTCCGAAGAAAGAGAGAAGAGCCATCTTGATGAGATAACTGATCAAGTACCTCGAGACTTCATGATAAATGAAGGTTAGAAATGGGATTTATACTAACCTTTAGATGTTCTAGAATTTCCTTGAGGAAATGGGATTAGAATCTGGCATTTTCATAAAATTTATCCAACTTGTTGACTAGTTGAGAGCATGAAACTTTGCCGTAAAAAATTTGTCTCTTGATTTATCATTACCAGAATTGTTTTAAGATTTTCACTCAATCTTGTGTCTTTGTTTTTGTTAAAATATTAACTAATAAGAAGAGAAAAAAGATATTTTGGTTTATTATCAATTTAGATTCAAAGAAATCCTATCCAGGACTTTCTGCAACATCCTGGCAAATGATGATCCATCCTATATATTAAAACAAAAAAGAACAAAACAAAACTATCATTCTGGCAATGTTTCTCTAATTATTTTTAATTAACTTCAAAAAAATAAAATATCTACAGACTGATGGAATGAATATTTACTTATAAGAGTTTGCCAGAAATCAGTTCTCCAGACTTGTTTTGAAGCTAAAATTATTTATGGTACCCTATGTGAATGTAACATTCCATTACAAAATGTGTTGATTTTAAAATAAAATTAATGTTTTAACTCACTTATCATTCGATAAAGTTAATTTCCATGAAAGATACAGCATGTTAATCAGAAAGGTTTTTATACCACCGATCACACATTTCATTATCTCCAGGATGTTCGTATGTTCGTACCCCAGTTTCAGAAACAAAGGCTTTGTAATCAGGTACTTCCACGTTTAAATGAGACTCAGCCTCTTACTTGCTGTGTCCTTCCAAAAAAGTAAATTAATCTTAACAAGCTTTCTTTCATCAGTTAAGAGGGAGTGATGCCTACTCCACAGAGCTTATGGCAACCATTAATTGAGGCAACAGTGTCAATTACCTGGAATAAAGTACTATTGGGGATTGAACTGTGACCCCCCAAAATATATGTTGAAGCCCTAGCCTACTGTACCTTATTTGGAAATGGGATCTTTGCTGATATAATCCAGTTAGGTTGGGATCATACTAGGTTAGGGTGGGCTGTAATCCAATGACCAGTGTTCTTATGAGAAGAGGGAACTTTGGACACAGACACATAGGGAAAGCACCATGTGACCATGGAGAGAGAATAGAGTGATGGGTCTGCAAGCCAAGGAATGCCTAGTAACCCTATTACAATGATATGGTGTTAATTTGATTTGTTCCTAGTAAACAGTCTGACTGCTAGAAACATCTTTTACTATGTAAATACTCATAAATCAATTACTTAGTAATTCACGCTAGAATTTTTCCATAAATCTGCATCAAGCTAGTGATCTGCAAATGCACATTTTCCCCCATTTTGAAAAATTGGATCAATCTCTGTTTCTTAAAAGATGATGATAATGATTATCATGGTCTAAAAACATGCTTTTTTCCCCAAGAACTTTGGGAAATAGCAGTGTGTACTTTAAGACTTTAGTATAAAGGGTCTAGATAATTTTTTTTTTACTGTTATTTTCTATTATCTTCAGTTATTTCGGTGACCCTCAATCATGTTTTTCCATTTCCAGGTTACCAGTTACATTTGAATCACTCTTTTGTTTAATGTAATTTCAAAGTCCATTTAAGATATGAAAAACATGTGCCTAGTGAAAAAAAATCCTTAAAATAGTTTAATTGGCCCCAATATATAATGTGTACATGGTATGTGTCATATGTACACATATACTTTCACTTTGTATATTATGTACACAGCAATTCTTATACTCAGAGGAGAGCCATTTAGCTACACTAAAGGAAAGAACAGAAGGAAAGTCCACATGCCTATGACCAATGGCACTCAAGTCACTATTGGTGATTGGGTTGCGGGTAGAAAACTCTCAACAGTCCCTGAAACGTGTGCTCCATCCAGTAAACCACTAGAAGGTTAACGTATTTGAATAAGAAGAGGTAAGATTATGATGATCATCACAGATAACACTTATCTAGTATTTAACCATGTTCTAGGCATTATTCTAAGAGTTTTGTAGGTACCGTATTAACTCTATTTAATTGATTTTTTTTGGTTAGGATCATTTGACTTAGGTTGTAGTTTATTGGCAGATTAGATTCTGAATTCAAGGAATATGTTTGTGAATGTGGCTTTAAGAGGCTAGAAGCAAAATAGGATTTGCATGTTTTTATCTTTTCTCACTTAGGTTCTATCTTTAAATATAGCTAATTAAAATGTTTACACAATTTTTATGCTGGGCTTCAGACATTTTTACAGATGATTTTTAAAGTGTTTTCTTAGTTCTGTGCCTCTTCTTTCTGTCTGTTATACATATCCTTTTTCAGTCTGATGTGGATCTTGGATTTCTCAGGCAGCTTTTTTTAGCACTGTGCCTAGAATATAATACAGATTCATTGAATGTTAACTTTTTTTTTTTCTTAATTCTTTGTGGGCCTTAATCATATCCAGTGCAGAAGTCCCTCTTTACCTCTGAGCCATGACATTTTAAGGAAGCCAAGTCGAGGTTTTAAGATGCTCTGCTTTTAATTGAATGAAAATTTCAGCAGATGTTTAGCTGGTTAATGTGTCCCACAATTTTTACATTTTGTATCTATGCCAACTTTTTAAGCTGCTTCAGGGGAGAACCATCCAACAATCTCTTCTGCAGATGAATGCTTATTGGTCTTATTGGCATGTGAAGAGAGTATGCCTTTGATTCACTATTAGAAGCTTCAGTCGTTTATTCACTCAGCAAGCAGCCAATCAGTCAATCATGAGAAAAGGTGTAAGATGTTTTGGGGGTAAATTTCTACTGCGTGTACTGCAGCTGGCCTCTGAGTTTAGCAGCTACTTTGATATCTTAGTGAGGGGTGCTCTCTAGTGTTTTGCTACAGATGTTTCTGTGTCATGAAATTGCAAGATAAATGATTTTGCTTTTATCTAAAAGTCATACGTGAAGGATAACTTCTTGTTTGGGGGATACCATTAAAATAAATTATGGTCACAGGCACAGATTAAATTCCCTCAAAGGGTTAGCTAGTGCCCTATGGGATAACCTGTATATCTTGCTTTTATTTTCCTTGCACAAATATGGAGTGACAATCCATGGGATCTTGCCTAGTCTGTTGTGCACTAAAATGAATGTTGAATAGTTTTTAAAAGCAATTTTCAGATATCTGTTCTCATTCATAAAACAGACACTTAAAACTCAAAACAATAAACTTAAACCCGTTACCAGGTTAAGAAATGTGTAGGTGCTTTGTCTTTGTTTCAGGATCTGGTGTTTTTCCATTTTATGCCTAATGCGTGTGTTGCACATGCGTATTATTTTACAATATAAGTCATTTAAATGGCTTTTAAAAATCCAAGCCAAATGCAGCTCATTAATTTCTGAAGATCATTTAGTTTAGTTATGCAGTGTATGTTTAAGAGATATTTTGCATCTTTTTGATTCCAGCTGTCAGAATCTTGAAAACACCATAACAAAACCTAAATGTCTTCCTTTATGCCTTACAATCCTCCTCTCTTCCTGAGCTCTGCAGAAATTTCTCCACCCTGGATTTACTTCCTGACCAGCTGCAAATTTTGACTTTTGCCTCCTCCCAGAGTCAAGTGGCTTAATTTCAATATGTAATTAATTTTTTTTAAATACCATAGTGGACACATCACAGAATTTCACATTTCATGCTTTATGCAGAAGAATGCATCAGTAAGTAGCCATTTGTGTGTACATTAAATAAAACCTAACATTTATATAATGGCTAAAAATTCTTCCTGGCATTGCATAGAGCTGTGGAGTTTGTTTAGGGCTTTTCTGAAATTTCCACTTGTATGGCCCTCTGGAGATCTGTCAAATAAATAACAGATGTAGAGATTATCAGTTACTGTTGAATGTTTGACAAAAACAGACATGCAAGCCAGGGATTTCCCACTGGGTCTCTTCATGTTAAAAGAAAGAAAAGATCTTCCAGCCAGAATCAAGTAATTCAACTGAGTAGTGTATTCTTTGCATCTTTTTATGTAATTTTTGCCATTTTACATCTGCAAAATTTGATCAGGACCAGGAGGGTAAAATTTTTCTGATCTTTGAAGATAAGCACTTTATCTATGAGAAATAATTAAATTGACTGCATCATTGTCTTCTCCAGTAGAACTATAAAGACAAGGAAGTTGTAAAATTGGTAAGATGTTTGCTATGTGTACTCTGTGGCCACATGCGTTCCTCATTCATTCATTTTATACCATCAATATTTACTGAGCACTTCCTATGGGCAAGACCTAGTCCAAGAGACTAGAGATACAGCAGTGAGCAAGACCATGCTTGATGACGTGAAACTTAAATTTTAATGAGGATGTGGAGGTAATTGGGAGACAAATCTTTAGGGTATCAGATGACATTAAGCACTTGAAGAAAATAAAGTAATATACAGAGTTAGGCAGTGACAGAATTGGGATGGCGAGAGAGTATTTTATCAAGAAATTTAAGGAAGACCTCTCTGAGATGGTGATTTGAGCAGAGACATGAATGAAATGGTTAAGGGAACAAATGAATGGTTAAGTGAATGATTTATTGATGGAAAAGCGTTAGGAACCGAAGGAGCAGTGAATACAATGCCCTGAAGCTGGATAGGACTTATATGGTACATAAATTGCAGCAATTTTTATTTAATGCTGCAACTAAAAGACTATTTATTATTTGAAAATCATTGGAAAATATGTACTACTGGTCCAATGTTTCGTTCCAGAAGAAGAAAGAATAAATCCAGAAAACTGTTTTGAAGGGAAAGACTAAGGCTCCTTTCTGGTTGTACCTTGCGGGAGTCCAGTTCCTTCAACTAAAAGGTACCAAAGCAAAGAGGAAGGAATGGTTAATCCTACCAGGAAAGGGACAGATGTTGTAAAGATTGTATTAGAAATAGAGTAAAGGCTATTAGGCATTAGTTGAAATAGGAGGGAGGCAGGTTTTCCATAGATTTTAGTGAACATTTCAACAAAAGTCTAAAGTACAAAATCTACCTAATATATTTTTCCTGTTGTATTCAGTATATTTTAATCTTTGAACACTTGTGGATGGTACGTTGGCATTTTATGCTGTGAGTGTGTCTTCTCTTCTGTGGTCTCATATCTCGTCAGTTGTAGCTTCCATCAGTGAAGTCTGGCTTCTAGGATTCAGCAATAGCACACCTCTTTTCCCCTTTGCTGTAGAGGTGATAATGGTTTCCTGCTCTTGCTGAAATCTGGATTAAACATTCTTTATTTGTCTTCATGGCTGTTCAGTGGCCACAGATTAGATTCTTAAAGTCTTACTTCTCTAGAGTGATTTCTATTTTCCTGACTGTACGGACCCTGATTCATACTGTGATTTTGCATCTAAAGACAGTGACCAAATGGATTCTTTTAATCTGTAGTTTCTCTTCTGAAACGTGGAAAGCATGGGATGGCATTTAGAAAAACTTTAATTTACCTGCACATTGTCAGCAGCATTGTTTTCTAGCAGAAGAGCTAACAAACGATGTGAAGTCCGGATTGAACTAATCAAAATTAAGCATTAACTTATACCTAAAGAACAATATTCTGTTTTTCAGTATGGAATGGTCAATTGTGATATTTTTCTCTTCTTTCTCGATCCTAGGGATTCCCCTTGCTTTAATTATTAGAGCTCTTCTTAAATGAGATATATTAAGCACCACTTTGTGACCCTTCTTTTGGACAAGTTTTCATGGTCAAGGCTGTTTTCTTTTAGGGACTCTATTATCTTGCATATGACATCTACATTCTGTTAGCCAGTGATCCATAAATAGAAACTATTTGGCTGAATATGATTACAGTCTATATTATGGGGACTTTTTTTTTTTTTTTTTTGCAGTACGCGGGCCTCTCACTGTTGTGGCCTCCCCCGTTGCGGAGCACAGGCTCCGGACGCGCAGGCTCAGCGAACATGGCTCACGGGCCCAGCCGCTCCGCGGCATGTGGGATCTTCCCGGACCGGGGTACGAACCCGTGTCCCCTGCATCGGCAGGCGGACTCTCAACCACTGTGCCACCTGGGAAGCCCTATTATGGGGACCTTTTACATCAGCTAGTCCAGAGCTGTTAGCTACTGATTCTGTTAGCACATCCATACCTATTTCGAGTTATTGGAAGATGTATCGGGTAGCTTTTGCTGCAAAACCAACCCAAACTCCATGTCTTAAGACAACAACCATTTATATAGTTTACCACTTTGTGGTCGACAATTTGGCTTGGGCTCATCAAGGCAATTTAACTGTGTTCCATGGGTCACTCATGTTCGTGGTCAGCTGCCAGACAGCTAAGTGATCGTTTTTGAGAGTTGGGTGGCTTTTGTCAAGCTGGCCCACAGTGGCCTTATCTGATAAAACTGGGATGACTGGGACTTCATTCCACATGGTCTTTCCTTATCCAGCAGAATAGTCCAGGCTTGTTCACATGGCAGCTCAGAGCTCCAAGAGCAGCAAGTAGCAGTGTCTATTGCACAAGTGCTTTTCTAGGCTCTGCTTGTGTCATGTTTGCTAAAGTAATGTTGGGCAAAGCAAGTCAAATGCCCAACTCCAATTCAAAGTTAAAGAGCGACTCCATATCATTTTGGGAAGAGTGGACAACATTACTACACTCTCCCACAGAAAATATATACAAATGGCCAAGTGATTCATTCAAGGAAGGGGAAAGAATGAGCCCAAGAGCTGGTTTGAAGGGAACATAGGAGAAAGAATATTTTCAAAGACAACAAGATAGAGGAAGAATTGGAATCTTTAGTGAATGAACAAGGGAGAGAAACTTAGGTTTGGAATGAGTATACATATCACAGAAGGAGAATAAACAGAACAAACATTTGTCGTCTATGGACAAAACGAAACGGATGCTTGGCATGCAGGCTCTTAATCATGGATTAAGGTGAGGGGGGGTTAAAGTGTGATCAAAGATTTCTTTGCTCTGTTAAATCTTGACCAGGTGTCCACATGAATTAAAACATGGGCCAACAAATGAAGTAAATACATGTGAATTAGGTCATTTAGACCTCCTTATCAGAAGACCCACATGAGTGTTGTTAATTTAGACTTCAACTACTGGGGTGGAAGTGGAGGAGGAGAATTCAAGTATTGCAGTATAGACTTCAACTATTGGGGTCCAGCTTAACTTCTAAAAATATTCAGGCAGAACTGTTGCAGCTTTGCACAAGTAGAACTCGGGATAGCAAGGAATACATCATGTCTAAGTAAGCCATTGCCTTGCGCCTTACTTTTTGATGCCCTGTTTTACCAAAATACATAATTTTTTAAAATTCAGAAGTCTGTAATTTGGCTTATTTCTTTTTTTTATTTTTTAACATCTTTATTGGAGTATAATTGCTTTACAATGGTGTGTTGTTTCTCCTTTATAACAAAGTGAATCAGTTATACATATACATATGTTCCCATATCTCTTCCCTCTTGCATCTCCCTCCCTCCCACCCTCCTTATCCCACCCCTCCAGGCAGTCACAAAGCACCGAGCTGATCTCCCTGTGCTATGCAGCTGCTTCCCACTAGCTATCTATTTTACGTTTGATAGTGTATATATATCCATGCCACTCTCTCACTTTATCACAACTTACCCTTCCCCTTCCCCATATCCGCAAGTCCATTCGCTAGTAGGTCTGTGTCTTTATACCCGGCTTACCCCTAAGTCCTTCATGACATTTTTTTCCCCTAGATTCCATATATATGTGTTAGCATATGGTATTTGTCTTTCTCTTTCTGAATTACTTCACTCTGTATGACAGGCTCTAGGTACATCTACCTCACTACAAATAACTCAATTTCGTTTCTTTTTATGGCTGAGTAATATTCCATTGTATATATGTGCCACATCTTCTTTATCCATTCATCTGATGATGGACACTTAGGTTGCTTCCATCTCCTGGCTATTGTAAATAGAGCTACAAAGAACATTCTGGTACATGACTCTTTTTGAATTATGGTTTTCTCAGGGTATATGCCCACTAGTGGGATTGCTGGGTCATATGGTAGTTCTATTTGTAGTGTTTTAAGGAACCTCCATACTGTTCTCCATAGTGGCTGTACCAATTCACATTCCCACCAGCAGTGCAAGAGTGTCCCCTTTTCTCCACACCCTCTCCAGCATTTGTTGTTTCTCGATTTTTTGATGATGGCCATTCTGACCGGTGTGAGATGATATCTCATTGTAGTTTTCATTTGCATTTCTCTAATGATTAATTATGTTGAGCATTCTTTCATGTGTTTGTTGGAAATCTGTATATCTTCTTTGGAAAAATGTCTATTTATGTCTTCTGCCCATTTTTGGATTGGGTTGTTTGTTTTTTTGATATTGAGCTGCATGACCTGCTTGTAAAATTTGGAGATTAATCCTTTGTCA